>NC_082721.1:7500-342083 GCF_030144855.1 Hypanus sabinus | reverse complement strand
TATATAACACTATAACATATAACATCGTTTGTACACCATGGTTCTTTTACCCTACTATCCTTTCCCTGCTTGAATAAAACATACCCATGCAGAATGCCACAAAAATGTTCCTGAACATTTGCCACATTTATGTTGTACATTTTTCTGAGAACATCTGCTCCCAATTTATGCTCCAAAGTTTCTGCTTAATGGCATCATATTTCCCCCTACCCCAATTCAATGGTTTCCCAAATTATCTGTTCTATCCCTCTCTAGTGCTATGGTGAAGGAAATAGAGTTGTGATCCCTACCTCTAAAATGCTCTCTCACTGAGAGATCTGACTCCTGACCGGGTTCATTTCCCAATACCAAATCAAGTACAGTTTCTCCTCTAATTGGCTTATCTGCATATTGTGTCAGGAAATCTTCCTGACCACACCTAACAAACTCCACCCCATCTTAACCTCTTTTCTAAGGAGATGCCAATCAGTATTAGGAAAGTTAAATCTCCCACCATGACAACTCTATTATTATTGCACAATTCCAGAATTTATCTCCCTATCTGTTCCTTGATGTCTCGGGGGTGGGGGGGGGGGGGGTCTTTAAAAAACACCCAGTGGAGTTATTGCTACCTTCCTGTTTCTGACTTCCACCCACACTGACTCAGTAGGCAATTCCACCGTGACTTACTCCCTTTCTGCAACCGTGATACTATCCCTGATTAGCAACACCATTCCCCCACCTCTCTTGCCTCCCTTCCTGTCCTTTTTTGAAACATCTAAAGCCCGGCATAATCAGCAGCCTTTCCTACCGCTGAGACATCCAAGTCTCTGTAATGGCTACAACATCATAGTTCCATGTATTGATCCATGCTGTAAGTTCTTGCCTTGTCCATGTCTTGTTTATGATACTCCTTGCATTAAAATGGACACATCTTAAACCATCGACTGGGTGCATCTTTGCTCCATCATATCTGCCTGTCCTTCCTCACAAACTCCCTACAAGCTGTCTCTACTTATGTGCCAATCGCCCCATACTCTGCCTCTTCACTTCAATTTCTATCCCCCTGAAAATTTAGTTTAAACCCTCCCCAATAGCATCAACAAACATCCCTTCCAGGATATTGGTCCCCTTCCAGTTCAAATGCAACCTGTCCCACTTGTACAGGTCAACTCTTCCCCAGAAAAGGTTCCAACAGTCCAATAACTTGAAACCCTGCCTCCTGCACCATCTCCTCAGCCACTCATTTGTCTACTCTATCTGCCCGTTCTGATCATCCTTAGCTCGTGGCACTGGGAGTAATTCAGAGATTACCACCTAGGAAGTCCTACTCTTCAGCTTCCTTCCTAACTCCCTAAACTTACTGTGCAGGACCTCTACCCCTCTCCTGCTACGTCATTGGTACAAACATGTTCCACGACCTCTGGCTGCTCACCCTCCCCTTCAAGAATATTCTGCAATGGCTCAAAGACATCCTGGACCCTAGCACCCAGGAGGCAACACTATCCTGAAAGTCTCTTTTGCTGCCACAGAATCTCCTGTCTGTCCCCCTAACTGTCAAGTCCCCTATGACTATTGCTCCACCTGACTTCACCCTAACCTTCTGAGGTTCAGAGCCGACCACACTGTTATTGGTCTGGCTGCTACTGCCTTGCCTAGGTAGGTCATCCCCCCAGCAGTATCCAGAAGGAGTATACCTGTTGCTGAGGGGAATAGCCATAGGGGGACCCTGCAATGACTTCTTTCTCCCTCCACCTCACTCAGTGTTCACCCATCTACTCCCTGAATTCTGCACTCTGGATGTATCTTAACTTACAATTGCTCTGCCTCCTGGATGATCCATTGTGCATCCAGCTCCAGCATCTTACTGCTTTCTTTCAGGAGCTGAAGTTGCCTACACTTCCCCCAGGTGTCGTCATCAGGGAGACAATTAGGTTCCATGAATTCCCGCATCCTACAGGAGGAGCATTCCACTAACATATCTGCCATCATGCCTGCACTGTACAATGGGCAACCAAGACCAGATCAACAATAACTAAAGGAAAAACCTTCCCTTCTTACCTGTTTGTTTGCCCTCAGCCTTTCATGAGTCAAAGTTTCTAAGTTCCCAAGTTGACTCTAACCCCCACCCAATGATGGCTGCTCCACTAGACTCTATCTCTCTGCTATGGTTTAAAAATAAGAAAAACCCACACAAAGGGAGAAAGAACTCATCACTATTGGTGGTGATCCATCTGCCTTCCACTGTTACCTATGCCTCTGAAACTTCACACACCTGTGCACTGGCTAGTGTTTTTAAGAGAAACCCCAGGCAAGGAGAATGAACTCACCACATTTGGTGGCACTTTACCTACATTCCACTGTAGCCAACATCTCTGATACTCCCTGCGCCTGTGCATTAGCAAGGACATAATGCTGAGCCTTTATAAGACACTAGTCAGGCTGTGCTTGGAGTATTGTGAACTGTTTTGGGCCCCACATGTCAGAAAGGATGTATTGTCATTGGAGAGAGTCCAGAGGAGGTTCAAAAGAATTATACCAAGAATGAAGGGGTTAACATATGAGGAGCATTTGGCAGCTTTGGGCCTGGGTTCACTGGAATTTAGAAGAATATGTGGGGATCTCATTGAAACCTGCTGAAAGCACTGGATAGGGTGGATGTGGAGAGGATGTTTCCTGTGGTGGGGGTATCCAGGATTATTGGGCACAGCTTCAAAATGAGGAGTGAACGCTTAGAACAGAGATAAGGAGGAATATTTTTAGCTAGGGTATAGTAAATCTGTGGAATGCTCTGCCATAGACCGCAGTGGAGGCCGCCCATGCGTATATTTACGGCGGAAGTTGATCGTTTTCTGATCGGTCAGGGTTTTGAAGGATATGGCAAGAAGGCAGGTGTGTGGAGTTGAGTGGTATCCAGGTTCAGTTATATTGGAATGGTGGAATAGATTCGATGGGCTGAATGGCCTAATTCTGTTCTTATGTCAAATGACAAGATCCCTGCATTTGACAAGGTCCCTCATGAGAGACTCATCCAGAAAGTCATGAGGCATGGGTAAGTGGAACCTTGTCTGTTTGGATAAAAAATTGGCTTAATGGAAGAAAGCAGAAGGTAGTTGTGGAAGGAAAGTATTCTGGCTGGAGGTCGGTAACTAGTGGAGTGCCGCAGGGATCTGTCCTGCGACCTCTGCTATTTGTGATTTTTATAAATGACCTGGATGTAGAGGTGGAAGGATGGGTGAGTAAGTTTGCAGATGACAAGAAGATTGGATGAGTTGTGGACAGAGCTGCAGGTTGTCGAAGGTTACAAGAGGATAGAGACAGGCTGCAGAGTTGGGGAGAAAAATGGCAGATGGAGTACAATCCAGGTAAGTGTGAGGAGATGCATTTTGGAAGGACAAACCAGAAGACTGAGTACAGGATTAATGGACAGTTACTTAAGAGTGAACGAAGGGACCTTGGGGTTCAATTCCATACATCCCTCAAGGTCACTGCACAGGTTGATAGGGTGGTTAAGAAGGCCTGTGGGATGCTAGGCTTCATTAAAGGGGGATTGAGTTCAAGAGTAGCGAGGTCATGTTGCAACTCTACAAATCTCTGGTGAGACCACACTTAGAGTATTGTGTTCAATTCTGGTCACCTCATTATAGGAAGGATGTGGAAGATATGGAGAGGGTGCAGAGGAGATTTACCAGGGTGTTGCCTGGTTTGGAGAACAAGTCATATGAAGCAAGGTTAGCAGAGCTGGGACTTTTCTCTTTGGAGAGTAGAAGAATGAGAGGGGACTTGATAGAGGCCTACAAGATTATGAGAGGCATAGATAGGGTGGATAGTCAGTACCTGTTTCCCAGGGCACCAATAGCAAACACCAGAGGGCATATGTACAAAATTAAGGGATGGAATTTTAGGGGAGACATCAGGGGTAAGTTTTTTACTCAGAGGGTTGTGAGTGCCTGGAATGACTTGCCAGGGATGGTGGTGGAGGCTAAAACATTAGGGGTATTTAAGAGTCTCTTGGACAGGCACATGGATGAAAGAAAAATAGGTTATGTGGTAGTGTGGGTTTAATATTCATTTAAGGATTATATGAGTTGGCACAACATGGAGGGCTGAAGGGCCTGTACTGTGCTGTAATGTTCTATGGTTCTATGTCTTATGATTTCCTATTTCCAAGTAAAAATAAACCCAGCTCCAACCTCCTCTGTGGCAGAACATTCCATAGCCCCTCCATTACAGACAGCATTTCTTCTACATTCTCTCCATTGCTACCACATCCTCCCTGTACTAGAGTAACTAGAACTGTACACAATACTCCAAGTTGTCTAGTTACACTTTTGCTCTTAACATAGTTGTAGATTCTCGTTATTAGCCATTTCAGAGTTGTACGCTGTGTCTCTGCCAATGCAAATGTATTTGGTACATTCAATTCACAGGCAATGCCATAAATCATGAGTGAAACACTTCAGATAATTAAAATTTGAAATATAAACAAAAAATGGTGGAAATTATAAAATGGTCAGGGAGTGATTGTGAAAAATAAAGTAGGACTAGTGTTTCAGGCCAATAAGCTATGCTCAGCTTTCTAACTACAAAACCTTGCTGCAGTCACCCCCTGTACTTCACAATCCACTGAAGGGTCTCGGCCTGAAATGTCAACTGTACTCTTTTCCATAGATGCTGCCTGACCTGCTGAGTTCCTCCGGCATTTTGTGTGTGTTGCTCGGATTTCCAGCATCTGCAAATGTTCTCGTTTACTTCACAATCTTTGCTGTGTTCTTACAGACTACGAAAGACTGTGCGACTTGTCCCCAGCTGACCTCGCAGTTACAAATGACTTCTGGCACTGTTTTGCTGTGAGAAAACAGGAGGATCCAAATTTCTTTGAAGAGAGGCACCTTAAATTCATCTCTATGTTGGGCAAGGTATAACTGGATTGTAGGGAAGGTGGGAGAGGGCAGACAGTGTAACGTGTTATATCAGAGATTTGATTCATCTTTCACACGTAGCCTTCAAAGTGATGTCCACAGCAAAATGAGATGATCAGTTCATTCACAGATCAATACTGGTTAATAATATTGGCTTCCTCTCTGTCTAGAATCCAATCCCTATCAAGATGCCATTGGCTTTGTTGGGGATTCAGCAGCCATCTCATTGTTTAACTAGGGCTGTTAGGCTGAACGCTGGGTTCAGATCTCTGGTTGGGGATTTGGGCTCAAGCATTTGGGGACATTGCCGTGCTATTGAAGCTCCAAGTTAATTTATTTGAAGAACAAAGTGTGCACATTAGGCCTTAATGTGGATAAGTGTGAAGTGATGCATTAGGGCAGGAATAATGAGAGGCAAACAGAATAAAACATATTGTCTGAGTGGGGTACAAGAGCAGAGAGGGCCAGAACTACGTGTACATAAGCTATTGGAAGTGCAGAGCAAATTGAGGAAATGATCAATCAGATCCATAACTTTGAGCTTGTCTCATACAACCATTCCCTGATTCTCTGAATCACAATAAACCAACATGCATCTCATTACAAAAACCAACAGAGTATTGAGCTTTACGACAAAGGGTGTGGAATATAACAGCAGGGGCACTTCGATGTATCTTTGATGCGTGGCCACTAGGAGACTGCACCTGGAGCACTTTCAGTCTTACCTAAGGAAGGATATACTTGCATTGGGATGGTAAAGGCCCCCTGGATTGATCGCTGGGAATGATGAAAGATTGAACATATGGGGTCAACACTTAGTGTATAGAAAAAAGAGATATGCCCTTATTGAAACATAAGATTTTGTCCAGGATTAGAGTGTGCTGAAAGGAAATTTCATCAAGATGCAGATGAGACTCCAGAGTAATTTTAGAGATATTGACAATCTTTTCCAATTTGGCTGCTTGATTCATTGACAGGGAAATTTTGGCAGTGTGGAGCTGTGTCGATATGATCCCCTTGGAGACAACACAGGGGACCTGGTGGCTGTAAAAAAGTTGCAACATACCACAAGAGAACACCTTCGGGACTTTGAGCGGGAGATTGCAGTGGTCAAGAATCTCCATAATGAATATATTGTCAAATACAAAGGAGTTTGTTATAGTGTCGGTGAGTGTAATTGGTCCAACTGGTCCTCATTTCTGTCCTTTTGCTTTAATACTCAGTGACATCATGTTTACTGTTTCTTTTAATAAAGAAGTCAATGTGCAGGAGACAACTGAGGTAACAGAGCAGGGATCTTTGTTCATTTGATTGATCCTGTGATGAGAGAACTACTCCAGGAGAGAGATGGAAAACAGACCTACTTTAGTGAGGTTTAGAAGAACAAAAGGTGATCTCCTTGAGCACTTTGCCGGTCCACTTCCCCTGGCTGGGTAGTGGGAACAAACAGATTGTCCATGTTTCAGATCAAACCCCTGTATTAGGATTCTGTTTGAACATTTACAGCTGAGGAGGCATTCAGAGGGGTAGTGAATTTTTCAAATGCTCTCTCTAAGAAAGCTATTGATGACTCCTTTCTTGAGTTTTCTTCTAAAAACTTATTGACATTTGGGCTGAAAGATAATTGGTTAGGATTCTGGTGTTAGTCAAGAGCAGAAGCCAACTAACTTTGAACATAATGGAAAACTAATAAAGCAGCAGACTCAGGAATCTGAAACAAAAGTGCTGAAAAAATTCAATCAGCCAAATAATACTTCTGTTAAGAGAAACAAAGTCACCTTTTCATATGAGTTCTGAGGAAGTTATTGACTTGAAACATTGACTGGGTTGTCTTTCCATATACCCTTTCATAGGTAGAATGAATTGGGCTTTTCTCTTTGGAATGATAGTTCAAAGTTAAAGTAAAAGTATTATCAGTTTCTTGTAGGCATACTCAATAAATCCACAATAAATAAATCAATGAAAGAATTTACCAAGTTGGTTGTTCGATTAATGTGCAAAAGACAACAAAGTGCAAGTATAAAAAGAAAGAAATAGTAATAATAAGTAATTGAAGAATTAATATTGAGAACATAAGATGAAGAGTCCTTGAAAGTAAGCCCATAGGTTGTGGGAACATTCTAATAATGTGGCAAGTGAGGATGAGAGAGGTCATCCCCTTTGGTTCAAAAGCCTGATGGATGAGGGATAATAGCTATCCCTGAACCTGGTAATGAGAGTCCTGGAGCTCCTGAACTATCTTCCTAATGGTAGCATCAAGAAGAGAGCGTAATCCGGGTTGCTGGGGGAGGGTGGGGAGGGATCCCTAATGATGGATCCTACTTTCCTGTGACAGCAGTTTCTATAGATGTGGTCAGTCATTGGGAGGGCTTTATCGTGATGGACTAGGCTGTATCCATTAATTTTTGTTGGATTTTCTGTTCAAGGGCATACCAGGCTTATGATGCAACCAGTCAATATACTCTCCATGCCTATGGAAGTTTGTCAACATTTTGGATGTCATGCTGAATTTTTGCAAATTCCTAAGGAAGTAGAGGCACTTCTGAGCTTTCTTCATAATAGCACATGTGTGCTAGGTCCAGGACAGGTCCTCCAAAATGATAACACTGAGGAATTTAATGCTGCTGACCCTCTCCATCTCTGATGAGGATTGGCTGATGGACAACTGGTTTTCTTCTCCTGATGCTAATAATCGGCTCCTTGATCTTGCTGACATTGAGTACGAGGTCATTGTTACATCTCCACTCAGCCAGATTTTCAATCTCCCTCCTACTTTTTTTTAGGTAGAGAGTAGTAAATCTGTGGAATGCTCTGCTTCAGACTGTGGTGGAAGCAAGTCTGTGGGTATATTTAAGGCGGAAGTTGATTGTTTCCTGATCAGTCAGGGCATCAAAGGATATTGTGAGAAGGCAGGTGTATGGAGTTGAGTAGGATCCGGGATCAGCCTGAATAGAATGGTGGAGCGGACTGGATGGGCTGAATGGCATAATTCTGTTCCTGTGTCTTATGGTCTAACTTACCCACTGAGAAAGTAGATATTGGTTTATTTCCACAGGGCGCAGGAACTTGAGGTTGATCATGGAGTACCTGCCACATGGAAGTCTACGAGATTACCTGCAGAAGAACCGGCATAGGTTGGATCACAAGAAGCTCCTGTTGTATGCCTCACAAATATGCAAGGTACTGTATGTCAGAGCAGAGAGGCAGTGTGTGGCTTCACAGCTGAGAAACATATTTCTTCACAAAGGTCAAGTGGCATATGTGAGCTCATGTAAACAGAACAATGTCAACATGGTCCTTGTATCACCCCAACTAAACCCCAAGCACAAATATAAATTGATGCAAGATAAACTGTTTGCACATAGCTCCATGTAAAGCTCCCTGTTAGCCCAGATGTCTGCTCTTATTCCAAGAGTGCACTGTCCCTTCTGAGAGGAAGGTTATAGACTCCAGCCCCACTTCAGGGCTTTAATCAGCTTCATTCAAATGATTCTCTCTGCAGTACTGAAGGACTGCAACATTGTCACAGGTACAGCCTTTTAGCCGAGGAAATAAACAGAGGCTCCTTTTACTTTCTCTGAGTATTAAAGAGCAGATGATCGTGTCTATGAAAGAAAAAAAATTACCTGGCTGTTTATTGTAAGACCCTCCCCATCCAAGCACGCCCTCTTCACAAACTTCAGAGGTCCCAGTATGGAAACCTGCGGAACTACTGCTGCAAAACAACACATTTAACATCAATGATAATGCTGCATACTGGTTACTGTTGATCTTACACTAGAACCCTGACAAAGCCTAAAGTAGCAGCTCTCACCATGAATGTCTCATGTTGTGCTATTTGGAGATACTTCTCTTGTTTCTAACTCTGGACACATTCTTGGCTACTTACCTAGGCCATTGCAGCCCATCTCATTGATGTAGAATTTGCCATCAAACAAGTACATCTGACAAGTACAATTTGATAATATCAAGTCTTCCATTTGTTTGAAAAGTTCTCCATTTCTCCAAAGAATGATTTCTGACAGTTAATCATAGAGACCTTACCCAATCCCTAAATCTGCCAATCACATTGCCATCATTGTCAGAAATTGGACTTTATGCCAAGTGTTCACTTTTTTGAACTCTCAATTTTTAACTATTGTGAGTTTTATTTTCAGATTTTGAATCAGTGTCCAGCTGTTGAATCTCAGAGTTTCTGAGTTATTCTTCAAACTGATAACTGGATAAAGATTGAAAAATTTCTCTTAGACATGGTTTAGCCAAAGCATTAATGAGACTGCTGGAAAAAGAGTGTTGCTGCCTACAACCTGGTGCTAATCATTTCTGTTCTTATTGAAAGGGAATGGAATACCTCGGCTCAAAACGATATGTACACAGGGATCTGGCAACTCGGAACATCCTTGTAAAAAGTGGCACCTGTGTAAAAATAGGTGATTTTGGTCTAACCAAGATTCTGCCTGGAGACAAGGATTACTATAAAGTTTTGGAGGCAGGAGAGAGTCCAATCTTTTGGTAAGAGCGGTCCATTGGTTGGTTAGTATCCACTCCTGGAAACTCATGTTCATTTCTTTCCAAAGCAACCCATTGTCAATTATGTATTGAAGCTGGTGCAAACCACAATATGGCTCTCCACACCCCCACTCATATCTATCGTTCATTGCCTTGTTCTTTGTTCTGCTTCTTTGTTTTTTTACCCACCAAATATCCTCTCAGTTCTGCTGTCTGGCTGTATAACATCCAAAATACAGATGTTTCAGTTTGAGGAGGTCATGGTCTCACGTAAAAAAAAAAGTAACATAGAAACATAGAAAACCTACAGCACATTACAGGCCTTTTGGCCCACAATGCTGTGCCGAACATCTACTTACTTTAGAAATCATCTAGGGTTACCTATATCCCTCTATTTTTCCAAGCTCCACTTATCCAAGAGTCTCTTAAAAGACCCCTTTGTATCCGCCTCCACCACCGTCGCTGGTTGCCCATTCCACACACTCTCCACTCTGCATAAAAAAACTTGCCCCGACATCTTATCTGTACCTACTTTCCAAGCACCTTAAAACTGTGCCCTCTCGTGTTAGCCATTTCAGCTCTGGGAAAAAGCCTCTGAGATTGAGAGGGGATCTGATTGAAACGTTTAAGATAATTAAAGGATTTGATAGGATTGAGGCAGGAAATATGTTCCAGATGTTGGGAGAGTCCAGTACCAGAGGGCATGGATTGAGAATAAGAGGTCAGTTAATTAAAAACAGAGTTGAGGAAGAGCTTCTTCTCCCAGAGAGTTGTGGAGGTGTGGAATGCACTGCCTCAGAAGACGGTGGAGGCCAATTCTCTGGATGCTTTCAAGAAGGAGCTGGATAGATATCTGATGGATAGGGGAATCAAGGGATATGGGGACAAGGCAGGGACTGGGTATTGATAGTGAATGATCAGCCATGATCTCAGAATGGCGGTGCAGACTCGAGGGGCCGAATGGTCTACTTCTGCACCTATTGTCTATTGTCTATTATCCACACAATCAATGCCTCTCATCATCTTATACACCTCTATCAGGTCACCTCTCATCCTCCGTCACTCCAAGGAGAAAAGGCCAAGTAGGTGGCAGATAAGCTGGTTTCCCTCAGTCACAGGACACTGAGAAACTCCAGTGCCATTTTTCAATTACATCGCTTCTGTATCTTTTGTAAATTCAATCTTTCTTATCAAAACCATTAGGGAGACCAGTGTGCCTAGCTGGCCAGAATGATTCATTGCCTTGTCGATGTTTGATTTTGCAGCTCTTTCTGTCAATAGCCTCCTCCTCATTCCTTGTACATCTGTCACTACCTGTCACTGCATTTAATCAACAACGAGGGCCTCCTCTGTTGGCTCAGTGAGTTCCTGCACATCTCTGCTGTTGAAGGATAGTGATACCAAGGATAGAAGTGATGGCTGTGCTGCACCTGTGGGAATACTGGCACAGCTGAAACTTGATCTTGAGGACAATCTACCCCACTTAATCCACAGTATATTTACCTCACTAATCATTCACTCCCTCCACATCCAGTGTACTATGCATGGTGGATATGCACCTTCTAAGCCAATAAGTTCTACAACCCAGAAGGCACATAGGAACACCATTTTATACATATTTGCTCCCCATTTACAGTCCATCATGACCAGGGTTGATAACGTTGTCCAGCAAACAGAAAAGACCACTGGGCAAAGTCATCAGTGTTCATCGGTAACTCCAGCATCATTAAACCAAGGCCCATGTCAGGAACTCCCCACTGCAGAACATGGATACAGACTGAAAAAAATTACAAATTTAATAAATGGTGCACTTTGGTATATTTTGTTGATGTACACTGCTAACCCTTCAGGTCAGTGGAAGTTTTACCAATATGTTGATGGTACCAAGTGGGAAGTCTAGACTAAAATTTTAATCAAATTCTCTTTGTGCTTAGGTATGCAATTGAATCTCTATCTGACAGCAAATTCTCTAGAGAGTCAGATGTTTGGAGTTTTGGTGTTGTGCTTTATGAATTATTTACATATGGCGACCATAGCAGGAGTCCACCAACGGTGAGTAGAAACATTATGAAGAACCAAACTCCTCTTGTTCAACTTACTTGCTGCCAGCTTTCTATTTGACAGCCTCTGGAAACAAAACTGAGACTGTTCCAAGATCTCAATGTAGAAATCCCTTCTTAGACAGCCTTCTCTTACAAATCACAGGCCTGAGGATAAGCTGACTCTCACTATGTCAAGTGAGAGAGAACTGGCCACTGGTTCTGCTTCCCCCACAAGTTATTTTACTATTGATACCACAGAACTTCAAATTAAGGGCATTTTGGAAGGGATTACAGACTCTCCACCCTGTGATAACATATACACATTTTATCCTTTGACTATTGGTTGCAAAGAGGCTTTCTCTATTAACCTACTGGGAACATTGGAATATCCTCTACAGCCATAGAGGAATATGAGCATGAGGAATATTTTGAACTTCTAGAAATACTCAAAACAGGAGAGACAAGAGGAACCATGAAATGTCATTGGCATGTACGATTAAAGATAAATCCTAGGCATTCTAAACTTCCACTAAGAGCAAGAGAATGTAGGACCTCAAAGATAAAGGTGAGAAGATGTACTTGGAAACAGAGACTGTGAACAAGATCCTAGATGGGTATTTTGAATTGATATTTATCAAGGAGAAGTGGAAGACAGTGAGATCACTGTGAAATATGCTAAGATATTAGGACATTTTGACATAAAGGAAGAGGAAGAGTTAGAACTATTGAAGAATATGAAGGTGAAAAAGTCCCCAATATCTGATGGAATATACACTAGGTTACTGAGAGAGGCAAGAGTTAAGACTGCTGCTGCATGATTAAGATCTTAGTGTCCTCTCTAATTGCACACAAAATCTTGGTGAGTATCAACTGTTTTATTGTTGAAGCCCATAAGACATTCAAGCAGAACTTAAGACACAGAAGCAGAATTTGGTCAATCAGTCCATCGGATCTGCTGTGCCATTCCATTATGGCTGATTTATCATCCTTCTCAACCCAATTCTCCGGCTTTCTCCCCGTAACCTTTGTCACACTGACTAATAAAAAACCTATCATTCTCCACTTTAACTCTACCCAATGACTTGACTTCCACAGCCATTTGTGGCAATGAATTCCACTGATTCACCACCCTCTGGTTAAAGAGGGTGCCATGGTAGCATAGCTGTTAGTGCATTATTACAGCTTGGGTCATCAGAGTTTGGAGTTCAATTCCAACAACATCTGTAAGGATCCAGTCTGTCCTTTCTGTGGAATTTATGGGTTTTCTCTGGATACATCAGCTTCCCCTCCCAAGAATGTACTGGTTAGTATGTTAAATGGACATTGGAAATTGTCCGGTGATTAGTCTAGGGTTAAATTTCGGGTTGCTGGGCAGCACAGCTGGAAGGGCCTATTTCACACTGTATCTCAATAAATAAATTCTTCTTCATCTTTGACAGACAGATAGACATACTTTATTGATCCTGAGGGAAATTGGGTTTCATTACAGCTGCACCAATTAAGAATAGTGAAGAAATATAGCAATATAAACCATAAATAATTAAATAATAATAAGTTAATCATGCCAAGTGGAAATAAGACCAGGACCAACCTATTGGCACGGGGTGTCTGACACTCCGAGGGAGGAGTTGTAAAGTTTGATGGCCATAGGCAGGAATGACTTCCTATGATGCTCAGCGTTACATCTCGGTGGAATGAGTCTCTGGCTGAATGTACTCCTGTGCCTAACCAGTACATTATGGAGTGGATGGGAGTCATTGTCCAAGATGGCATGCAATTTTGACAGCACCCTCTTTTCAGACACCACCGTCAGAGAGTCCAGTTCCAGCCCCACAACATCACTGGCCTTACAAATAAATTTGTTGATTCTGTTGGTGTCTACTACCCTCAGCCTGCTGCCCCTGCACACAACAGCAAACATGATAGCACTGGCCACCACAGCCTTGTAGAACATCCTCAACATTGTCCAGCAGATGTTAAAGGACTTCAGTCTCCTAAGGAAATAGAGACGGCTCTGCCCCTTCTTAAAGGCAGCCTCAGTGTTCTTTGACCAGTCCAGTTTATTGTCCATTCGTATCCCCAGGTATTTGTAATCCTCCACCATGTCCACACTGACCCCTTGGATGGAAACAGGGGTTACTGGTGCCTTAGCCTTCCTCAGATCCGCCACCATCTCCTTAGGCTTTTTTACGTTAAGCTGCAGATGATTCTGCTTGTACCATGTGACAAAGTTTCCCACCGTAGCTCTGTACTCAGCCTCATCTCCCTTGCTGATGCATCCAACTATGGCAGAGTCATCAGAAAACTTCTGAAGATGGCAAGACTCTGTGTTGTAACTGAAGTCCGAGGTGTAGATGGTGAAGAGAAAGGGAGACAGGACAGGATTGTTCTAATTAGACATCCTTTTCTCTGTTCTGAAGCTGTACCCACTGGTCCTAGACTCCCCCATTATTGGAAACATCCTCTCCTAGTCCACTCTATCTAGACCTTTCAATATTCGACAGGTTTAAATAAGATCCCCCCTCATTGAAGGAGGAAAATAGGAATAATCCTGGTATCTATACACTGGTGTGTCTCATATAAGTGGCAGGGAAGTTATTGGAGAAGATTCATAGAAATAAGATTTTAGTATTTGGAGAGCCACAGAATCCAAAATGGTCAATAGGGCTTATTCAAGCTGGAGGTTTGTGACTTGTAGTCTTCTCCAGAAATCCATACTGGGATAGATATATTCTGCCATTTGTGAAAGATATAAATGACTTGAATGAAAATGTTTATGGGTGGGTTAGTAAATTCACAGATGATACAAAGAATCGTTTTGTGGATGTTATAAAACAAAGGTCTCTTGCTTAATGGTAGGGGTCCATGGCATAAAAATGATTGGGAAATTCTGGTTTACAAGATTTCCAAGAGACACAATGGGATATCGATCAGTTACAGATATGAGCAGAGGGAGTATAATCTGAGCAAATGAAGTGTTGTACTTTGAGAAATCAAATGTGAAGGGACAGTGTAAACAGTTAGTGACAGGATCCATAATGGTGTTGATTTATAGAGAGACCTTGGGTCCAAGTTCATAGCTTCCTGAAAGTGGCTGCACAGGTTGATAAGGTATAAAGAAAGCACATGGCACGCTTGTTTTTATTAGTTGAGGAATGAGCTGAAGAGTCAGGTTGTTACGTCGCAGCTCAGTAAAACTTTAGTTAGGTTACATCCCAAATATTGTTTTCAGTTTTGGTTACCCCATTGCAGGAAGGAAGTAGAGGCTTTGGAAAGGGTGCAGAAAAGCATTAGCGACAGGCCAATTGACGATGAGAGAGAGAGCTCTGCACACGTCGGGGAGAAGAGTTTAAAAAAGGAGCATTTCACAGGGCTCAGTGCATTAACAGCGGACCAATCAGTTCGCGATTCATTAGCAAGAGAAAATTTAAGTAAAACAGGGTCAAAGCAGGGCAGCCATTGTGTGAGGGGACCAGTGAAGAAGTGAGAACTTGAGGCTTTGGCAAGGAGGCACAGGTAAGTAGCAAGTAAGGCTTTATAGTGGTTGAATGAAAAGTCACTAAATTACAGCTAATTAAATAAAGGGTTGATTCAGGATCAGGTGATGTTCTGTAGCTGCATCATGTGGGAGCTGGTGGACCCCATTGTGGTTCCTGGTGACCACATCTGAAGCAAGTGTTGTCTGCTCGGGGAACTCAGACTCAAAGTTGATTATCTGGAATCTGAGCTTCAAACATTGTGGCACGTCAGGGAGTGGGAGAGTTAACTAGATTCGTGTATCAGGAGGTAGTCACACCCTTTGGATTAGCTGCCTCAAATTTGATCTGTGGTCTGGGACAAAAGGCTGTGACTGTGAGTGAGACGGGTAGTGGGATCTAAGAGACAGTGCTGGAGGAGCGTCAGTCCTTGAGATTGTCTAACAGGTCTGAGATTCTTGTTCCCTGTGTGGCTGAGAGTGGGGGCTGTAGGAAAGATGAGAAACCTAACTGTTGGTACTGTAGTTCAAGCAGCAATTCAAAAGGGGGGAAGAGAAGAGAAATGTAGTGTTATTTGGGATAGTATAGTCAGGAGAATAGACAGAGTTCTCTGTTGCAGGCTTAGAGTATCCTAAAGGCTGTGTTGCCTCCCTGGTGCCCAGGTTCAGGACATTTTATCTTACCTGTGGAGGAATTTACAGTGGGAGGGGAAAGATCCAATTGTCATGGTCCACGTGGGTAGCAATGACTAAGGTAGAATGAAGAAAGAGGTTCTGTTGAAGGAACATAGAATATTACAGCACAGTACAGGCCCTTCAGCCCACAATGCTATGATGACCCTGAAATCCTGCCTCCCATATAACCCCACCACCTTAAAATCCTCTATGTACCTGTCTAGTAGTCTCTTAAATTTCACTAGTGTATCTGCCTCCACCACTGACTCAGGCAGTGCATTCCACACACCAACCACTCTCCGAGTAAAAAAAACCTTCCTCTAATATCCCCCTTGAACTTCCCACCCCTTGCCTTAAAGCCATGTCATCTTGTGTTGAACAGAGCTGCCCTAGGGAAGAGGCGCTGGCTGCCTATCTATTCCTCTTAATATCTTGCACACCTCATCATATCTCCTCTCATTCTCTTTCTCTCCAAAGAGTAAAGCCCTAGCTCCCTTAACATATGATCATAGAACAATAGAACATTACTGCACAGAAACAGGCCTTTTGACCCTTCTTAGCTGTGCCGAAACATTTATCTGCCTAGTCCACTGACCTGCACCTGGCCCATATCCCTCCATACACCTCTCAACCATGTACCTGTCCAAGTTTTTCTCAAATGTTAAAACTGAGCCCGTATTTACCACTTCATCTGGCAGCTCATTCCACACTCCCACCACTCTCTATGTGAAGAAGCTCCCCCTCCCCCCCCCCCCATGTTCCCTTTAAACTTTTTTCCCTTCACCCTTAACCCAGGTCCTCTGTTTTTTTTCCCTCAGTGGAAAAAGCATAATGCATACTCTCTAAACCAGGCAAATCTCCTCTGTACCCTTTCCAATGCTTCCACATTCTTCCTATAGTTAGGCAACCAGAACTGGACACAGTACTCCAACTGTGGCCTAACCAGAGTTTTATAGAGCTGCATCATTACCTCGTGACTCTTAACTCTATCCCTCGACTTATGAAAGCTAAGCTGCCCAACCTGCTGAGTTGATCCAGCTTGTTTGTATGTCTTAACACCCCATAAGCTTTTTTAACTACCCTATCTACCCGTGAGGCAACTTTCATGGATCTGTGGACATCCACCCCCTGATCCCTCTGTTCCTCCACACTATCAAGTATCCTGCCATTTACTTTGTACTCTGCCTTGGAGTTTGTCCTTCCAAACTATACTACCTCACACTTCTCCGGGTTGAACTCCATCTGCCACTTCTCAGCCCACTTCTGCATCCTAACAATATCTCTCAGCAATCTTCAACAATCCTCTACACTATCCATAACACCACCAACATATGTGTCATCTGCAAATTTGCCAACCCACCCTTCTAGCCCCACATCCAGGTCATTAATAAAAATCATGAAAAGCAAAGGTCCCAAAACTGATCCTTGGGGGACACCACTAGTCACAACCCTCCAATCTGAATGTACTCCCTCCACCACGACCCTCTGCCTTCTGCAGGCAAGCCAGTTCTGAATCCACCTGGCCAAACTTCCCTGGATCCCATGCCTTCTGACTTTCTGAATAAGCTTACTCTGTGGAACCTTATCAAATGCCTTACTAAAATCCATGTAGATCACCTCCACTGCAGTACCCTAATCTATATGCCTGGTCACCTCCTCAAAGAACTCTAACAGGCTTGTTAGGCATGATCTGCCCTTCACAAAGCCATGCTGACTGTCCCTGATCAGACCATGATTCTCTAAATGCCTATAGATCCTATCTCTAAGAATCTTATCCAACAGATTTCCCACCACAGACATAAGGCTTACTGGTCTATAATTACCTGGACTATCCCTACTACCTTTTTTGAACAAGGGGATAACATTTGCCTCCCTCCAATTCTCCGGTACCATTTGGACAACGAGGACATAAAGATCCTAGCCAGAGGCTCAGCAGTCTCTTCCCTTGCCTTGTGGAGCAGCCTGGGGGAATATTCCGTCAGTCCCCAGGGACTTATCTGTGCTAATGTAACTCCTACACCTCCTCTCCCTTAATATCAACAGGCTCCCGAACTTCAACCTCACTCATATTTTCCTCACCGTCATCAAGTTCCCTCTCATTGGTGAATACCAAAGAGAAGTATTCATTGAGGATCTCACTCACTTCCACAGCCTTCAGGCACATCTCCCTACCTTTATCTCTAATCGGTCCTACCTTCACTCCTGTCATCCTTTTGTTCTTCACATAATTGAAGAATGGTTTGGGGTTTTCCTTTACCCTACTCGCCAAGGCCTTCTCATGCCCCCTTCTTGCACTGCTCAGCCCCTTCTTAAGCTCCTTTCTTGCTACCCTATATTTCTCAATAGACCCATCTGATCCTTGCTTCCTAAACCTCATGTATGCTGCCTTCTTCCACCTGACTAGATTTTCCACCTCACTTGGCACCCATGGTTCCTTCACCCTACCATTCTTTATCTTCCTCACTAGGACGAATTTATCCCTAACATCCTGTAAAAGATCCCTAAACATCAACCACATGTCCATAGTACATTTTCCTGCAAAAACATCATCCCAATTCACACCTGCAAGTTCTAGCCTTATAGCCTCACAATCTTCCCTTCCCCAATTAAAAATTTTCCTGTTCACTTTGATTCTCTCCTTTTCCATGATAATGCTAAAGGCCAGGGAGTGATAGACACTGTCCCCCAGATGCTTACCCACTGACAGATCTGTGACCTGACCCAGTTCGTTACCTAATACTAGATCTAGTATGGCATTCCCCCTAGTCGGCCTGTCAACATACTGTGACAGGAATCCGTCTTGGACACACTTAAACTCTGCCCCGTCTAAACAGTTGGAACTAATCAGTGCCAATCAATATTAGGGAAGTTAAAATCACCCAAGATAACAACCCTGTTATTGTTGCATCTTTCCAAAATCCTTTACTCCCTGTATACCCATAACGGTATCACCACCCACAGTTCCAATCTGCTAACTAAATTTGCTGGCGATACTTCATTGATTGGCCTTACCTCAAACAATAACAAAGTGGCCTACACGGAACCAGTCACCTCTCTAAAATAGTGGTGTCAAGAAAACAACCTCTCCCTCAATATCGCAAAAACAGAGGAGCTTGTTGTGGATTACAGGAGCAATGGAGACAGGCTAACCCCTATTGACATCAATGGAACAACACACACACAAAATGCTGGTGGAACGCAACAGGCCAGGCAGCATCTATAGGGAGAAGCACTGTTGACGTTTCGGGCTGAGACCCTTCATCAGGACGAAGGGTCTCGGCCCGAAATGTCGACAGTACTTCTCCCTATAGATGCTGCCTGGCCTGCTGCGTTCCACCAGCATTTTGCATGTGTTGCTTGAATTTCCAGCATCTGCAGATTTCCTCGTGTTGACATCAATGGATCTAGGGTTGAGAGGTTAAATAGTTTCAAGTTCCTCAGCAGTCATATCACCGAGGACCTCACATGGTCTGTGCACACCAGCTGTGTGGTGAAAAAGACATGGGCCCTTAGATCCTAAGAACTTTCAACAGGGGCACAATTGAGAGCATCCTGACTGGTATGTAAACTGTACCTCCCTTAATCGCAGGACTCTGCAGAGAGTGGTGTGGTCAGCCCAGCGCATCTGTAGATGTGAACTTCTCATGATTCAGGACATTTACAAGGACAGGTGTGTAAAAAGGGCCCATAGGATCATTAGGGACCTAAGCTATCCCAACCACAATCTATTCCAGCTGCTACCATCCAGGAATTGGTACCGCAACATTAAAGCCAGGACCAACAGGTTCTAGGACAGTTTCTTCTACCAGACCATCAGACAGATGAACTCACACTGATTTGAGTGTACTCTATATTATATTGACTGTTCAATTTATTATAAATTATTATACATTACTATGATTGTACATAACCCCTCATGCTGCTAGTGCCTTCCATCATGAAGACTGATGGAAAATACTTATTCAGTTCGTCCACCATTTTGTTGTCCCCCATTACTACCTCTCCAGTGGTCTGATGTCCACTCTCACACCTCTTTTACACTTTATGTATCTGAAGAAACTTTTGTATCCTCCTTAATATTATTGGCTAGCTTACTTTTATGTTCCATCTTTACCTTCTTAATGACTTAAAGCTCTTTTTTGCTGTAGCCACCTGCAGCAATGTCCATTGCATTTACTACCTCAGCTTGAATGCCAAGCAACTGCACCTCCTTGACTAACCTCCCATGAGGGACCTTGTCAAAGGCCTTGCTAAAGACCATGTAGATAACATTTACTGTCTTACCTTAATTAACTTTCCTGGTAACTTCCTCAAAAAAAATCAAAGGTTAGACACGACCTATCACACATAAAGCCATGTTGATTATCTCTCATTAGTCCATGCTATCCCAATACTCATATCTGGTCACTTAGGGTACCTCCCAATAACATTCCCACCAGTGATGTCAGGCTCAGAAGCCTATAGTTTCCTGGTTTATACTTAGAGCCTTTCTTAAACAATGGAATAACTAGTTATCTTCCAATCCATTGGTATTTCATCTGTGACAAAGGATCTTTTAAGTATCTCTGCTAGGGTCCCTACCATTTCTACACTAGCCTCCCACAGAGTCTGAAGGAACAGCTTGTCAAACCTTGTGAATTTATCCACCCTAACTGGCTTCAGACAGCAAACACCTCCATCGCTGTAACTTGTATAGGGTCCATAACCTCACTGCTGCTTTGCCTCATTTCTATAGACTCTGTCCATCTACCAAGTAAATACAGATGCAAATATCCACTTAAAATCTCCCCATCACTTTTGGCTCAATGCATTGATTACTACTCTCATCTTCCAGAGGACTTACCCTGGAGGCCCCATCCTTTAACTTGGTTCCTAACTAGTACCTAAAATCTAAAAGGGTTAAAAAGACCCTGGTGGGAGTTATTTACAGTACAGACTTCCAAACAGTAGCAAAGATGTGGTCTACAAATTAGAAGGGCAATGTTACAGTTATGGGAGATTTCAATATGAGGGCAAATTGGGAAAATCTGGTTGGTGCTGGATGTCAAGAGGGGGGAATTTGTAGAATGCCTAACAAATAGCTTTTAAGATCAGCTCATGATTGACCAACTTAGAAGATCAGATACTCTGGATTGGGTGTTGTGTAATGGACCAAAATTGATTAGAGAGCTTAAGGTAAAAGAAACCTGATGGAAAAGAGATGATAATATGATCAGATTTACCCTAAAATTTGAGAGGGAGAAGCTAAATTTAGATGAATCAGTATTACAGTGCAGTAAAGGGAATTACACAGGCATGAGAGAGGATTGGGCCAGAATCGATTGGAAAAGAACACAGCAGGGATGACAGCAGAGCAGCAATGGCTGGAATTTCTGGAAGCAATTCGGAAGTCACAGGATACGTACATTCCAAAGAGGAAGAAGTATTCTAAAGGAAAGATGGCACAATCATGGATAACAAGATAACAAGAGAACATAAAAGCCAAAGAGAGGGTGCATAATTGAACAAAAATTGGTGGGAAGTTAGAGGATTGGGAAATAAACACAACAGAAGGCAACTAAAAAAGTCATTAAGAAGGTAAAGTTCGAATACAAATGTAAGCTAGCCAATAATATTAAACTTGCATAAAGTGAAAAGAGTGATGAGAATGGATATTGGACCACTGAAAAATGATGCTGGAGAAGTAGTGATGGGAGACAAGGAAATGACAGATGTACTGAATAAGTATTTTGCATCAGTTTTCACTGTGGAAAGGACTAGCTGTATTGTAGAAGTTTCAGATGCTGGGTTGTGAAGTGTGTGAAATTACCACAACTAGAGGAAAGTTTCTTGGGAAACTGAAAGATCTGAAGGTAGATCAGTCATCTGGAGCAGATGGTGTACACCCCAGAGTTCTGATAGAGGGGGCTGAAAAGATTGTGGAGGCCTTAGTAATAATCTTTCGAGAACCAATTGATTCAAAAATGAATCTGGAAAAATGGAAAATTACAAATGTCACTCCACTCTTCAAGAAGGGAGTGAGGCAGAAAAAAGGAAACTATAGGCCAGTTAGTCTGATCTCGGTGGTTGGGAAGATGTTGGAGTTGATTATAAAAGGATGAAGTCTCAGGGGCTTAGAGACAGCTGATAAAATAGACCATAGTCAGCATAGTTTCCTCAAGGGAAACTCTTGCCTGACAAATCTTTAAGGAAATAACAAGCATCATAGACAAAGAATTGCTTAATGTTGTATCCTGGGATTTTGAGAAGGCTTTTGACAAGGTGCCATGCTTCAGGCAGCTTAACCAGCTATGATCCCATGGTATTTCAGGAAAGATTCTATCATGGAGAAAACAGTGGCTTACTGGTAGGAGGTAAATAGTGCGACTAAAGGGAGCCTTTTCTTTTTGGCTGTTGGTGACAAGTAGTGTTCCACAGGGGTCTGTTTTAGGACCAATTGTTTTTGTGTTGTTTGTCAATGATTTGGATGATGAAATCATTGGATTTGTTGCAAAGTTTGCAGACAATATGAAGATAGGTGTTGGGGCAGGTAGATTTCAGGATGTGGAGAAGCTACAGAAGGACTTAGATTAAGAGAATTGGCAAAGAAATAGCAGATAGAGTAGTGTTGGGAAGTGTGTATGGTTATACACTTTGGAAGAAGAAATGAAAGGATTAACTATTTTCTAAATGGAGAGAAAATACAAAAAAAAAACTGAGGTGCAAAGGGACTTAGAAGTCCTTGTGCAGGATTCCATAAAGGTTACAGTAATTTGCAGGCTGAGTTGTGATAAGGAAGGCAAATACAAAGTTGACATTTGTTTCAAGATGGCTAGGATATAAAAGCAAGGATGTAATGTTGAGACTTGATAGAGTACTGGTAAGCCAGAGTATTGTAAGCAGTTTTTGGATTCTTATCTTAGAAAGGATGTGCTGAAACAGGGGAGGGTTCAAAGGAGGTTGATGAAAATGAGTCCAGGATTGAATAGCTTTTCATATGAAGTGCATTTAATGACTCTGAGCCTCTGTTCAGAAGAATTAAGAAGAATGAGGGATAACCTAATTGAGACCTATTGAACAGTGAAATTCTTTAGAGTGGATATGGAGAGGATGTTGCCTATGGTGGTAGAGTCTAAGACTAGCGGACACAACCTCAAAATAGAGGGATGTCCTTTTAGAATGGAGGTGAGGAGGAATTTTTTTTTCCAGAGGATGGTGAATCCATGGAATTCTTTGCCACAGGTAGTTGTGCAGGCCAAGTCTTAATGTATATTTCAGGCAGTATTTGATAGATTCTTGATTGGCCAGGACATGAAGGGATATGAGAAGGCAGGAGATTGGTGCTGCAAGGAAAATTGGATCAGTCATGGTAAAATGGCAGAGCAGACGATGGGCCAAATGGTCTAATTCTGCTCCTATATCTTATGGTCTAATTCACAACTTATTTTTAAAATAGAGCCTTGGAATCCCCAATATCCATTTAATTCCTCTCCTCACCCACCCGCTTTCATCCAATAGGTGCTGCTCACTGAGTTCTTTCAGAAGATTGTATTTTGCTCCAGGTTCTAGCATCTGTAGTCTGCTGAGTCTTCAGTTTATTGACTCCTCAGATGACTGAGGAAACCAACGGAAGAGCCAAATTGTCTTCAGTGGGGCAGTTTTAAGAGCAACATAGATAATAATAACTTATTCATAGAGCACTTTTTGAGCAGGCAATGTAGTTCAAAATATTTTACATAAAGTGCAAACATGAAAATAAAAATAAACATGAAAATAAAAGACAAACAGATGTCAGTTCAAAGCAAGGTGAAATAAATGGGTTTTGAGCTAGTGTTTAAAAGTGTCAACTGAGACTGCATCCATTATAGTTTAAGATATTGCAGTCCACAGTTTAGTTGCATAGTTCAAACAAGCTGACCTGCCAATTACCTATTGACAGAAATTGCTTAAATTTAAATAAACCATCAGAAGAAGATTTGAGAGCTCCAGCAGGATTGTAAATCAAAAGTGCTTCTGTGATGTTCTGCAGTCCCAGACCATTAATAACTTTAAAAATGTGAAAGATGACTTGAAAATCAATTTTAAACATACAGAAAGACAATGCAGAGTAGCTAGGATGGTCAATAGAAAGTGGTTGGGTTACATTTCTGGGTGTTTGGTCAGGAAAGTATGAATAATCATCAAGTACTGGGAAAGAATGAGCTGGATTAGGAGACTGATTAAATCAGATTTGCATTTGGATGAAGAAGTAGCATGTGTCTGCTTGCTCCACCCAGTATGAACAAGGGAGAAGCCTCAGGAGGCACAATCATCCTTTCCTTTTTTTTAAAGGAGTATCAAAGAATGATTGGTCCAGATAAACAAGGACACATGGTCTTCCAGATGCTTGAAGTCCTAAAAACCAGACGCTTACCAGCACCCCAAGACTGTCCAAGAGAGGTAAGCAGCTGTATAGTAGAACAAATGTCTAAATCTGGTTCTTTGTATTGGGTGGGGAGGAACATGTGAAAACTGAATCCATGGAAAGATTGTAATTGAGTTTCTTGAGATCACTTAGAGTTAAAGAAAAGTACAGCCCAGAAACTAGGCCTTCAGCCCATGTGGTCCAAACTGAGCTATTTAAACTGCCTTCTTCAATTGACCTGCACCAGGATCACAGCCCTCGATGCCCCACCATCTATTTAACTATCCAAACTTCTCTTAAATGTTGGGTAGCAACATAGAAACATAGAAAAAAATACAGCACAATACATACCTTCAGCCCACAAAGCTGTGCCAAACGTGCCCTACCTTAGAACGACCTAGGCTTTACCCATAGCCCTCTATTTTTCTAAGCTCCATATAACCATCCAGGAGTCTCTTAAAAGACCCTATAATTTCCGCCTCCACCGCCACCAGCAGCTCATTCCACGCACTCAACACTCCCTGCATAAAAAAACTTGCACCTGACATCTCCTGTGTACCTACTTCCAAGTACCTTAAAACCCTCTCATGCTAGCCATGCTTTTCCCTGGGGAAAAGACTCTGACTATCCACATGATCAATGACTCATTATCTTGTACACCTCTATCAAGTCACCACTCATCCTCCGTCACTCTAAGGAGAAAAGGCCGAGTTCACTCAACTTATTCTCATAAGGCATGCTCCCCAATCCAGGTAACATCCTTGTCGATCTCCTCTGCACCCTTTCTATCGCTTCCACATCCTTCCTATACTGAGGCGACCAGAATTGAGCACAGTATTCCAAGTGGGGTCTGACCAGGTGCTATATAGCTGCAACATTACCTCTCGGCTCTTAAACTCAATCCCACAATTGATGAAGGCCAATGCACCGTATGCCTTCTTAACCACAGAGTCAACCTGCGCAGCAGCTTTGAGTGTCCTATGGACTTAGACCCCAAGATCCCTCTGATCCTCCACACTGCCAAGAGTCTTACCATTAGTACTATATTCTGCCATTATATTTAACCTACCAAAGTGAACCACCAAACACAAGGAAATCTGCAGATGCTGGAAATTCAAACAACAACAACATACAAAATGCTGGTGGAACAATCCTTCGTCAGGACAAAGGGTCTCAGCCTGAAACGTCGACAGCGCTACTCCCTATAGATGCTGCCTGGCCTACTGTGTTCCACCAGCATTTTGTGGGTGTTGTCACCTCACACTTGTTCACACAGTGTTGAACTCCATCTGCCACTTCTAAGCCCAGTTTTGTACCCTATCAATGTCTTGTTGTAACCTCTGACAGCCCTCCACACTATCCACAACATACCCAACTTTTGTGTCATCAGCAAATTTACTAACCCATCCCTCCACTTCCTCATCCAGGTCATTTATAAAAATCACAAAGAGTAAGGGTCCCAGAACAGATCCCTGAGGCACACCACTAGTCACCGGCCTCCATTCCTCTTCAACACGCAGACTCCCCAGCATTGAACTGATTCCATAACATATGGACTCACTTTTAAGGACTGTATAACTCGTGTTCTTGATATTTATTGCTTGCTTATTTATTATTATTATTATTTTCTTTTTCCTTTCTTTTTGTATTTGCCCAATTTGTTACCTATTGCATACAGTTTGTTTATCCACCTCTGTTGTATATGTTTTTCATTTATCATGTTTCTTTCTATATACTGTGAATGCCTGCAAGAAAATGAATCTCAGGATTGCATATGGTGACATATAACCATATAACAATCACAGCATGGAAGCAGGCCATCTCGGCCCTCCTAGTCCGTGCCGAACTCTTAATCTCACTTAGTCCCACCTACCCTCACTCAGCCCATAACCCTCCACTCCTTTCCTGTCCATATACCTATCCAATTTTACCTTAAATGACACAACTGAACTGGCCTCTACTACTTCTACAGGAAGCTCATTCCACACAGCTATCACTCTCTGAGTAAAGAAATACCCCCTCGTGTTTCCCTTAAACTTCTGCCCCCTAACTCTCAAATCATGTCCTCTTGTTTGAATCTCCACTTGTACTTTGGACTTAGAAAAGTGTAAGAAAAGTTCATTCTGATGCGTTAAAGCTAGAACTAAATTTTCAGCAGAACGCAAAATAACAGACTCTTATTCCATAATTCATTTTTGATATATTAAAAGTTACCTTTGTATCACAAGAAGAGTTACCATACAAAAATGACAGCAATTAAAAATATGTAAAGGGGCCAAGTTACCTGCGATTAACAGTACCTGAAGCATTCTCTACAACCACCCTGACTATATACAAAATTGTGATAGGGTAAATGCAAGCATCTTTTTTTCCCCCAAGAGGTTAGATGAGAGTAGAACTTGAGATCATAGTTTAAGGGTGAAAGGTGAAATATTTAAGGGGAATGTGAGGGTGAACTTCTTCAGTGGGTGGTGAGAGTGTTGAATAAGCTGCCAGAGAAAGTCATGAATTCAGGTTCATTTTCAGTATTTAAGTGAAATTTGGATAAGTACATGGATGGAAGTGGTATGGAGGCCTATGGTCTGAGGTCAGGTCAGAATAAGATTTAATATCACCAGCATATGTCATGAAATTTGTTAACTTTATGGCAGCAGTACAATGAAGAACATGATTATATAAATAGAGAAAAAATGGAGTTACATTATGTTTGTTTTTAAAGTTATATTTCTATTAAATAGTTAAGTTAAAATAAGTAGTGCAAAATAACAGAAATAAAAAAAGCATTGAGTTAGTGTTCATGGGTGCAATGTCCATTTAGAAATTGGATGGCAGAGGGAAAGAAGCTGTTCATGAATCACTGAGTGTGTGTCTTCAGGCTTCTGTACCTCGTTCTCAAGGGTAACAGTGTGAAGAGGGTATGTCCTGGGTGGTGGGGATCCTTAATGATGGATACTGTCTTCCTGAGGCACTGCTCCTTGAAGATGTATTGGATATCACAGAGGCTGGTACCCATAATAGAGCTGACTAATTTTACAAATTTCTGCAATAAATTTCGATCTTGTGCAGCAGCCCCCCATATTAGACAGTGATGCAGCCAGTCAGAGTGCTGTCCATCGTACATTGGTAGACTCTCAAACTCCTAATGTAATATAGCCACTGTTTTGCCTTCTTTATAACTGCATCAATATGATCAATAGGTCGTTGGGACAAGACAAATTAATAGTTCAGCATGGACACCCTGTATTGTACTGTTCTATAACTATGAGTCTATCAAAGACTAGCATATTTAGGTGGCATGGAGTGCAGTGAAAATTCTGCAGATTATTTCACTAGGATGAAGGTTAGCTGAACAAAGAGTACAGGTGATTTGGGGAAACATTCTGCTGGGTACAGAAAAATAAGGACAAGCTCAATGCCACTTGGAAACTTGTACAGGCAGGATTCAGGGACAAATTTTCCCTGTCTGAGGAGCGGAGAACAAAGGGGACACCAAGCTTCCCTGTCTGTATGGTGGGGAATAGCGGGGCTACCAGATTCCCTCATTGACATGGTGGGGAACTGGAGGGAGGCACCAGGTTCCCCCCCTCATCTGAGGGGCTGGGCATTGGGTAACCGGCTCCCCCTGTTAGAGGGGTGCAGGGCCAGGGGACACCAGCTCTGCCCGTATGAGGGGTGGAGGCCAGGGGACACTGGTTCAAAGTAAAGTTGATGATATCTTTCACTCAGTGGCAATATATCTTAGGGATTCTCTAACTTAGTATGTTGTGGTGGCTCAGTCATTAAGTCCATTCAATAGTTTTTGTTTGGTTTTAACAAAAACCAGGACTATGGGAAGACTGTTGGAAAATGAAACTGAGATTGAAATCAGTAATGATCTATTCATGTTCCTACTCATTACTTAGTCATAGAGCTCTACAGATCAGAAACAATCCATTCAGTCCCTCGAGTCCATGCTGACCCTATACTGCCTATTCTCATTGACGCACATATGGTTCAGCCCTCCGTATTCCTTCCATCCATGTGCCTATCCAAATTCCTCTCAAGATTCAATATTTTTTCATCAATTCAGATATGAGGAACTCTCTACATCATATTTTGGTTGATGAAAAACATTAAAATGAAAAATTTGAGGAAGAGAGATATTAAGAGGAAGGGTTTATGAAGGAATTCCAGAACGATGAGGGAACTAAAGGCACAGCTCTAATGAATTAGAATTGTAAGAGAGCAGTACGTTTTGATATCCCATAAGGTTGCAGGGATGGAAGAAGTTATAGAAATGATGCCATGAAAAGATTATATGAGCAGTAGGGTTATGGATGACTTATGAAGGTTTCACATAAAGTGTTGCTGCTCAAGACTAATGCTTGGTGTCCATTTTAGAAATAGTTAGGGATTCTGCTCCCTTTCTAAAGTAACCTCAACAGAAGTTCTAACTATCACCTAGCTTCTCTCCGAAGGAAGTAAACAGTAAGCAGGCTAATAAGCTCATCAAGCCTACTTCACCACTGGATCAGGGCTGATCTGGTCTTAGCTTCTACTCCAATTCCCTATTTGTTTCTTGCCCTGCCCTTTATTCTTTTGTTCTTTGAATGTCTATTAGACTCCAAACTAAATATTTGCAATACATCAACAGCTCTTTAGGTTTTGACAAAATTCCTCCTCACTGAAGTAGCAGAGAGCAATGATGAAGGCAGAATGATTAAACGTTATCTACATTGAGACACAAGCAAGTGTAGCAGCTGAGATCTGGAGCAAATACCAAACTGGTGAAGGAACTCAACATCTAAATAAGTATAACACACACAAAATGCTGGTGGAACACAGCAGACCAGGCAGCATCTATAAGGAGAAGTACTGTCGATGTTTGGGCTGAGACCCTTCTTCAAGACTAACTGAAAGGCAAGATACTAAGAGATTATTATATACTAAGGAAATCTCTTAATATCTTTCCTTTCAGTTAGTCCTGATGAAGGGTCTCAGCCCAAAACATCGACAGTGTTTCTCCTTATAGATGCTGCCTGGCCTGCTTGTGTTCCACCAGCATTTTGTGTGTGTTGTTTGAATTTCCAGCATCTGCAGATTTCCTCATGTTTGCTATCTAAATAGGTATGTTTTAATGTCAGAGATGTGTATATAATATACATCCTGAAATTCTTTTCCTTCGTAAACATCCATGAAAACAGAGGAGTGCCCCAAAGAATGAAAGACAGTTAAACGTTAGAACCCCAAAACCCCACCTCCATATTCCCCCTCACACACACAAGCAGCAACAAGGCAAAGAACCCCCTCCCCCAGCAGCAAAAAAGCATTGACACCCTCCACACTCAAGTGTGCAGCAAAGCATCAATTAAGTCAGACTTGCAGTACCCCAAAGAATAGTCATTCACCCAGTAATTCGACATACCACAGGCTCTCTCTTTCTCTCTCTCTCCCCCAAATAGGAGAAAGAGACATGTTCTCGTTTCACAGCAAGAGGGGAGACATAACAAACAGCTCACTGATTTATGATGTTAAAAGTCTGTTGTGTCACTTTTTCCAAGCTCTGCGCCCAGAGAATTGACCCCGGAAATGCTCAGGTCTCTGGACACACAGCCGGCAGCTAACCCACTGCCCCAGTGTTCCGTGTTCTCCCATGACGCTTCAGTCAGGGGCACCGGCCTTGAATCAGCCCAAATCAACAATTTAAAGAGGGCATGGATTGAGAATAAGAGGTCAGTTATTTAAAACAGAGTTGAGGAAGAGCTTCTTCTCCCAGAGAGTTGTGGAGGTGTGGAATGCACTGCCTCGGAAGACGGTGGAGGCCAATTCTCTGGATGCTTTCAAGAAGGAGCTAGATAGATATCTGATGGATAGGGGAATCAAGGGATATGGGGACAAGGCAGGGACTGGGTATTGATAGTGAATGATCAGCCATGATCTCAGAATGGCAGTGCAGACTCGAGGGGCCGAATGGTCTACTTCTGCATCTATTGTCTATTGTCTATCTCCAGAGCCACAAAAATCCGACACTCTGAGGGTGGTGCACTAGTCATCCAGGCTGCATCCTTGACATCAAAAAGTGGCCGGTCATGAGGCCCTGAGAGTGGGTCCCATTCCCACAAAGAAACAAAGTCAAAGTCAGAGTGTGACTCCAGGTCAGGGTCTTCAAAAGAACCTTGAAAAGGAAAAAAAAAACATCAAAGATAGAAATAGATGCAAATAGATAGAAATAGATTCCAAAGATGCAAGCAAAGGAGTCACCTACTGTACACAGGATGTTGATAAGCCAAGTGAGTGCAGAAAAGGTTTGTTTTTTGGATTGGAGGGCTTGAGTTATCAGGAGAAGTGGGATTGGTTTGTTCGTATCCCTGGGAACAAATAATGTTGAGAGGTGACAAGAATGAGATGTATAAAGTTATGAGAGAAGGTGAGGTAAAATTCTGCATGCAGTGAGTTATTATCAATCTACTGCATGAAAGACTAGTGATAGCAAATCCAAAGGAACTTTCTAAAAGGACTTAAAAAATTGGAGGGTAAAGTTACCATGGAAAGATGGACTGGATGGCACAAGAGCAGTATGGCTGCATCCTTCTGTTATACCTAATGCATTTTCAAAGCTGCCTGCAACACATCAATTTTTGTTGATACTTCCTATGGTGTTTATTTCAATATACTGGGCACTACAATGAGAACCTTCTCTTTGTCACATTTTTAATTTAGATCTACAATGTTATGTTGAACTGCTGGAGCCACAATCCTGCTCAAAGACCAACCTTTGTAGAACTTCTGCACAAGATAGAAGAAATGCAAGCTGCTCTTTGCTGACCAGTGCTACCTTCATAAAGAATTCACTTCTGAGCCTATGGAATCCTGTCTCCCTACAGCTTAGAATCAACACAGAATGGCTCAAAAGAAACAGTGTTTTGTTTGCGAAACTGATGGACTGTCTCAGGTGCCACACCAGTATTGCTAAGCAGTGCAGCCTGTGATCATCAGGTTGCTCAGTTCTTCAAATGGAAACTTCAGATCAAAACTGACTTCTGGAGGTGTTAGACCTGGGACTATATCATCTTGTCTCTTTTCAGGCTTTTACATTGCTTCTATGACTTTGAAATAGTTGAATTCACCCACTAAGAAACAGCAGCAAGAGATTGGAGAGCAGTAATGGCAACATGAATTTTTAGAATTTGTCCTATGTTGCAAAACCTGGCGATACCTTCCTAGGCACAAAAGCTGGGAACTGGAAGGGCAATGGCACTATGCTTGGAAAGAACAAGAGGGTGCTGAGGGTGGGATGAGGGAATTCCTCTTATTATAAGTAATGTTGACAGGGGATTTTGAGATCAGTCATTCTTCAGTCAAAAATGGGAGTCTTATTAAAATGCAAACTGTTGGCAGCATGGGCCCTGACCTTGTAATATTATAAGGTGAAGGCAGATCTTTAATGCAATATGCAATCATTATTCCCAAATATGATATGACATCTATTTAGTTCTGAAATAGCTGATATATTCTATTCAAACAATTTAAATTAGAAACTGAACCCAGGAGGTATATTTTTAAGCAAGAAGTGGTTTTCACAGAGGTAAATAAATTTAGTTATAGTTTCTAGGTCAATAGCCATCATTCAAATATTGACTTGCATGCATAGAATAATAGAAACTCCATAATTCAGAAGGAGACAATTTGTTCCATTGTGATGGCACTGGTTAATAAAATGTTGTCCAACCAAATACCAGTTGTATTAAGGCAGTATTTGACCAAATGTAGCCTGAATGAAAATGTAGAGACTTGCAGATGCTAGAATACGGAGCAATACGAAGCACTGGAGGAACTCAAGAAGGGGAAGAAAGAAGTTGTCAACAGAGATCCTACATCTGAGTGGAAAGGGGAGATAGACAGTAGAAAAAAGAGAGGAAACAGATCGTCAAAGTATGGATAAATTTAAAAAGTGTGGATAAAGATAAAGCAAAAGATAAAAAAGAAAAATAAGAGTGGAGTGAAGTGGCGTCAAGTGCAAAAGAGTAAAAGATTACAAGATTTTAAAAGCACAATGAATGTAAGGGCACTTTATTTGAATGTCTGTGTTATTTGAAACAAGGTCAGTGAACTTATGGCACAAGTCAGTACAAAGGGCCATTACAGAGACGTGCTTGCAGGGAGGAGAGGATTGGGAATGAAATATCCAAGGATATCAGGTAATATGAAAGGAGAGGCAGGAAAGTTAAGGGAGGTGGGGTAGCCTCTTAATTCAAGATGAGATCAGGGCAATAGTGAGAGACGATATAAGATCTAAGGAGCAGAATGTTGAATCCATCTGGGTGTAACCCCCTGGGTCACCTCAGGCTCGCTCACACTCATTCTCGTCTAGGGGGAGCAGCCTTCGGCCCCGCCAAACTCGGTAATCAGCTGGTGTGGATGCTGTGTGATGTCCCCGCCTCGCCCAAAAACAGACAGTACACCATATGCGATTAAATGAGTACAATTTATAAAGGTTACTATAACTAACTGATTAATAACGATACAGTATATATGAAGAGAAAAAATAAAGAAAAGGCGCCAAACCACTTCATGCACAACCATTGGAGCTCAATTTCGGAAGTCTTCTGGCTACCATTCGATCCCCTCCGAACTCCTTGACTCGCAGCTCAGGACCCTCTGAACTCCTCGACTCGCAGCTCAGGGCCCTCCGAGTGGTCAACCAAGCACATCTAGCTTCATCCCCCCTCCTCGGAGTACCTCCCTGCCTCGGACCCCCTGCTTGGGGTCCGATCCTCGCCCAGCTTACAGCATTGCGTCCTCTCTCTCGACCCCCTCGTGCCGATCTGCCCAAAAGCCCGTCAACAAAAGGTTACAGACTCAGAAGAAAGAACATTAATCCCCATTTGGTTTACAAAGGAATACCATTAAATTTTAACAAACAAGCTACCAGCACTCTCTCGCAACAAAGAAACATTCCTTCTTTTAGCAAAACAAAGAAACCCTTTCCTAACAGTAACAAAGAAAAAAGAAGAAACCCCCTTTACATGGGTAAAGATTAAAATATTAAAGGGAGAAAAATCACTGGGTGGGAGTTGTCTATAGGTCACCAAATAATAACATTACAGTGGCACAGGCAATAAACTGAGAAATGTCTGAAGCATGTAAGAATGGAACAACAGTTATCATGGGGGTCTTTAACTTGCACATAGGTTGGGTGAATAAAGTTGGTCAAGGCAGTCTTGAGAAGAACTTCATAGAATGCATCCATGATGGCTTTCGTGAACAGCATGTTACTGAACCTACAAGGGAATGTGCTGTCTTAGATCTGGTCCTGTGCAATGAGACAGGTAAGATTAGTGATCTTGTAGTTAGGGATCCTCTTGGAAAGAATGATCACAATATGACTGGATTTCTCATACAAATGGAGGGTGCAATAGTTCAATCTAAAACCAGTGTATTATGCCTAAACAATAGAGACTACAATGGGATGAGGGAGAATTTGGCTAGTGTAGATTGGGAACACAGGCTATATGGTGGAACAGTTGAGGAACAGTGGAAGACTTTCAATGAGATTTTTCACAGTGCTCAACAAATGTATATTCCTGGTAAAAACAAGGACGGTAAGGGTGGGGAGAGCCAGCCTTGGATAACTAAGGAAATAAAAGAAGGCATCAAACTAAACATTTGTGCATACAAAGTCAGCAAGAGTAGTGGGAAACTGGAAGATTGGGAAAAGTTTAAAAAGCAACAAAGTGCCTCTAAGTGAGCAATAAAGAAAGGGAAGCTAGATTATGAAAATAAACTAGCACAAAATATAAAAGCAAATAGTAGAAGTTTTTAGAATTATATAAAGCGGAAAAGGGTGACTAAAGTGAATGTAGGTCTCTTGGAGGAAAAAAAAGGGGAATTGATGTTGGTTAATGAGGAAATGACTGAAGCTTTGAATAACTATTTTGTGTCGGTCTTTATAGTGGAGGACACATCTAACATGCCAAAGAGAGATGTTGTGGATGCAATGGGAGGTGAAGACCTCAATACAGATAAGGATGCATAGATAAAATAAGATCTTATCCATAAGAACATAAGAAATAGGAGCAGGAGTAGACAATCCGACCCATCAAGCCTGCCCCGCCATTCAATAAGATCATAGCTGATCTGTCCGTAAACTCAGCTCCATCTACCTGTCTTTTCCCCATAACCCTTAATTCCCCAATGTAAAAATCTATCTAACTGTATCTTAAATATATTTAATGAAGAAGCCTTAATTGCTTCCCTGGGCAGAGAATTCCACAGATTTACTACTCTTTGTGAAAAACATTTTCTCTTCATCTTCATCCAAAATCTTCTCCCCTGACTCTTGAGGCAATGTCCCCTAGTTCTAGTCTCACCTACCAATGGAAACAACTTTCCTACTTCAATCTTATCTATCCCTTTCAAAATGTTGTATGTTTCTGTAAAATCCCCTCTCATTCTTCTGAATTCCAGAGAGTATAGTCCCAGGCAACTCAATCTCTCCTTATAGGTTAACCACTTCATCTCTAGAATCAACCTGGAGAACCTCCTCTGCACTGCCTCCAAAGCCAGTATATCCTTCCTCAAGAATGGAGACCAGAACTGCACACAGTACTCCAGGTGCAGCCTCACCAGTACCCTGTATAGTTGCGGCATGGCCTCCCCGCTTTTGAATTCAATTCCTCTAGCAATGAAGGCCAACATTCCGTTTGCAACCCGTTAACAACCTGTTGTACCTGCAAACCAACTTTTTGCAATTCATGCACAAGTACTCCCAAGTCCCTCTGCACAACAGCATGCTGCAATCTCACCATTTAAATAATAATCTGCTCTTCTATTATTCCTTCCAAAATGGATGATTTCACATTTACCAACATTGTATTCCATCTGCCAAACCTTGGCCCACTCACTTAACCTATCTATATCCCTCTGCAGACTCTCCCCATCCTCTGTACAATTTACTTTTCAACTAAGTTTAGTGTCATCAGCAAATTTTGCTACACTACACTCAGTCCCCTCTTCCAAATCATCAATGTAAATGGTAAACAGCTGTGGGCCCAGCACCAACCCCTGCGACACCCCACTCTCCACTGACTGCCAACCGGAGAAACACCCATTTATACCAACTCTCTGCCTTCTATTGCTTAACCAATCCACTATCCATGCCACTATACTTCCTCCAACTCCATGCAGTCGTATCTTATTTATAAGTCTCTTGTGCAGTACCTTATCAAACGCCTTCTGGAAATCCAAGTATATGACATCCACCTGTTCCCTTCTATCCACTGCACTCATTATGTCCTCAAAGAACTCCAGTAAGTTTGTCAAACAGGACCTGTCCTTTCTGAATCCATGCTGCATCTGTCTAATGGAACCACTCCTTTCTATATGTTTTGCTATTTCTTCCTTAATGACAGCTTCAAGCATTTTTCTGACTACAGATGTAAAGCTAACTGGCTATAGTTTCCAGTCTTATGCCTACATCCTTTTTTAAAAAAAGTGACGTGACATTTGCTGTCTTTCAATCTGCTGAGACCTGTCCAGAGTCCAGAGAATTTTGGTAAATGATTACCAACACGTCTACTATAACCACCACCTATTCCCTCAGCACCCTGGGATGCACCCCATCAGGACCAGGGAACTTATCTCCCTTCATGCCCTCTAGTTTGCTCATCACTCTCTCTTTAGTGACAGTAATTTTATTGAGATCCTCACCTCCCATTTCGTCCATAACATCATTCTTTGGCATATTAGATGTGTCCTCCACCGTGAAGACTGACACAAAATAGTTGTTCAATGCCTCAGCTATTTCCTTAATACCCAATATCAATTTCCCCTTCTCATCTTCCAAGGGACCATTTTAAAGTTTTCCCAATCCTCCAGTCTCCCACTACTCTTTACAACTTTGTACACATGAGCTTTTAATTTGATACTATCTTTTATTTCTTTAGTTGTCCAAGGCTGGTTTTCCCCACACTTACTGTCCTTTCTTTTGACTGGAATATACTTTTGTTGGGCACTGTGAAAAATCTCTTTGAAAGTATTCCACTGTTCCTCAACTGTCCTACCAAATAGCCTGCGGTCCCAATCCACATTAGCCAACCCCTCCCTCATCCTGTTGTAGTCCCCCTTGTTCAGGATGCATAGAGGTAGGGGAGATGTATTAGCATGGATAGAGGATTGGTTAACTAATAGAAAGCAGAGAGTTGGGATACATGGGTGTTACTATGGCTGGCAATCAGTGGTGAATGGTGTGCTGCAGAGTTCAGTGCTGGGCCTGCAACTGTTCACGATACACATTAACGGTCTGGAAAGGAGACTGAGTGTAGCATATCTAAGTTTGCTGATGATACTAAATTGAGTAGAAAAGCAAATTGTGCAGAAGATACGGAGAGTCTGAAGAGAGATATAGATAGGTTATAGATAGGCAAGGGTCTGGCAGATGGAGTACAATGCTGGTAAATGTGAGGTCATCTACTTTGGAAGGAAAAATGTAAGAGTGGATTATCATTTAAATGGTAAAAAATCATAGCATACTGCTGCGCAGAGGGATTTGGGAGTGCTTGTGCATGACTCGCAAAAGGTTGGTTTGCAGGTGCAGCAGGCCATCAAGAAAGCAAGTGGAATGTTGTCCTTCATTGCTAGAGGAAGTGAATTTTAAGAGCAGGGAGGTGATGCTGCAACTGTACAGGGTACTGGTGAGGTCGCACCTGGAGTACTGGGTGCAGTTCTGGTCTCCTTACTTGGAGAAGGACATATTGGCTTTGGAGGTGGTGCAGAGGAGGCTCACCAGGTTGATTCCAGAGATGGAGTTAGACTATTAGGAGAGATTGCATCATCTGGGACTGCCCTCGCTGGAATTCAGAAGAATGACAGGAGATCTTATAGAGACATGAAAGGGACAGATAAGATAGAGACAAGAAATTTGTTCCCACTGGTAGGTGAGACTAGAACTAGTGGGCATGACCTCAAGATTTGGGGGAGTAGATTTAAGATGGAGGTAAGACAATAAGACATAGGAGAAGAATTAGGCCATCTGGACCATCAAGTCTGCTCCGCCATTCAATCATGGCTGATGTTTTTTTTCCTCCTCCTGAAACCCAGTTCCCTCCCTTCTCCCCGTAATATTTGATGCCACGTCCAATCAAGAACCTATCAATGCCTTAGATACACTCAATGACCTGGCCTTCATAGCTGCATGTGGCAACAAATCCTACAAATTCACCACCCTTTGGCTAAAGAAATTTCTCCGCATCTCTGTTTTGAAAGAGCTCCCCTCTATCCTGAGGCTGTACACTCTTGTCCTAGACTCTCTCACCATGGGAAACATCCTTTCCACATCTACTCTTTCTAGACCTTTCAATATTAGAAAGTTTTCAATGAGATCCCCCCTCATACTTCTAATTTCCAGCGAGTGCAGACCCAGAGCCATCAAACATTCCTCGTATGATGACCCTTTCATTCCTGGAATCATCTTTGTGAATCTCCTCTGGACTCTCTCCAATGCCAGCACATCTTTTCTAAGATGAGGAGCCCACAACTGTTCACAATACTCAAGGTGAAGCCTCACCAGTGCCTCATAAGCCTTCAGCATCACATCCTTGCTTTTGCATTCTAGTCCTCTTGAAATGAATGCAAACATGGCATTTGCCTTCCTCACCCAATGACTCAACCTGCAAGTTAACTTTCAGGGTGTTCTGCACAAGGACTCCCAAGTCCCTCTGCATTTCAGAGTCCTGGATTTTCTCCCCATTTAGAAAATAGTCCACACATTTATTTCTACTTTCAAAGTGCATGACCATAGATTTTCCATTGTATTTTATTTGCCACTTTCTTGCCCGTTCTCCAAATCTGTCTGTCCTTCTGCATCCTGCCTGTTTCCTCAACACTACCTGCCCCTCCACCAATCTTTATATCATCTGCAAACTTGGTGACAAAGCCACCTATTCCATCATCTAAATCATTTATATACAGCATATAAAGAAATGATCCCAACACTGACCCCTGCGGAACACCACTAGTCATTGGCACCAACCAGAAAAAGATACTTTTACTCCCAATCGCTGCATCCTACCAATCTGTCAATGCTCTAACCATGTTAGTAACTTTCCTGTAATACCATGGGCTTTTAACTTGGTAAGCAGCCTCGTGTGTGGCACCTTGTCAAAGGCCTTCTGAAAGTCCAAATATACAACATCCACTGCATCCCCTTTATCTATCCTATTTGTGATCTCCTCAAAGAATTCCAACAGGTTCATCAGGCAGGATTTTCCCTGAAGGAAACCATGCTGACTTTGTACTATCTTGTCCTGTGTCACCAAGTACTCTTTAACCTTATCCTTAACAATTGACTCCAATATCTTCCCAACCATTGAGGTCAGGCTAACTGGTCTATAATATCCTTTCTGCTGCCTTCCACCTTTCTTAAAGAGTGGAGTAACATTTGCAATTTTCCAGTCCTCTGTCACCATGCCAGAGTCCAATGATGTTTGAAAGATCATTTCTAATGCCACCACAATTTCTAACACTACCTTTTTCAGGATTCTAGGGTGCAGTTCATCTGGTCCAGGTGACTTATGTACCTTAGGTCTTTTAACTTTTTGAGCACCTTCTCTCCTGTAACAGTAACTACACCAACTTCTCTTCCTTCACACACTACAACATCAGGCTTACTGCTAGTGTCTTCCACTGTGAAGACTGACGTAAAATATTTATTTCATCAGCCATCTCCTTGTCCCCCATTATTTCTCCTGCCTCAGTTTCTTGTGGTCCTATATCCACTCTTGCTTCTCTTTTATTTTTAACATACTTGAAAAAAACTTTTACTATCCACTTTGATATTATTTGCTAACTTGCTTTCATATTTCATCTTTTCCCTTCTAATTTTTTTTAGTTTTTTAGTTGTTTAAGCCTAAAAAGAAATTTTAGGCTTAAATCCTTATCAAAAGGGTTTAATAAAAAGCTGTCTTTAGCATTCAACAAACTCACTCTCTTGAGACCCATTACCAACCTGATTTTCCCCAATTGACCTGCATGTTAAAATCTCCCATGACTATCATAACATTGCTTCTTTTGACTCGCCTTTTCTATTTCCTGTTGTAACCTGTGGTCCACATCCCAGTCACTGTTGGGAGGCCTGTATATTACTGCCATCAACATCCTTTTACCCTTGCAGTTTCTTAACTCAACCAACAAAGATAGATTTTCCGACCCTATGTCACATATTTCTACTGATTTAATGCCATGCTTTACCAGTAGAGCCACACCACCCCCTCTGCCTACCTTCCTATCCCTCTGTTATAACGTGTAACCTTGGATATCCAGCTCCCAACTTACAACCATCCTTCAGTAACGATTCGGTGATAGCCACACATCATATCCAACAATCTGTAATATTGCAACAAGTTCATCCACCTTATTTCTTATACTATAGGCATTTAAATACAACACCTTGAGTATGGTATTTGCTGTCCTTTCTGACTCTGCATCCCTAATGATTTGATACTCTGCCTGTTGGCTGCAGCTAAGTCCCATCACCTGCTTGCCCTTCCCGACAGTCTGACTACACACTATCTTTATCTCTTTACCATCTATCTTATCCTGAGCCCCTTCACCTGCCAAGTTAGTTCCACTGCCATTCCCCTGCCAAGTTAGTTTAAACCCTCCCCAACAGCTCTAACAAACCTGCCCACAAGTATATCGTTCCCTCTCATGTTCAGGTGCAACCCATCACTTTTGAACAGGTCATACCTGCCCATAAGAGATCACAATGATCCAAGAACCTGAAGCCCTGCCCCCTGCACCAACTTCTCAGCCATGCATTTATCTGCAAATCATCCTTTTTTTACCCTCACTAGCACATGGCACAGGCAGCAATCCAGAAATTACTACCCAATTGGTCCTGCTTCTCAGCTTTCTACCTGGCTCTCCAAATTCTATTCTCACTGAGTCCTGGCTGAAAGGCCATTGTTGGGAGCATAACTTCAAAGGTATACTTTGTATCAAAAGGACAGGCAGTGCAGGATAGGCAGTGGTGTGGCTCTGTTGGTAAGAGATGGAATTACATTTTTAGAAAGAGGAGTCATAGGATCAAAGTATGTTGAATCATTGTGGGTGGAGTTAAGAAATTGCAAGGGTTAAAAAGACATTATGGGGATCTTATATAGGTCTCCAAATAGTAGCCAGGATGTGGGGTTGAGTTTGCAAAGGGAACTGAAAAATGCATGTAATAAGGGTAATGTCACAATTGTAATGGAGGAGATTGTAATATGCAAGGAGATTGGAAAAATCAAGTTGGTGTCGAATCGCTAGAGAAGGAATTTGTTGAATGCCTACGAGATGGCTTTTTAGAGCAGCTTGCGCCTGAGCCTACTCAGGGAAAGGCTATCTTAGATTTGGTATTGTGTAATAACCCAGATCTTATTATGGAGCTTAACATAAAGGAAACCTTAGTGAGCAGTGATCATATGATTGAATTCATACTACAGTTCGAGAGGGAGAAGCATAACTCACTTGTATCAGTATCGCAATGGAATAAAGGGAATTACAGAGGCATGAGAGAGGAGCTTGCCCAGGTGGATTAGCAGAGGATACTGGGGGGGATGACAGCAGATATGACTGAAATTTCTGTGAATAGTTCACAAGACACAGGAAAGATATGTCCCACAGAGAAAGAAGTTCTCAAATAGCAGGGATAGACGACCATGGCTGACAGACAAAGTTAAGGAATGCATAAAAGCGAAGGAAGGAGCATATAAGATAGCAAAAGTGAGTTGGATGATTGGGAAGTTTTAAAAAATCCAACAAAAGGCAACTAAAATAGTGAAAAGGGAAAAGATGAAATATGAGGGCAGATGAGCCAATATCAAGCAGGATACTGTTTCAGTTATATAACTGTGGGAACCAGCAGACCCCATTGAGGGACACGGCGACTACATTTGCAGTAAGTGTTTGTTGCTCGAGGAACTCCAGCTTCATATTGATGAGCTGCAATCCGAGCTTCAGACACTGCGACACATCAGGGAGGGGGAGAGTTACCTGGACTCTGTGTACCAAGAGATAGCCACACCTAATAGATTAACTAATGTAGATTGCAGTCAAGCACAGGACGGTGTGGCTATGAGTGAGGAAAGTAGGGGAATCCAGGAGGTAGGGCTGGAGGAGATGCAGGCCTTGCTCTTGTCCAACAGATTCGAGGCTTTAACTCCCTGTGAGGGCAGGAGCGGGGACTGTGGGGAGGATGAGCAACCTGCCCATAGCACCATGGAGTGGGGGGGGCCATTCCAGAGGGGGGAGTCAATAGAAATGTTGTAGTAATAGGGGACAATATCGTCAAGAGGATAGATAGGGTTCTCTGCAACCGAGAGCGAGAGTCCTGAAGGCTATGTTGCCTGCCTGGTGCCAGGGTTAAGGACATCTCTTCTGGGCTGGAGAGAAACTTGCAGTGGGAGGGCGAGGATCCAATTGTCTTAGTACACGTCGGTACTAATGACATTGATAGGACAAGGAAGAAGGTTCTGTTAAAGGAATATGAGCAGCTAGGGGTCAAATTAAAAAACAGAACCTCAAGGGTAATAATCTCTGGATAATTACCTGAGCCACGAGCAAATTTAGCTAGGTTAAATAAAATTAGGGAGTTAAATGTGTGGCTCAAAGACTGGTGTGGGAGAAGTGGGTTTTGCTTCTTGGGACACTGGCACCAGTACTGGGACAGGAGAGAACTGTTCCGGAGGGACGGGCTTCACCTGAACCGGGCGGGGGTTAGTGTCCTGGCGAATCATATAACTAGGGCTGCAGAGAGGTCTTTAAACTAACTAGTGGGGGCAAGGATTCTAGAGAGCAAATAATTAAAAAGACAATGGAGAAGGTAATGGATGTAGGTAAAAGTGGAGGAATAAAAAGACAGAGTGTGTCAGGAGGGGAAAGTATATACGGAGATAAGCGTAAAGTTGTACAAAAGGAAAAGGTAGGAAATAAATGTCAAACATATTTGAAAGTCCTTTATTTGAATGCATGTAGTATTAGGAATCAAATTGATGAGTTGACGGTACAAATAATTACGTATGGTTATGATATTGTGGCAATTACGGAAACATGGCTGCAGGGTGACCAGGACTGGGAATTAAACATACAAGGGTATTCGACAATTAGGAGAGACAGGCAAGAAGGAAAAGGAGGTGGGGTGGCTATGTTAATAAAGCAAGAAATCACTGCAATAAAGCGAAATGATATTGGCTCAAAGGATCAGGATAACGAAACAATTTGGGTAGAAATAAGAAATAGTAAAGGGAAAAAAGCAGTGGTGGGAGGCCTCCAAACAGCTGTAACTCAGTTGGTCGGAGCATAAATCAGGAAATAGTTGGGGCTTGTAATAAGGGGGATTTTAACTTTCATATTGACTGGACTAATCAAGTCGGACACGGCAGCCTTGAAGAAGAGTTTATTGAGTGTATTCGGGATGGGTTCCTTGAACAATACGTTACTGAGCCGACAAGGGGGCAAGCAGTCTTAGATCTGGTCCTGTGTAATGAGACAGGACTAATAAAAGATGTCCTAGTAAAGGATCCCCTTGGAATGAGTGACTATAACATGGTTGAATTCCATATTCAATTAGAGGATGAGAGGGTTGGATCTCAAACAAGCGTACTGAGCTTAAATAAAGGAGACTATGATGGTATGAGAGCGGAATTGCTTAAGATGGATTGGGAAAATAGATTAAAGGGTAGATCGGTACTTGATCAGTGGTGTATACTTAAGGAGTTATTTTACAACTATCAAGAAAAATATATTCCACTGAAGAAAAAAGGATGTAAAAGAAAAAATAGTTATTCAGGTTCATTTACCAATAACAAATCAAGTACAGTCTCTCCTCTTTTAGGTTTATCTACATATTGTGTCAAGAAACCTTCCTGAACACACCCAAACTCCACCTCATCTAAACCCCCTGTTCTAGAGAGATGCCAATCGATATTTGGGAAATTAAAATCTCCCATCATGACAACTCGTTATTATTACACCTTTCCAGGATCTGTTTCCCTATCTGTTCCTCAATATCCTTGTTACTATAAAAAAAACACCCAGTAAAGTTACAGACCCCTTCCTGTTCCTAACCTCCACCCACAGAGACTCCATCGGCAATTCTTCCATGACATCCACCTTTTCTGCAGCCGTGACATTATCTCTGATCAACAGTGCCATGCCCCCACCTCTTTTACCTCTCTCCCTGTCCTTTCTGAAACATCTAAAACCCAGCACTTGAAGTAACCATTCCTGTCCCTGAGCCATCCAAGTCTCTGTAATGGCCACCACATCATAGCCTCAAGTACTGGTCCATGCTCTAACCTCGTCCACTTTGTTCACAACGTTACAGACCTGCAGTCGTTTATTGAGACTGTTTCTTTCAGAGCGCTTAAGTGAGGCGGGATTATGACGTCAGTCACAGGCTGTCGCAGTCTGTGCAGATTAAAAATAGAGAGGGGGAGATGGGGGAGGGAGAGAGAGGGGGAAAGGGAAAGAGGGGGAGAGAGAGGAAGGAAGGAAGGAACGAACTTCAGTTTGTCGCAGCTGAGGCTTGGAACTCTCCTATGGCCACAAGGGTGGGTTGATTATCGGGCACGCAGTGCATAACGGAAAAGTGACTGTCACTTCATATAATCCATAGGAGTGGATTATTAGAATATCCTGTGGAACCACTTATGTGTTAACCCTTGCCTGGGTATGTTGTGTGGTATCCACTCAAAGATGATATTCCTGTGACAGGTCATTTTTTTAATTCATAACAGCAATACACCTTGCATTAAAATAGACACATTTCAAACCGTCCATTTGAGCGCGTCCCTTCTCTATCACTTGCCTATCCAACCTCACACACTGTTTCCAAGCTTTCTCTATTTGTGAGCCAAACACCTCTTCCCCAGTCTCTTCAGTTCAGTTCCCACCCCCTAACAATTCTAGTTTAAACTCTTCCCCAGTAGCCTTAGCAAACCTTCCTGCCAAGATATTGGTCCCCCGGTATTCAAGTGCAACCCATCCTTTTTGTACAGCTGCCCCAAAAGAGGTCCAAATGATCCAGAAATCTGAATCCCTGCCCTCCGCTCCAATCCCTCAGCCACACATTTATCCTCCACCTCATCCTATTCCTATTCTCACTGTCGCTTGCCATTGCTGCTCTGCTGACATCCCTGCTCGCAGCACCTTCCAATTTACTTTGGCCAACTCTTTCTCTTACCACTGTAATTTCCCTTGCTGAAATACTGCTATGTTTGATTTTACTTTCTCCCTGTCAAATTTCAAGTTGAACTCATTCATATTGTGATCACAAGTTCCCAAGTGTTATTTTACCTTAAGCTTCCTAACTGCCTCCAGTTCATTGCATAACACCCAATCCAGAATAACTGATCCCCTAGTAGGCTCAATGACAAACTGCTCTAAAAAGCCATCTCTTAGGCATTCAACAAACTCACTCTCTTGAGATCCATTACCAAATTAATTTTCCTAATTGACCTGCATGTTAAAATCTCCAATGACTATCATAACTTTGCCCTTTTGACACACGTTTCCTATTTCCTGTTGTAATCTGTGGTCCACCTCCCAGCCACTGTTGGGGCTGAAAAAACTGCCATCAACGTCCTTTTACCCTTGCAGTTTCTTAACTCAACCCACAAGGATTCAACATCTTCCAATCCTATGTCGCAACTTTCTACTGATCTGATTCTATTCTTTACCAGTAAAGCCACACCACCCCCTCTGCCTACCTGCCTATCCCTCCGATACATGCAACCTCAAAAACCAAACAGAGCAAGGACAATAAGTGCATGAAACCAGTAGCACCTGAAGATTCTGTTCCTTCCTGAGTTGGAAATATATCCTTCATTTTGCTAGGTCTGATCTTGAAACTCCCTGAGCAATAGAATTTTGAAATTACCTGCAACAGTTCGAGAAGACAGATAACTACTACTTTGTCAGCTGGAGATGGGCAACAAATTTCTGTCTTCCCATTGAAAGTGAATATTTTTTAATAATCTCTTTTTGTTGAATTCTTAACAGAGTTTATTAGTTCTGGGCTCATCAATAAGTGAAGGGATGGTGTCTATGCCATCCTCTGGCTTCTCCTTTGTACAGAAGAGAAAAGGGGAGAGAGATGGAGGCGGGTAAGACACCGAAAGGGGGAGGTAGTATATCTGATTAACATGTATCTGTTTTGGCATCATCCCTGCATGAAAGATCCAAGTGATTTCATGTTCAGATTTGGACATTGCCACAGAACGGGACTGGGCCAGATGTCAGAATCTCAAAAGATTGGGCTTGCCTCCTGTTTTAAAGAAGCAAGGTAAGTAATAAAGTTTGGTGATGTACAGTTTCAGTACATATGGCTCTCAACAGGCCTAGAGAACCTTCACACATAGAAATCACCTATGAGTTTTGGCTCATATTTCTTGAAATCTATCCAGCCACTGATGCAACAAATTAACATGTTTACAGATGGGAAAACCCTATGTCTGTTCATTTGCGGGCCAATATGAAATGTAACTGCATAGGAGTGATGCATAGGTTCTCAACTTTTTTTTAAATATTCTAACAAACATTATGTTCCTCCCAAACACCAGCTGCATTGCCCTCTTTGTCCCGTTACCTTGGCAGAAAACTATATTCATTATCTTTATCCCTTCTCATTGTTTATTTTGTTTTCCTTTACTTTCATTGCACACACTCTTCCTCTTTGAGCTCTGTGCAATTTATTGTCCAGCACCTGACCCAGCTCTTGCTTAAATGACAATTGAGCCTGCTTAGACTAGTCCTTCATCTGATTTAAACTGAAGATTGCTGTTGTCAATTGCAGACCTGATACATTTTACAATTTCCAAACTGAATGGATGTATCCTTAGATATTACAAATTCAAACATAGTGTGTTGTTTCCACTCCTCAGTTGCACCTGCTGCTTTGGTGTCCTGGCAATGTGAAGGGTGTATTGCATTAGGCAATCTTTTGCAAATCTTCAGCCCCTCTGTACCTTCCTTCCAACTTTTTTTATTCTTCTAAGAGCAAGGAACAAGCTGGTGTTTGGCCAAATATATGTCAGGGCAGATTGTAAAAAGGTCAGGGTGTCAGAGCTGGAGGCAAGGGACAGAGTGGTCTTCAGCTCACTCATCTCTGCAACTAATGGGCTCCTGGACCAGCTACATAAGAACATAAGACCATAAGAAATAGAAGCAGAAGTAGGCCATCTGGCCCTTCAAGCCTGCTCCGCCATTCAATAAGACATGGCTGATCTGGCCATGGACATATCTCCACCCACCTGCCTTTTCCCCATAGACATTAATTCCCCTACTATGCAAAAATCTATCCAACCATGTCTTAAATATATTAACTGAGGTAGCCTCCACTGCTTCGTTTCAGCAGAAAATTACACAGATTCACCATTCTCTGGGAAAAGCAGATCCTCCTCATCTCCATCCTAAATCTACTCCCCCAAATTTTGAGGCTATGTCCCTTCGTTCTAGTCTCACTTACCAGTGAAAACAACTTTCCTGCCTCTAACTTATCTATCCCTTTCATATTTTTATATGTATCTATAAGATCTCCTCTGATTCTTCCGAATTCCAGCGAGTACAGACCCAGGCAACTCAATCTTTCCTCATAGCCTGACCCCCTCATCTCTGGAATCAACCTGGTGAACCTCCTCTGCACCATCTCCAAAGTCATTATATCCTTCCTCAAGTAAGGAGACCAGAACGGCACACAGTACTCCAGGTCTGGCCTCACCAGTACCTTGTACAGTTGCAGCATAAACTCCCTGCTCTTAAATTCAAACCCTCTCACAATGAAAGCCAACAGTCCATTTGCCTTCTTGATAGCCTACTGCACGTGAAAACCAACCTTTCATGATTTATACACAAACACTCCCAAGTCCCTCTGCACAGCAGCATGCTGCAATTTTTTACCATTTAAATAATAACCTGCTCTTTCAATTTTCCTTCCGAAGTAGATGAGCTTGCATTTACCAACATTGTACTCCACCTGCCAGACCCTTGCCCACTCACTTAATCTATCTATATCTCAGTGCAGACTCTCCGTATCGTCTGCACAATTTACTTTGCCACTCAATTTAGTATCATCAGCAAACTTAGATACGCTACACTCAGACCCTTCTTCCAGATCATTAATGTATATTGTGAACAGTTGTGGGCCCACCAGCACACTGCTCATCATTGATTACTGACCATAGTAACATCCACGTATCCCAACTCTCTGCTTTCTATTGGTTAACCAATCCTCTATCCATGAGAATACATCATCCCCAACTCTATGCATCCTCATCATATGGATAAGTCTTTTATGCAGCACCTTATTCGGGAGGGTTTAAACTAATTTGCAAGGGGGATGGGACCTGGAGTGATAGAGCAGTGAAAGAAGTGCATGGAGTAAAGCCAGATCCAATAAATAGAGAAGCTTTGAAGAAAAAGAGGCAGAATAAAGGGTGTAGAGGTAGTAAGGTAGAAGGTCTAAAGTGCGTGTATTTCAATGCAGGAAGCATCAGGAACAAAGGTGATAAACTGAGAGCTTGGATACATACATGGAATTATGATGTAGTGGCCATTACGGAGACTTGGCTGGCACCAGGGCAGGAATGGATTCTCAATATTCCTGGATTTCAGTGCTTTAAAAGGGATAGAGAGGAGGGGGAAGGGGAGGAGGGGTGGCATTACTGGTCAGGGATACTATTACAGCTGCAGAAAGGGTGAGTAATGTTGCAGGATCCTCTTTTGAGTCAGTATGGAAGTCAGGAACAGGAAGGGAGCAGTTACTCTACTGGGGGTATTCTATAGGCCCCCTGGTAGCAGCAGAGATACCGAGGAACAGATTTGGAGGCAGATTTTGGAAAGGTGCAAAAATAACAGTGTTGTTATCATGGGTGACTTTAACTTCCCTAATATTGATTGGCACTTGATTAGTTCTAAGGGTTTAAATGGGGCAGAGTTTGTTAAGTGTGTCCAGGATGGATTCCTATCACAGTATGTTGACAGGCTGACTAGGGGGAATGCCATACTAGATCTAGTATCAGGTAACGAACCAGGTCAGGTCACAGATCTCTCAGTGGGTGAGCATCTGGGGGACAGTGATCACCACTCCCTGACCTTTAGCATTATCATGGAAAAGGATAGAATCACAGAGGACAGGAAAATTTTTAATTGGGGAAGGGCAAATTATGAGGCTATAAGGCTAGAACTTGCAGGTGTGAATTGGGATGATGTTTTTGCAGGGAAATGTACTATGGACATGTGGTCGATGTTTAGGGATATCTTGCAGGATGTTAGGGATAAATTTGTCCCAGTGAGGAAGATAAAGAATGGTAGAGTGAAGGAACCATGGGTGAAAAGTGAAGTGGAAAATCTAGTCAGGTGGAAGAAGGCAGCATACACGAGGTTTAGGAAGCAAGGATCAGATGGGCCTATTATAGGGTAGCAAGGAAGGAGCTTAAGAAGGGGCTGAGAAGAGCAAGAAGGGGGCATGAGAAGGCCTTGGTGAGTAGGGTAAAGGAAAACCCCAAGGCATTCTTCAATTATGTGAAGAACAAAAGGATGATAGGAGTGAAGGTAGGACCAATTAGAGATAAAAGTGGGAAGATATGCCTGGAGGCTGTGGAAGTGACTGAGGTCCTCAATGAACACTTCTCTTCGGTATTCACCACTGAGAGGGAACTTGATGATGGTGAGGACAACATGAGTGAGGTTGATGTTCTGGAGCATGTTAATATTAAGGGAGAGGAGGTGTTGGAGTTGTTAAAATACATTAGGACAGATAAGTCCCTGGGGCCTAACGGAATATTCCCCAGGCTGCTCCACGAGGCAAGGGAAGAGATTGCTGAACCTCTGGCTAGCATCTTTTTAAGGGGAGGGAAGTTCAAGGGGGATATTAGAGGAAGGTTTTTCACTCAGAGAGTGGTTGGTGCGTGGAATGCACTGCCTGACTCAGTGGTGCAGGTAGATACACTAGTGAAGTTTAAGAGACTACTAGACAGATATATGGAGGAATTTTAGGTGAGGGGGTTATATGGGAGCCAGGGTTTGAAGGTCAGCACAACATTGTGGACTGAAGGGCCTGTAATGTGCAGTACTATTCTATGTTCTATGTTCTACTATTGAATGCCTTCTTGAAATCCAAGTAAATAATGTCCATCTGTTCCCCTCTATCTACTGCACTCGTCATATCCTCAAAGAACTCTAGTAAGTTTGTCCAACAGGACCTGCTTTTGCTGAATCTATGCTATGTCTGTCTGATGGATCCATTTCTTTCCAGATACCTTCCTATCTCTTCTTTATTTTTCCTATATTTACCTGCCTACATCATTTTTTGAACAGTGGTGTGATATTCACTGTCTTCCAATCTGCCGGGCATGCCCAAAGTCCAGAAAATTTTGGTAAATTATTACCAAAGCCTCTACAAAAACTCAGCCATTTCTTTTAGCACCCTGGGTGCATTCCATCAGGATCAGGGGACTTATCTATCTTCAGGCCCACAAGTTTGCTCAGCATTACCTCTTTAGTGATAACTATTGTATCGAGTCCTCACCTCCCATCACATTCATAACATCTCTCTTTGACTTGTTAGATGTGTCCTCCAATGGTAAAACGGACACAAAATAATCATTCAATGCCTTGGCCATTTCCTCATTACCCAGTATTAATTCCCCCTTCTTGTCCTCTAAAGAAACTATCTTTGCCAGGGTATCAAAGAGTATAGGGAGAAAGCAGGGTAGTGGGGATGACTGGAGGAATTGGATTAACCCGTGATAGAATGGCAGAGCAGATTTGATGGGTCAAATGGCCTACTTCTGCTCCTATATCTTATGGTCTTCACTTTAGCCACCCAGTTCCACTTTATTTAATCATTAAAAAAATTATTTTTATTTTTTCTGCTAGTTTATTTTCATAATTGAGCTTCCCTTCCTTTATTGCTCACTTAATGGTTCTTCGTTGGTTTCTAAAGCTATCCCAATCTTCCAGTTTTCCACTACACTTGGTAAATTTGTATGCACAAGCTTTTAGTTGATGCCTTCTTGCATTTCCTTCGTTATCGAAGGCTGGCTGTCCCCATCCTTACTGTCCTTGCTTTTAACTGGAAAATACTTTTGTTGAGCACCGTGAAAAATCTATTTGAAAGTCTTCCACTGTCCCACTATAAAGCCTGTGTTCCCAGTCTACACTAGCCAAATCCTTCCTCATCCCGTCATAGTCTCCATTGTTTAGGCATAATACACTGGTTTAAGATTCAACTATTGCACCCTCCATTTGTATGAGAAATCCAGTCATATTGTGATCACTCTTTCCAAGAGAATCCATAACTACAATATCACTAATTTTACCTGTCTCACTGCATAGGACAAGATCTAAGATAACACATTCCCTTGTAGGTTCAGTAACATGCTGTTCACAAAAGCCATCATGGATGCATTCTATGAAGTCCATCTCAAGTCTGCCTCAACTAACTTGATTCACCCAATCTATTTGCAAGTTAAAGTCCCCCATGATAACTGCTGTTCCATTCTTACACATCTTAGATATTCCTCTGTTTATTGTCTATGTCATTGTAATGTTATTTTTTGGTAGCCGATAGACAGCTCCCACCCAGTGACTTTTTCCCCTTTAATACTTTACACAGATAGATTCAGCATTCTGCTCCTTAGATCTTATATTGTCTCTCCCTATCATCCTGATCTCATTCCTAATTAAGAGCACTACCCCACCTCCCTTACCTTCCTACCTATCCTCCTGTATTACCTGATATCCTTGGATACTTAATTCCCAATCCTCTCCACCCTGCAAACACGTCTCTGTAATGGCCACCAAATCATACCCTTTTGTACTGATTTGTGGCTCAAGTTCACTGACCTTGTTTTCTTTTTCTTTTTTTTTCAATCTTTTTATTGAGTTTCATATAAATATAAAAAAACATAACATAATAATGAATAGGTTATGAATACAATAGACTCTAATCTTCTTGACTCAATGCCAATTTGCACGTGGCTCAGGTAGTAATCCAGAGATGACCACCTTTTTGGTTCTGCTTTTTAATTTAGTTGCTAGCAGCTCAAATTCCCTCAACAGAACCTCTTTCCTCATTCTACCCATGTCATTGGTACCCACATGGACCATGGCAACTGGATCTTTCCTCTCCCACTGCAAATTCCCCTGTAAGTCAGATAAGATGTCCTGAACCCAGGCACCAAGGAGACAACATAGCCTTCAGGACACTCTATGCTCGTGACAGAGAACTCTGTCTATTCCCCTGACTATACCATCCCCAATTACCACATTTCCCTTGTCTCCCCCCCTCTTGAATGACTCCCTGAACTACAGTGTCACAGTTAGGTTGCTCATCCTTCCTATGGCCCCCAGTCTCATACACACAGGGAGCAAGAATCTCAGACCTGTTGGACAATCTCAAGGGCTAGGTCTCCTCCAGCACTGTCTCTTGGATCCCACTACCTGCCTCACTCACAGTCACACCCTCTTGTCCCTAATCACAGACTGAATTTGTGGCAGCTAATCTAATTGGTGTGACCACCTCCTGAAACAGAGAATCCAGGTAACTCTCCCACTCCCTGATGTGCTGCAGTGTTTGAAGCTCAGACTGCAGGTCATCACCCTTGAGCCTGAGTTCCTCGAGCAGTGATAACTGGGTTTGTAGCCATAAACTCACTTAAGTGAACTTTAGTTTTGAATGTTATTTGCTTGCTTTTTATTGTTTCCATGATTTGTTGTACTTTTTTGCACATAGAACCATAGAACATTACAGCACAGAAATAGGCCTTTTGGCCCTTCTTGGCTGTGCCAAACCATTTTTCTGCCTAGTCCCACTGACCTGCACCTGGACCACATCCCTCCACACACCTCTTACCCATGTACCAGTCCAAGTTTTTCTTAAATGTTAAAAGTGAGTCCACATTTACTACTTCATCTGGCAGCTCATTCCACACTCCCACCACTCTCTGTGTGAAGAAGCCCCCCCCTAATGTTCCCTTTAAACTTTTCCCCCTTCACCCTTAACCCATGACCTCTTTTTTTTTCTCCCCTAGCCTCAGTGGAAAAAGCCTGCTTGCATTCACTATCTATACCCATCATAATTTTATATACCTCTATCAAATCTCCCCTCATTCTTCTATGCTCCAGGGAATAAAGTCCTAACCTATTCAACCTTTCTCTGTAACTCAGTTTCTCAAGTCCCGGCAACATCCTTGTAGACCTTCTCTGCACTCTTTCAAGCTTATTAATATCCTTCCTGTAATTAGGTGACCAAAACTGCACACAATACTCCAAATTCAGTCTCACCAATGTCTTATACAACCTCACCATTACATTCCAACTCTTATTCTCAATACTCTGATTTATAAAGGTCAATGTACCAAAAGCTCTCTTCATGACCCTATTTACTTGTGACGCCACTTTTAGAGAATTATGCATCTGTACTCCCACATCCCTCTGTTCTACTGCACTCTTCAGTGTCCTACCATTTACCTTGTATGTTCTACCTTGGTTTGTCCTTCCAAAGTGCAATACCTCACATTTGTCTGTATTAAACTCCATCTGCCATTTTTCCAGCTGGTCCAAATCCCTCTGCAAGCTTTGAAAACCTTCCTCATTGTCCACTACACCTCCAATCTTTGTATCATCAGCAAATTTGCTGATCCAATTTACCACATTATCATCCAGATCATTGATACAGATGACACATAACAATGGACCCAGCACTGATCCCTGTGGGACACCACTAGTCACAGGCTTCCACTCAGAGAAACAATCCACCACTACCACTCTCTGACTTCTCCCATTGAGCCAATGTCTAATCCAATTTACTACCTCACCATGTATACCTAGCAACTGAATCTTCCTAACTAACCTTCCGTGTGGGACATTGGCTATTTGATGGTCTTATTTTAATTGGTCCTATTGAGTTCCTTTATTTTGTGGCTGCTTGTAAGGAGACAAACCTCAAAGTTACATGTAGTATACATGCTTTGAAAATCAACATACTTTGAACCTTGAACTTCTTTTATTCATACCCTTCTTCCTTCTTTTCATCTCTCATCTTCCTTTGACTTTTCTTCCATAGAAAAATAGAGGGTTATACAGTCAAGAAGTTCTAGGTAGTCTCTGGAGTAGGTTATATTGTCGGCACAACATTGTGAGCCAAAGGGCTTGTAATGTGCTGCAGATTTCTATGTTTCTTTCTATTTTGGTCCTTTTCTTTGCCATTTCCTCTTCATTTCTTGCCTTATCTCCCCCAATTTCTTCACTTTCTGCTTAAGACAATTACCAGTTGCACCATAAAAGCATCTTCCTTACTTGTTGTTTTCTGAGGCCATGCAGCCTTAGCTGCAGAGGAGGGAACCCTGCAGAGATTTAAATTTGCCTTGCAGGTATAACAGGAAGTCAGGCTCCCATGGAATGTCTATTATGAAGTAACTATTTTGAGAGAGACTATGAGCTCTAACTGCAGTGTTTGAGGTCAAAGTGCTGAGGCCTTGGCTGAGAGGCTTCTGCAAAGAAGCTGAGCAGAGATAAGAGTCAAGATAAGCACAGACAAGGTCTTTCAAGTTTAATCTTCACACTTGGTGAGTTAGGATGGAAGGTAGGGCAGTAGGCTTATCTTGCAGGATGTGAGAAGTCAGGGAGACTCTTAGTGTCCATGAGGACTACACTTTTGGGAAGTGTGTTCATTTTCACTCCTAGCTGACCACACTAAGGAGCTGGAGCTGGAGCAGAACACACTAGAACAGGAGGGGGAGCAATTTACTAACAGACAGATTTGCTAATGCTACTAGGGAGTGTTTATACTAGATTGGAAAGGGAGGGGTGTGGAATCTAAAGCAGGGGTGAAGCAGGTGGGAGGCTGGAAGCTGCAATAGAATTCAAAGATAGTAAGTCAGTAGACAAGACAGGCAGGGTCTGGGGAAAGATTTAAAAGGGGCAGATTCTTCATTCAAAGTGTAGTGCATTTTTGGAATGAGCTGCCAGAAATAGTGGTTGACACAGATACATTAGCAATATTTAAAAGTCGTCTTGCTGTGATCGATAGGCATGGATAGGAGAGGGTTAGAGGGCTATGAGTCAAGTGTGGACCAGCTCACTAGGCAACACAATTGGCACGGACCAGCTGAAATAAAGGGCTTGTTTCCATACCTTAACAGTCTATGACTGGTGAATTAAGTTGCATTTATTTCAATGCAAGAGGCCTGCTAGGTAAGCCAGTTGGACTCGGAGCATGGATAGCTATGTGGAATTAGGATTTTATAGCCATTACAGGAACATGGCTAAGGGAAGGACAGAACTGGCAGCTAAATGTTCCAGGGTAGAGGTGATACAGGCAGGATAGAGGTGGAGGAAAGAGAGGAGGAGGAAATGCATTTCTGATGAAGGAGAACATTGTAGCAGTAGTATGAGATGAAATTGCTGAGGGGCAATCCACTGAGGCTTTATGGGTAAAGCTGAGAAATATAGACTTGTTGGGATTGTACCATCGACCCTCTACTAGTCAATATGAATCAGAGGAATAAATATGCAGTGAGGCTGCAGTAAGTTGCAAGAATTATAGGGTGGTCACAGGAGGGCATTTTAACTTTCTTAGCATAGACTGGGACTTAAAGTGTCAAAAGTGTGTTCAGTACTGATAAAGGCTATTGGCCCAAAACATGACTGTTTATTCCTTTCCCTAGATGATGCCTGACCTACTGAATTCCTCCAACATTTTATATGTGTTACTCTAGAATATTGTGTAGTCTTGATCACTGTTTTATAGGAATAATGCCATTAAGCTGGAAAGAGTCCAAAGGAGATTTCCAACTATATTGCCAGGGTTCAAGGGACTGAGTTATGGAGAGAGGTTGAGCAGCCTGGGATGTTTTTCAATGGAGGAAAGGAGAATGACATGATCTTATTGAGGTGTATGAAATGATGAAGGGAATAGACAGGCTGAATACACAGTCTTTTTTCCCAGGGTTTGGTAATCAAGATTTAATGGACATAATTTTAAGGTGAGAGATTTATTAGGAACCTACAGCGAAACATTTTCATCCAGAGAGTGGCCAGTATATTGAATGAGCTGACAGTGGAAGTTATTGTGGCAGGTGACATCCCTCCTACTTCAAAGTGAGTAGAAATGTACACAATACTCCAAGTGTGGTTACACCCAATGACTTGTATATTTGCAATATGAATCGGGACTCTCCTACTTGGTGCCGTGACCAAGGAAAGCAAATATGCTACACACCTTCTTCACTGTCCTGTCTCCTTGTGTCTTCTTTCAGACAACCTTTTACTTCGACCCCTTGATCTCTGTATTGTATAACATTTCCAGGGCCATACTATTTACTGTGCAGGTGTTGTCCTGGTTTAACTTCCCAACATCCAACAAAACATAATTGTCCAAGTTAAGTTCCAGATGCCATTCTCTCGCCCACTTTCAAGCTGGTCAAAATCCTTTTCTAAACATAGACAATCCTCTTCACTGGCAACTACATCGCCAACGATAGCATCATCAGAAAACTTACCAAACTCTGGACCAAACTTGAAGCAATAAGGGATGCTTGTCAGCAGTGGCAGGGCTTGAATTCAGTGACCTCTTACAAAGTTAAATCAAATTACATGAGAGACAGTAGGGCTCAGCTTCCAAATAAGTTCAATGTATTCTACGAGGGGTGATTGATAAGTTTGTGGCCTAAGATAGAAGGAGTCAATTTTAGAAAACCTAGCACATTTATTTTTCAACATAGTCCCCTCCTACATTTACACACTTCGTCCAGCAGTCATGGAGCATACAGATCTTGGACATCAAGAAAGTGTTCACAGCAGGGCTGATTAATAAGTTCATGGCCTAAGGTAGAAGGAGATGCGTTTACAGCTCTTGTTACATGCACATGCAGTTCAACTCTTTGAGTGATTATGCAGAAAGTTTGAAGTTAATAACTCATCAGTTAACTCATCAGAGGTGATTGATAAGTTTGTGGCCTAAGGTAGGAGATGAGTTATTACTTCAAACTTCCTGCATAATCACTCAAATAGTTGACCTACATGTGCATGTAACAAGAGCTGTATAACTCATCTCCTTCTACCTTAGGCCATGAACTTATCAATCACCCATCTGTGGACATTTTCTGGAGGTCCAAGATCCTTATGCTCCATGACTGTTGGTCTAAGTGTGTAAATGTAGGAAGGTACCATGTTGGAAAATAAATGTGCTGGGTTTTCTAAAATTGACTCCTTCTACCTTAGGCCACAATCTTATCCCCCCTCATATGCTCACTTTGACTGTCAGAACATGGAGGCATCATCGCATACTCCCACATCCCCTGATGATCCTATGATCTCAGTCACTGAAATTGAGTTGCGAGCTACCTTCAGGAAGGTGAATCCACATGAAGCATCCAGACCGCACGGGTGCCTGGCTACACACTAAAGGCCTGTGCTGACAACTGGCTAATGTGTTTACCAAGATCTTTAACCTCTTGCCTCGGCAATATAGGATTCTCACCTGCTTCAGGTAGGTTTCAATTATATCGGTGCCCAAGAAGAGCATAGTGACCTGCCTCAATGGCAATCACCCAGTTCCATTTACATCCACTGTGATGAAGGATTTTGAGAAAGTGATGATAAAAATTAAATCCTGTCTTAAGAGATGGTTAGGATCCAATCCAATTTTCCTACTAGAACCACAGGTCCACATCTGATGCCATTTTTTTGCCATTCTTCACACATAGAATATAGAACATAGAAATCTACAGCACACTACAGGCCATTTGGCCCACAGTGTCACACTGAACATGTAACCTACACTAGAAATTGCCTAGAATTATCCTACCACATAGCCCTCTATTTTTCAAAGATCCATGCATTTATTTAAGGGTCTCTTAAAAGATCCTATTGTATCCACTTCCACCACCGCTGCAGGCAGTGCATTCCACGCAGCCACTACTCTGTGTGAAAAACTTACATAGAAACATAAAAAACCTACAGCACAAACAGGCCCTTCGGCCCACAAAGCTGTGCCGAACATGTCCTTACCATAGAACTGCCAAGGCTTACCCATAGCCCTCTATTTTTCTAAGCTCCATGAGCCTATCCAGGAGCCTCTTAAAAGACCCTATCATTTCTGCCTCCACCACTGCTGCTGGCAGCCCATTCCATGCACTCACCACTCTCTGCGTAAAAAAACTTACCCTTGACATCTCCTCTGTACCTGCACCTTAAAACTATGCCCTCTCATGCTAACCATTTCAACCCTGGGAAAAAGTCTCTGACTATCCACATGACCAATGCCTCTCATTGTCTTATACACCTCTATCAGGTCACCTATCATCCTCTGTCACTCTAAGGAGAAAAGGCCGAGTTCACTCAACCTATTCTCATAAGGCATGCTCCCCAATTCAGGCAACATCTTTGTAAATCTCCTCTGCACCCTTCCTATGGTTTCCACATCCTTCCTGTCGTGAGGTGACCAAAATTGAGCACAGTACTTCAAATGGGTTCTGACCAGGGTCCTACATAGCTACAACATTACCTCTTGGCTCTTCAACTCAAACCCACGGTTGATGAAGGCCAATGCACCATATGCCTTCCTAACCGGAGTCAACCTTCGTAGCAGCTTCGAGTGTCCTTTTTAATTCAAAAAGGAAAAATTAAAAAAATTACTTCTTGTATGTACAATTTGATTCAAAAACAGACAATTAAACAAGGAATTCATAAGTCAAGACAAAAATGGGAAAATAATTTGTATATTAAAATTGATGAAATAAGTTAGTCAAGACTATGCCTTGACAGTATGACAAATACAATAAATGTCTGACTTAGATTAGTACAATATAATTTTTACATCAATTATATATTACACCACAAAAAATAAATAGATCAAACCCAAATTTATCTGATCAATGTTTTCGATGTAATCAAGAAATTGGTACTTTTTTACATTCTACTTGGCCTTGTTTTAAAATTCAGCCTTTCTGGATAAGTTTAAGAGTTTTATTGGAACAAATCATTGGAATACAACTTCCACATAATCCAACATTATTTTTACTAGGTGATATTGAAGGAATAAAACCTAAACTTAAATTGAACAAATACCAGAAAAAATATATAAAAATTGCATTGGCAGTAGCCAAAAAGGCTATTGCAGTTACTTGGAAATCAGATTCATACTGTTATGTACCCCGTAACTGGGTTTACAGACCAGCAGAAATAGAAGAATCCGTTGGAGTCTGGTGGTACCAAAAACTAAAGGTGTTTTTTAGTAAACTAAGCAATACATTATCAAAAATGCAAATATACATATAAAACATGTTAGCAATAATAAACATAGAAGTGTAGGAATAATAATCAACAATAATAAACAAGCTCTATCAATGTCTAGGAGTAAATGAATTGTCGTAAGAGAATATAGAGTTCAGTTCAGTTCATGTGTGCTGAGGTAGTTGCAGTTGTTGTACTGTAATTTGTTGGAGAGAGAGAGAGAGCGAGCGAGATGTAACAGCTGCAGCGGGTAAACCTTCCTGTTGTCTTCTTGTTCCGTGGTACTGTGGTGGTCATTCGGTTATGACCCTCCGTTCTCGGCTAGACCGTTCTTATGTGGTAGACTCGTCACTCTGGCATGAGTGGACACACACAAGCCCCCACCAGTCCTGCCGTCACACTGTGAGCTTTGTGACCAATCTCCTGATTCAGTCCTCGAAACCCCCACCTTCCTGTGGGTACACAACACTCAGTCAGTGTCCACTGGTGTGACTGAGAGTGTCTCTCCACACCTGTCTTTTATCCCCATTGACGGGGTATCAGCCATCCATCAACTCAAAATGACCATGTCCATCAAATCAGGCCACTCCTGCTGTCTCCTCAGGAACGTTAACAAGCAAAGTAACGTCCTTGCAGCAAAAGGTAAACTATCAGTGAAGAAGCCATAATACATAAATCAAATGAGTCTCTCTCTCTCTTATCTGGAGCAGATGTCCCTACCTCTGTGCTTTGTCTCTTTCTCTCATTAGCAGCATAGCAATAGCAATAGTTCATAGTTCTCAAAGGGAGGGGGGGAAATGGTTAACTCTGCACCCCATTTCCATCAGGTCTGTTCAGCACTCATAACACCCCAATCCATCAAGGAATTTTCACCAGGGTGAAAATTAACTAGTAAAGCACACTACAGAGTCTAATATAATACAGAAGTGGTTATTAACTACAAGAATAATACAGATATACTTTCAAATTAACACCTGGATAAACAATCAGCAATTACATTGTCACTCCCCTTTACACGTTGTATTTTAATATCGAATTCTTGTAACAACAGACTCCAACTTAATAACCATCTATTTTTATTCTTCATGTTAGCCAAAAATACCAGGGTGTTGTGTTCTTAGCTTAGATATATTTTACAAAGTGTGAACCAATACATGTGTGATTATAATGTAGTGCATTACAAAAGTTTGTGCAAATACTAATCTCTATTTCATTTTTAAATTTAACATTCAGTCAGTCAATCTTCCATGGTGATTTTATCTTTCACATGCTTTGTTTAAAAAAAAAGTCAAATTCCCGCAAAACCAGATCTTGTTATTCAAAGTGGCATTTGGTCAACCCTTGCCTTTTTTCCACTTAACTCTCACGTGGTTAGCTTGCTCACCAGTGTGGAATAGGCCTTCACGGACTCCTTTCACAGGGGCTAGCTTATCACTAATGTTTTCCAAACTAAGCCCATTTGCTGAACTTCCACACCACTCATTAATTTTAAGCAAATCATTAGTTTTATCTTCAGATTCTTTAATTCTATTAGTTTTCAGTTTAATACCTGCAGGTGATCCCTCTTGGTCAAAACAACACTTCAAGTTCTGTCTCCTCAAATCACATACTTGAACAACATCACCAAGTTGTTTATCTTTAAATTTCAAAACAAACTGTAATTGATTCGCAGGCACCTTGTTAATAAACCATTGTTTAGTTAACCGTCCCTTCACTTTGATCAACAGTTCTGAAACCAAACCCAACTTTAAATTTACCTTATTCAAAAGTTTAGAAACACTTTTCCCCTCAATATCTTCAATAATATCCATCTCACCAGCTTTCACCTCATCATTAACTTTTAACACAAGTGACTGACAATCCTCACTTTCCACTGGTGCCAAGGTTAATCCTTTCTTCACTGAACCAAGTCCATCTGACCCAAAAAGACTGCATTCCTTTTTAACTAAGTCAGACCCCTCAGACATTTCCTGAGCTTCAACACTAGGTTCAGTACCCTGTGATTCCGCAGGTACTTCCACAACCTGAACACAAGCAAAGGGGACATCTGCCTCTTCTAGGCTTTCAATACCAGTCCCTCTTTCAAATTCCAAGTTCCCGTGATCCTCCCAGTTACTCTCTGGGCAACTCCTCATTGGTCTGCTGACCAGCTCAATGCAACCAGTCAGTACATAAATTAAATGTGTGTCTCTCTCTCTTATCTGTAGCAGATGTCCCTACCTCTGTGCTTCATCTCTCTCTCTCATTAGCAGCATAGCAATAGCAATAGTTCATAGTTCTCAAAGTGGGGGGGGAATGGTTAACTCTGCACCCCATTTCCATCAGGTCTGTTCAGCACTCATAACAATACTTAACTATGGACCATTGGAATAATGAAATTTTTAGCTGCTTGAAAAAATTACTTACAATTTAAGAAATGAATATGATATATTTCTGAAAATTTGGCATCCTTATTTACAAAAGATAGGATTAAATATTTAAGCTCTTTGAAGATAAAGTTATTAGCCATTTGGGGAAAGAAATAAATATATATATTAAAGTTATTTTCAACTCCATGGAGCATGTGGAGATCTTCCGATATCCAGGCAATCTTTCTTTCTTTCTTCTTTCTTTTTCTTTTTTCTTTTTTCTTTTTTTTTCAGATGGGGATATTGAGGGGGGAGGGATAATATTATACTCTACTATTCTATTATACTATTCACTCTATGTAATTATCTTAACAAAATTGAATAAAAAATATACTTAAAAAAAGAGTGTCCTATGGACTCGGACCCAAAGATCCCTCTGAACCTCAACATTGCCAAGAGTCTTACCATTAATACTATATTCTGCCATCATATTTGACCTACCAAAATGAACCACCTCACACTTACCTGGTTGAACTCCATCTGCCACTTCTCAGCCCAGTTTTGCATCCTACTGTCCTGCTGTAACTTCTGACTGCCTTCCACACTATCCACAACACCTCCAACATTTGTGTCATCAGCAAATTAATCAACTCATCCCTCCACTTCCTCATCCAGGTCATTTATAAAAATTACAAAGAGAAGGGGTCCCAGAATAGTTCCCTGAGGCACACCACTGGTCACAGACCTCCATGCAGAATATTACACGTCTACAACCACTCTTTTCCTTCTGTGGGCAAGCCACTTCTGAATCCACAAAGCGATGTCCCCTTAGATCCCCTGCCTCCTTACTTTCTCAATAAGCCTTGCATGAGGTACCTTATCAAATGCCTTGCTGAAATCCATATACACTACATCTATGGCTCTACCTTCATCAATGTGTTTAGTCACATCCTCAAAAAATTCAATCAGGCTTGTAAGGCATGACCTGCTTTTGACAAAGCTATGCTGACTACTCCTATTCATGTTATGCCTCTCCAAATGTTCATAAATCCTGCCTCTCAGGATCTTATCCATCAACTTACCAAACACTGAATTAAGACTCAATGACCTATAATTTCCTGGGCTATCTCTACTCCCTTTCTTGAATAAGGGAACATCTGCGACCCTCCAATCTCCAGAACATGTTCCGTCCTCACTGATGATGCAAAGATCATTGCCAGAGGCCCAGCAATCTCCCCCCTTGCTTCCCACAGTAGCCTGAGGTACATTCCATCCAGTCCCAGAGACTTAACCAACTTGATGCTTTCCAAAAGCTCCTGCACATCCTCTTCTTTAATATCTACATGTTCAAGCTTTTCAGTTCACTGCAACTCATCCTTACACTCGCCAGGATCCTTTTCCATAGTGAATACTGAAGCAAAGTATTCATTAAGTATCTCTGCTATCTCCTCCAGTTCCATACACACTTTTCCACTGTCACACTTGATTGGTCCTGTTCTCTTACGTCTTATCCTCTTGCTCTTCACAAACTTGTAGAATGCCTTGAGGTTTTCCTTAATCCTGTCCGCCAAGGCCTTCTCATAGCCCCTTCTGACTCTCCTAATTTCATTCTCAAGCCCCTTCCTGCTAGCCTTATAATCTTCTAGGTCTCTATCATTACGTAGTTATTTAAACCTTTCATAAGCTCTTCTTTTCTTCTTGACTAGATTTACAATAGCCTTTGTACACTATGTTTCCTGTTCCCTACCATCCTTTCCCTGTCTCATTGGAATGTACCTATGCAGAACCCCACACAAATATCCTCTGAGCATTTGCCACATTTCTTCCGTTTACAATTTATGCTTCCAGTTAAGTTAGTGATTTGTTTATTTTTCGGTTTTTACAGTGTTTAATAAATGTTTTATTTGTTATAAAAAAAAACCTGTCTCAATTATATATTCATTGTTGCTGATTTGTAACAAATGGGGGCCTGTGGGATCTAAATCAATTTTTGAGTTTAAATGCTTGTTTCATTTTTGATCGGTGTTTTGGAAAAGAGGAATACTCGATTCTTTTGTTTGATTGACTAGTGAGTGGTATTCGGCAACAATGAATATTGATGACTTGCTGGCTTCACCAAATGCAGAGTTATTAGCGAAGGCGAAAATAATGTTGTATTTGAGTTTGCTAGTAGGTTGGAACTTAAAGGTATTTTGAGGTCTACATCAAAGGCTCTAATACAGAGAAAAGTCGCGTCACACTATGCAGATTCGGGTGATTTTGATGAATCGGTTTTAGATTCATTTCTGATGTACTCTAGAGATGCAGATAAAAATTGAACAAATGAAGTTGGTACAAAGTAAAGCGGAATTGGAGCATTATAGGTTAGAAGCTGAAAATAAAAAGAAGGACTCTGAATTTGCGATGGTGGAATTAAGGTCTGAGAATCAGTCTCCTGGTTCTAGGAAAAACATTTGTTAGTCAGGAAATTAAATTGATTTCTCCATTGAGTGAAACAGAAGTAGAAAAATATTTTCAACATTTTGAAACTATTGCTCTGATTTCAGAGTGGCCAAAAGAGAAATGGTCAGTGTTGTTGCAGAATGTAATTAAAGGCAAAGCACAACAGGTTTATACAGCTTTAACTGCTGAGCAAGCATTTGATTATGATATTGTGAAGCAGCAGATATTGAAGGCATATGAATTAGTCACAGAAACTTATAGAGAAAGATTCAGAAATTTGAAGAAATCTGTGGAGAAAACGTATGTGGAATTTGCCTATGATAAAGCTGTGTGTTTTGAGAGATGGGTTTCCTCTAAAATTGTAAATGGGGACTATAATAAATTGAAAGAGCTGATTTTATGGGAGGAGTTAAAAGGAGTATTCCTGATGAGATAAGGACATACTAAAATAAACTGCTACATTGCAGGACTCTGTTAAATTAGCTGATGAGTATGCTTTAATTCATAAGAATAAATTTTGTCAGGGTAGAACTTTTAAAAGGAAAAATAACATAGTGAATCAAGGTAAATCAGAAATTAAATCAGAAGTTAGTGAGAAGGGTAAGGAGGAAGGAAAACCTGTGAAGGAAAGACAATTTGGTCCCATTTGTAATTATTGTAAGAAACTGATGCACCATCAATAACTCTGGAGACGGGAGGTGAACGCTAGGCTTTTATTAGCAGTAAAACGGAGCACAGCATCTCAGAGACTGAGCGAGGAGCAATGCCTCCAATCACCTTTATATAGGGGTCTGTGGGAGGAGCCACAGGAGTAATCAGCAGAGGGGTGTGTCCAGACAGGTATACATAGTTTACCACAGAAACCTGGTCACATAATAGCAAACTGTTTCCCAATGAAAAAGGAGAAGGAAGCAGTCCCAGATGCTTGTGTGCAACATACTGAAACACCTGTAAAATCACAGCATTTGATAAACACAAATGAAGTTTTGTTCGAGTCTGACCAAGTTAAAAGGGGATATGATCATTTTATAACTGAAGGATCTGTATCCTTGAAAGAAGGATCTACTCCAGTGCCACTAAAAATCCTTAGCGATACTAGAGCTTCTCAATCACTGATGTTGGACAGTGTGTTAAAGTTTAATGATGAGTCTGATACTGATGAGATAAATTATGTACAAGGTGTTGGGAGTGCCCTTATGCCTGTACATCTGCATAAAGTGAATTTAAAGTCAGGGTTAGTTACAGGACTTGTTAAAGTAGGATTACAGCCTAGCTTACCTGTGAAGGATATTTCTTTATTGTTAGATAATGACTTAGCAGGTGGACAAGTTTTTCCTGAAGAGCATTTGACAATAAAATTAGAAGAACCACAAATGGATTCTAACACAGATTCTTCTGTGATAACGCGAGCTATGGCTAAAAATATTGATGTGCAGAACGAGGTTGTTACTCGTGCCTGTTCAACTCAGGATTCGAGTTTTGAGGATGTGTCAGAAACTTTCTTACCTTCATTGTTTGAACAAGATTCTTGGAGTAAGTCTGACCATGAAGATTTGTCTCCGTCTCAGAAGGAGATGATAGCAGAGCAGAGTAGAGACCCTGAGATTATAAAATTAAAAGAACAAGCTCTATCAGATAGTGAAATTGAGAAGGTGCCAGTAGGATATTATTTTGAAAAAGGAGTGTTGATGAGGAAGTGGAGATCACCTACAATTCCTGCAAATGATGAATGCAATATTGTTTACCACGTAGTTATTCCTAAAGTTTATCGAAATGAGATTTTAACTTTAGCTCATAGATTGCCCTTAGGTGGACAGCAAGGGGTAAGGAAAACTGTGGACAAGATTTTAAAACATTTTTACTGGCCTGGTTTAAGAAAAGATGTGGTGATGTTTTGCAGAACATGCCATACTTGTCAAATTGTGGGTAAACCAAATCAAATTATGCCAGTGGCTCCATTCCAACCTATTCCAGCATTCGGTGAACCATTTTCTAAAATTATTATAGATTGTGTAGGTCAATTCCAAAAGCAAAAACTGGCCATCAGTACTTGTTGACTATCATGTGCACTGCATCTAGGTTTCCAGAGGCAGTACCACTTAGGAATATAACAGCTAAAACAGTAACAAAGGATCTTATAAAATTCTTTACTTATTTTAGGTTGCCGAAGGAAATACAATCTGATCAGGGCAATAACTTTATGTCTGGGTTGTTTCAACAGATAGTTTATAAATTGGGAGCTAAGCAATTCACTTAGTCTGCATACCATCCAGAATTGCAAGGTGCCTTGGAAAGGTTTCATTCTACCCTCAAGAATATGATTAGGACATATTGTGTGGAAAATGAAAGTGATTGGGATAAGGGTATACTGTTACGTACTCGTCACACATGACAGTGGTGCCCTTGTCATGTGACTGGGGTTGAAGCTGTACTGGTCTTGAGGTGATGGTCTTGTGATTGTGGAATGATGTCATTTTCCCGCCAGTAGAGATCATGTGACGGTTTTTTTACAGGTTATAAAAGGTAGACCCCACCCTGTGAAGAGGGGCAGTTCGTGGCTGGATTTGCCAGGTTGACTTCATGCCACTGCGTGTTTTAAGTGATGACGCAGTTTAGTTGAAGGATGAAGTTTTTATTTAATGCCTAAAGTTTAAGAGGTCATTGCCAGCAGGTTCTTTATGATTCTGCTAGTTCGAGAAATTAGTGGAGAGTGAAGATTGGAAGTTCGGAAGTTAAAGATCGAGGAGAATCGCTTTCTACGGTGAAACGAGGCCGACCTTTGTTTGATCCTTATTTGGAAGGATTTCGTTGACTATCTTCGTGTTAATCCCTGGGTTTAACTAGAAAGGATTGAAGGTAGTGGAGAAGGAAAGGTCAGTGCCTTTAAGCTGTTCTGTTTCGTAAATTCTTTGTGGGAAGTTCGATGTCGGGGATCGAAGCAAGCGACGTGAAAGAGAACCTAAATCGTCCTATAAAGTCTCTCCTTTTTAAAATGGACCGTGAGCATATCGAACTTTTGGCAATACCACTTTAAAGAACTGTTTTTGGCAATGCCACTTTTAAGAACTGTTTTTGCAATATCACTTTAAAAACTGTTTGGGCTGCCGCTCAGCAGCTGTTTCCAGTTACGGTAGTGTTTGTTTACTTTTGGGGGGTTTGTTTTCTGTGTTTAATAAACGTGTTGTTTGTTATAAGAAACCCTTGCCGAACTTATATATTTATTGTTGCCTGAATACGTAACAATACACTTACTTCTATTTGCAGTGAGGGAATCGGTACATGAATCCTTAGATTTCAGTCCATTTGAACTTGTATTTGGGCATAGAGTTAGAGGACCTTTAGCTTTATTAAAAGAACAATGGATTAATAAAGAGGTACACACTAATTCGTTAGATTATATTTTGAAATTTAAGAACAAATTACATAAAGCTTGTAGCTTAGCTAGGGAAAATTTAAAATTGTCTCAGGAGAAAATGAAAACCTGGTACAATAAAGAAGCTAGGATGAGGACGTTTAAACCTGGAGATAAGGTGCTGGTTCTTTTCCCAGTGCAAACGAATCTTTTACAAGCTAGATGTCATGGTCCTTATGAAATTGTGTCTAAAATCAATGATGTGGATTACGTGATTAAAAACTCCAAATCATAGAAGGCCAACACAACTTTGCCATATAAATATAATAAAGCCATATTATGAGAAACAGTCTGCTACTATGACTGTTGTGGTTAATGATAATGAGTCTGATCTCACAAGGAACATAATGGATAATTCATCTGAAACTCATTCTAAACCCAACATTGTTTCTGTCAGGTTACCAAACTCAACCATTCTGGAAAATATTGATGAGAAATTAGCACATTTACGACCAGAGCAGAAACAGCAAATGAAACAATTAATTTTTAAATATAAGGATTTGTTTCCCGATGTTCCTAGAAGAACTACCATAGCTTCACATGATGTAGATGTTGGAGATGCCAAGCCCATTAAACAACATCCATATAGGATGAACATGGAAAAATGTGAACTTATTGAGAGAGAAATTAAATATATGCTAGAGAATAATATTATTCGACCTTCTAACTCGAATTGGAGTTCACCTTGTTTTATGGTGCCAAAACCAGACGGTAGTATTAGGTTTTGTACGGACTATAGGAAGGTGAATGCTGTAACAAAAACAGATGCATATCCAATTCCTAGAGTAGTTGATTGTGTAGATAAAGTGGGAAAAGCAAAGTTCCTTACAAAGATTGATTTATTGAAAGGGTATTGGTGTGTTCCATTAACGGATAAAGGTAGAGAGATACCTGCATTCGTAACTCCATCTGGATTATATGAATATAATGTTCTTCCATTTGGGATGAAGAATGCCCCAGGCACTTTCCAGAGGATGATTAACTCTGTGATTCAGGGATTGAAAGATACAGATGCTTATATTGATGATTTAGTGACAGGAAATGATACTTGGGAAGCACACATTATTGCGGTGGAGAAATTGTTTGAAAGGCTTTCCAAAGCTAACTTAACTATTAATTTAGCTAAAAGTGAATTCGGACATGCCACTGTAACTTACTTGGTTATGTTATGGGTCAAGGTAAGGTAGCTCCTGTTCAGGCAATTTTAGAGATCCCCACTCCAAGTGAAAAAAAAATCTCTCAAAAGATTTCTGGGAATGGTAGGGTATTATCGAAAATTCTGTAAGGATTTTGCTCATATGGCCCTTCCATTAACTAACCTCTTGAAGAAGAATGAAAAGCTTGTGTGGACAGTGCCTTGTCAAGAAACATTTGAGAAATTGAAAACTATGATATGTCAACAACCTATGCTCAAGGGCACCTGACTTTGAAAAACCTTTTTCATTATCTGTAGATGCTAGCGATGAGGCTGCAGGAGTAGTATTATTGCAAAGAAATGAGGGTGATGAAGTTGATCATCCCATGGCTTACTTTTCTAAGAAATTTAATAAGCATCAAAGGAACTATTCGACAATAGAGAAGGAATTGTTATCTCTTGTGTTAGCCTTAGAACATTTCGATGTATATGTTGGTACAACTCTAAAGCCACTTATCATTTACACTGATCATAATCCATTAGTGTTTCTGAGTAAGATGAAAAACAAAAACAAAAACAAAAGTATTAAATTGGAATTTAAAGTTACAAGAGTACAATAGTTTGATAACTCATATTAAACGTAAAGATAACGTGATTGCTGATTGTCTATCTCGATGTTGAATGTACAATATAATTTTTTATGGAGTGATGTTTTAACATTTGTAATACTCCTGTGTAATAATTTGTAAGTTGATGTATGATAATACTATATATGCTGTGTATGTTGATAATTTTATACATTTGTATTTTTTTTGTAAATAGTTAATTGTTAAAATTCTGTTCTTGACAGACCAAATTTTTTTTTGGAGGGAGGTATTACATATCTGTGGGTGTCTTGTACCTGTCACATGACTGTGATGTAATTGAGGCTATGCTGGACATGAGGTAATGGTCTTGAGATGGAGGAGTGACATCATTTTCCTGCCAGTGAGAGGTAATGTGATAGTTTTTTCAACAGGGTATAAAAAGAGAACCCCTCCCTGTGACGCAGGGCAGTCAGTGGTTGATTTTACTAGAGACTCCGCATTTCTGCGTATTTCGATGTATGATGCAGTTTTATTTTAAAGTGGAGTTTTATTTTCTGCCTTAAGTCTCAAAGGTTATTGCCGGCAGTTCCGCTCCAATGCTGCCAGTCCAGTCCGTGGAGAGTGAAGATTTTAAAGGAGTTCAGAAATCCCAAAGGATTGGGAAAGTTATTGTCGACGCTGAAACAAATTCGACTTTTGTTTAATCTTCTCACGAGGAATTAGTAGCCTGTGTCCATGTTACCATGTTAACTCCTGCTTTGCTAAAAGAGAGCAGAAAGAGTTGGATGCAGAATTTCACCAAGGAAAGGTCAGTGCCTTTAAGTTGTTTTATTTCATTCGACCGTAAATCCTCCGGGAAATAACATACTCCAGCTGGGATTAGCAGTAACAATGTGGAAAGGATTTAAGTACAGGAAAGAAAGCCTCTCCCAAGCGACTGGGTCAAACTTTGGACTTTCGCATTACTACTTCTAGGAACTGTTTTCGCATTCTCGCTTTAAGAACTGTTCAAGCTGCCACACAGCAGCTGACTTCTGGTTAAGTTAGTCATTTGTTTACTTTTGGGTTTTTTACAGTGTTTAATAAATGTTTTATTTGTTATTAAAAAACCTGTCTCAATTATATATTCATTGTGCTGATTTGTAACAGTAGGTAGAATTATGATCACTATTTTCAATAAAGCAAGGGGTTTAGATGGGGTAGAGTTTGTTAGGTGTGCTCAGGAAGGTTTCTTGACACAATATGTAGATAAGACTACAAGAGGAGAGACTGAACTTGATTTGGTATTAGGAAATGAACCTGGTCAGGTGTCAAATCTCTCAGTGCGAGAGCATTTTGGAGATAGTGATCATAATTCTTTCTCCTTTACAATAGTATTGCAGAGAGATAGGACCAGACTAGTTAGAAAAGCATTTATTTGGAGTAAGGGTATTAATTACGCTATCAGGCAGGAAATTGGAAGCTTAAATTGGGAACAGATGTTCTCAGGGAAAAGTATGGAAGAAATGAGGCAAATGTTCAGGGGATATTTGTGTGAAGTTCTGCATAGGTACATTCCAATGAGATAGGGAAGTTATCATATGGTACAGGAACCATGGTGTACAAAGGTTGTAATAAATATAGTCAAGAAAAGAAAAGCTTACAAAAGGTTCAGAGAGCTAGGTAATGTTAGAGATTTAGAAGATTATAAGGCTAACAGGAAGGAGCTTAAGGAAATCAGGAAAGCCAGAAGGAGCGATAAGGCCTTGGTGGGCAGGATTAAAGAAAACCCCAAGGCATTTCACAAGTATGTGAAGAGCAAGAGGATAAGACATGAAAGAGTAGGACGATCAAGTGTGACAGTGGGAAGTGTGCATGGAACGGTAGAAATAGCAGAGGTAATAAACAATCTACTTCAGTATTCACTAGGGAAAAGGATCTTGGTGATTGTAGTGGTGACTTGCAGCAGACTGAAAGACTTGAGCATGTAGATATCAAAAAAGAAGATGTGCTGGAGCTTTTGAAAAGCATCAAGTTGGATAAATCGCCAGCACCGGATAAGATGTACCTCAGGCTGCTGTGGGAGGTGAGGGAGGAGATTGCTGAGCATCTAGCAATCATCTTTGCATCATCAGTGGGGACAGGAGAGGTTCCTTTATTCAGGAAAGGGAGTAGAGATAGCCCAGGAAATTATAGACCAGTGAGTCTTACTTCAGTGGTTGGTAGGTTGATGGAGAAGATCCTGAGAGGCAGGATTTATGAACATTTGGAGAGGTATAATATGATTAGGAATAGTCAACATGGCTCCATCCTGACAAAGGGTCTCCGCCTGAAATATTGACTGCTCATTTCCACGGAGTTCCTCCAGCATGTAGTACATGTGGCTTTGTCAAGGGCAGGTCATGCCTTATGAACCTGATTGAAATTTTTGAGGATGTGACTAAACACATTGATGAAGGAAGAGTAGTAGATGTAGTGTATATGGATTCCAGCAAGGCATTTGATAAGGTACCCTATGCAAGGCTTATTGAGAAAGGAAGGAGGCTTGGGATCCAAGGGGACATTGCTTTGTGGATCCAGAACTGGTTTGCCCACAGAAGGCAAAGAGTGGTTGTAGACGGCTCATAGTCTGCATGGAGGTTGGTCACCAGTGGAATGCCTCAGGGATCTGTTCTGGGATCCTTACTATTCGTGATTATTATAAATGACCTGGATGTGGAAGTGGAGGGACGTGTTAGTAAGATTTCTGATGACACAAAGGTTGGAGGTGTTGTGGATAGTGTGGAGGGTTGTCAGCGATTACAGCAGGACATCAATTGAATGCAAAACTGATCTGAGAAGTGACAGATGGAGTTCAACCCAGATAATAAAACATAGAACAGTACAGCACAGTACAGGCCCTTCGGCCCACAATGTTGTGCCAACTCTTAAACCCTGCCTCCCATATATCCCCCCCCCCACCTTAAATTCCTCCATATACCTGGCTAGTATTCTCTTAAATTTCAATAGAGTATCTGCCTCTACCACAGACTCAGGCAGTGCATTCCACACACCAACTACTCTGAGTGAAAAACCTTCCTTGACTATCGCTCTTGAACTTCCCACCCCTTACCTTAAAGCCATGACCTCTTGTATTGTGCAGTGGTGCCCTGGGAAGAGGTGCTGGCTGTCCACTCTACCTATTCCTCTCAAAATTTTGTATACCTCTATCATATCTCCTCTCATCCTCCTCTCCAAAAAGAGAAGCCCTAGCTCCCTTAATCTTTGACCATAATGCATACTCTCTAAACCAGGCAGCATCCTGGTAAATCTCCTCTGTACACTTTCCAATGCTTCCACATCCTTCCCGTAGTGAGGCAACCGGAACTGGACACAATACTCCAAGTGTGGCCTAACCAGAGTTATATAGAGCTTGATCATTACCCCACAACTTTTAAACTCTATCCCTCGACTTATGAAAGCTAACACCCCATAAGCTTTCTTAACTATCCTATCTACCTGGCAACTTTCAAGGATCTGTGGACATGTACCCCCAGATTCCTCTACTGCTCCACACTACCAAGTATCCTGCCATTTACTTTGTACTCTGCCTTGGAGTTTGTCCTTCCAAAGTATACCACCTCACTCTTCTCCGGGTTGAACTCCATCTGCCATTTTTCAGTCCCCTTCTGCATCCTAACAATGTCTCTCTGCAATTTTTGACAATCCTCAACACTATCTACAACACCACCAAACTTTGTGTCATCTGCAAACTTGCCAACCCACCCTTCTACCCCACATCCAGGTCATTAATAAAAATCATGAAAAGTAGGGGTCACAGAACTGATCCTTGTGGGACACCACTAGTCACAACCCTCCAATCCAAATGTACTCCCTCCACCATGACCCTCTGCTTTCTGCAGGCAAGCCAATTCGGAATCCACCTGGCCAAACTTCCCTGGATCCCACACCTACTGACTTTCTGAATAAGCCTACTGTGTGGAACCTTGTCAAATACCTTACCAAAATCCATGTAGATCACATCCACTGCACTACCCTCATCTATATGCCTGGTCACCTCCTCAAAGAACTCTATCAGGCTTGTTGGACACGATCTGCCTTTCACAAAGCCATGCTGACTGCCCCTGATCAGACCATGATTCTCTATATGCCCATAGATCCTATCTCTAAGAATCTTTTCCAACAGCTTTCCCACCACAGACATAAGGCTTACTGGTCTTTAATTACCCAGACTATCCCTACTAACTTTTTTGAACAAGGGGACAACATTCACCTCTCTCCAGTCCTTCGGTACCATTTCTGTGGACAGCAAGGACATAAAGATCCTAGCCAGAGGCTCAGCAATCTCTTCCCTCTCCTTGTGGAGCAGCCTGGGGAATATTCCATCAGGCACTGGAGACTTATCTGTCCTGACGTATTTTAACAACTCCAACACCTCCTCTCCCTTAATATCAACATGCTCCAGAACATCAACCTCACTCATATTGTCCTCAACATCATCAAGTTCCCTCTAATTGGTGAATATTGAAGAGAAGTATTCACTGAGGACTTCACTCACTTCCACAGCCTCCAGGTACATCTTCCCACCTTTATCTCTAATCGGTCCTACTTTCATTCCTGTCATCCTTTTGTTCTTCACATAATTGAAAAATGCCTTGGGGTTTTCCTATACCCTACTTGCCAAGGCCTTCTCATACCCCATCCTTGCTCTCCTCAGACCCTTCTTAAGCTCCTTTCTTGGTACCCTATATTCTTCAATAGCCTCACCTGATCCTTGTTTCCTAAACCTCATGTACGCTGCCTTCTTACACCTGACTAGATTTTCCACCTCACTTGTCACCCATGGTTCCTTCACGCTATCATTCTTTATCTTCCTCACCGGGACAAATTTATCCCTAACATCCTATAAGAGATCCCTAAACATCGACTACAAGTCCATAATACATTTTCCTGCAAAAACATCATCCCAATTCACACTCGCAAGTTCTAGTCTTACAGCCTCATAATTTTCCCTTCCCCAATTAAAAATTTTCCTGTCCTCTCTGATTCTATGCTCTTCCATGATAATGCTAAAGGCCAGGGAGCAGTTGTCACTGTCTCCAAGATTGTCACCCACTGAGAGATCTGTGACCTGACCTATTTCGTTACCTAACTCTGCAACCATTCCTGCCCCTGAGACATCCCTGTTATGGCCATATCATCATAGTTCCAAGTTCTGATCCACACTCTCAGGTCATTCACCTTGTTTATGATACCCTTTGCATTTAAGTAGATATATCTCAAACAATCAGGCTGAGTGCATCTTTGCTCTATCATGTGCCTATCTTTCCTTATAACTTCCCTACAGACTGTCTCTACTTGTACATCAACAATGAATATAGAATTGAGACAGTTTTTTTAAAAACAAATAAAACCTTTATTAAACACTGCTAAAAAAAAAACAAAAGTAAACAAACGACTAACTTAACCGGAAGTCAGCTGCTATACAGCAATTCAAACAGTTCTTAAAATGAGAAATGCGAGAACAGTTCTTAAAAGTAGTAACGTAAAAGTCCAAATGATTTACACAGTTACTTAGGAGAGACTTTGCTTAGGACATAGAATAGTACAGCACATTACAGGCCCTTCAGCCCACAATGTTGTGCCGACCCTCAAACCCTGCCTCCCATATAACCCCACACCTTAAATTCCTCCATATACCTGTCTAGTAGTCTCTTAAACTTCACTAGTGTATCTGCCTGCACCACTGAGTCAGGCAGTGCATTCCACGCACCAACCACTGAGTGAAAAACCTTCCTCTAATATCTCCCTTAAACTTCCCTCCCCTTACCTTAAAGCCATGCCCCCTGAGCAGTGGTGCCCTGGGGAAGAGGTGCTGGCTGTCCACTTTGTCTATTCCTCTTAATATCTTGTACACCTCTATCATGTCTCCTCTTATCCTCCTTCTCTCCAAAGAGTAAAGCCCTAGCTCCCTTAATCTCTGATCATAATCCATACTCTCTAAACCAGGCAGCATCTTGATAAATCTCCTCAGTACCCTTTCCAATGCTTCCACATCCTGGTGAGGCGACCAGAACTGGACACAGTACTCCAAGTGTGGCATAACTAGAGTTTTATAGAGCTGCAAATTACTTCCTTGAAGTAATAAATTCTCTTACAATGTGACATTACTGCTGATCCTAGCCGAAATATGCCTTGCCTGAAGGATTTACGATGAAGGAAAAAAAACGGCTTAAATGGACTGACCTTTTCCTTTTGGCGAATAACTGCTCCACTGCCCCAGTCCTTTCTACTCTTACAGCAGGGACCATTGTGGGTGCAGATTACCACCTCCTGAATGAAGATTAAATAAGGTCAATCCTGTATTACAGCTGACACCAATTTTACTCAATCCTTCAGCTTCCCAAACTTCAATAATTCTTCACTCTCCAAATGGCAGCGATTTTCAGAGCTGCTGGCACGATGATTCTTTCAGTAGAAATTAAAACTTCACTTTAAAATGAAACTGCTTCATGAAATCAAATATGCAGCAGAACAGAGTCACTGACGAATTAAGCCATGAACTGACCTGCGTCACAGCGATGTGTGCTCCTTTTATATACTGTTGAAAGAGGCCATCACATGACCTCTCACTAGTGGGAAAATTACAGCACTCCACCATCATAAGAACATTACATCATGCCCTGCAGAGCCTCAATTACATCATGGTCATGTGACAGTCACAAGATACCCACAGGGTATGTAACAATGGCAACTACCCCTTCCTTTGCCTCATGTTGGTTCCTACCCCACTGCAAATCTAGTTTAAACCCTCCCCAATTGCATTAGCAAACCTCCCCACCAGAATTTTGGCCTCTCTTGGATTCAAGTGCAACCTGTCCATTTTGTACAGATCACTTCTGCCCCGCAAGAGGTCCCATTGATCCAGAAATTTAAATCCCTGCATCCTACTCCAGCCATGCATTTATCCACCACCTTATTCTCTTCCTATCCTCACTGTTGGCGTGGCACAAGCAGCAATCCTGAGATTACTACCCATGAGGTCCTGCTTCTCAACTTCCTTCCCAACTCCCTACAATCTGCTTTCAGGACCTCCTCCCTTTTACTACCCATGTTGTTGGTACCAATATGTACCATGTACTCTAGCTGCTCACCCTCCCTTTTCAAGATATTGTGGATGCGTTTTGATAGATCACAAACCTTGGCACCTGGGAGGCAAACTACCATCTGTGTATCTTTTTCACACCCACAGAATTGTCCATCTGTCCCCCTAACTATAGAGTCTCCTATTACGGCTGCCCTCCTCTTCCATTCCCTAACCTCCTGAGCCACAGGGCCAGAGGCATGATCACTGTTGCTTCGCCCAGATTGGTTCTATCATTTTTTAATAATTCCCCTCTAGCTTCACCTACATTCTTTGTTTTAACTATGCCCATCCATACAACTATCTGAGATCTAGAGTTGCAGGGGGATGGAAACCAGTGAGCCAGAATGATTAGTGGAGAGGTTCTGGAAGTAGGTGTTGGTAAGACCTCAGACAAAGTAAGGAATCGAAAGGTTGAGCATGGTGTGACTAGTCTCCCGAGATGTACATTTTTCAAGGCAAGTAGTATTGTAGGAAAGGTAAATGAGCTCAGGACATGGATCAACACCTGGTATTATGACATTTTAGCCATTAATGAGATTTGGTTGCAGGAAGGACAGGACTGGCAGCTCAATATTCTGGGGTTCCGTTGCTTTAGATGTGACAGAGTGGGAGGGATTAAAGGAGGTGAGTCAGGAGAATTATTAGTCAGGGAAAATGTCACAGTTCTCCATCAAGACAGACTGGCGAACTCAACTAGTGAGGTGTTATGGGTGAAACTGAGAAGTAAGGAAGATATGACCATGTTAACAGGGCTATGTTACAGACCACTTAAAAGTCCTAGGGATTTAGAGAAACATTTGTAAAAAGATCACAGACTGTTGCAAAAAAAAAATAAGGTTGTTATAAGAGGTGATTTTAACTTTCCACATATTAATTGGGAATCCCATACTGTAAAACATAGAAATATAGAAAACCTACAGCACAATACAGGCCCTTCAGCCCACAATGCTGTACCGAACCTGTACTTACTCAAAAATTACCTAAGGTTACCCATAGCCCTCTATTTTTCTAAGCTCCATGTACCTCTGCAGGAGTCTCTTAAAAGACCCTATCATATCTGCCTCCACTGTTACCAGCAGCCCATTCCACATACTCACCACTCTGTGTAAAAAAAAAACTTACCGGATATCTCCTCTGTACCTACTACCAAGCACCTTAAAATTGTGCCCTCTTATTTTAGTTATTTCAGCCCTGGGAGAATAAAAGCCTCTGACTATCCACATACAATCAATGGCTCTCATCATCATCATCATCATCTTATACACAAAGGACTAGATGGGATAGAGTTTGCCAAATGTGTACAGGAAAGTACGTGGCAGTCCTAATGAGAGAGCATATGACACTGGATCTGCTATTAGGGAATGAGACAGAGCAGGTGACAAAATTCTATACCTGAATGCGCGTAGTGTCAGAAATAAGACAGATGAGCTTGAAGCTCAGATGTAAATGGGGAACTACGATATTGTTGGGATAATGGAGACATGGCTGCAAGTGGATCAGGCCTGGGAATTGAGTGTACCAGGGTATATGTGCTATCGTAGAGACGTGGATATTGGGTACAAGTTGATTAGGGAGTTAACATTGGCATGTGCTAAAGGTAATGCAGTCGTTATGGGAGATTTCAACATGCAGGTGGACTGGGAGAATCAGGTAGGTGCTGGACCCCAGGATAGGGAGTTTGTGGAGTGTCTAAGGGATGTATTTTTGGAACAGCTTGTGCTTGAGCCAACCAGGAACGAGGCTATTTTGGACCTGGTGATGTGTAATGAACAGGAATTGATAAGTGATCTTGAAGTAAAGGAGCCATTAGGAAGTAGTGATCATAACATGATAAGTTTTTATCTACAATTTGAGAGGGATAGGGGCAGATCAGAGGTGTCAGTGTTGCAATTAAATAAAGGAGACTACGGAGCCATGAGGGATGAGCTGGCCAAAGTTAAATGGGCAGATACCCTGGCAGGAAAGACAGTGGATCAGCAGTGGCAGATATTCTTGGGCATAATACAAAAGATGCAAATGCAGTTCATTCCAATGAGAAGGAAGGATTCAAAGAGGGGGAAGGGGCCACAGTGGTTGACAAAGGAAGTCAGAGATTGTATAGCATTAAAGAAAAAGAAGTATGACAGGGCTAAGATGAGTGGGAATACAGATGATTGGGAAAGTTTTAAGGAACAGCAGATCTTAACTAAAAAAGCAATACGGAGAGAAAAAATCAGGTATGAGCTCAGTCTAGCCAGGAATATAAAAGGGGATAGCAAAAGCTTTTTTAGCTATGTGAAGAGAAAGAAGATAGTTAAGAACAATGTTGGCCCCTTGAAGAATGAATTGGGAGAAATTGTTATGGGAAACAGGGAAATGGCAACAGAATTTAATGCATACTTTAGATCTGTCTTCACCAGGGAGGACACAAGCAATCTCCCAGATGTATGGATGGGCCAGGGTCATAAGATATCAGAGGAATTACATTAGGAAAGAAACTGTGATGTGTAGACAGGTAGGACTGAAGGCTAATAAATCCCCGGGTCCAGATGGTCTGCATCCGAGGGTTCTAAAAGAGGTGGCTCAGGAAATTGCGGATGCATTGGTAATCATTTTCCAATGTTCCTTAGATTCAGGATCAGTTCCTGAAGATTGGAGAATGGCTAATGTTGTCCCACTTTTCAAGAAGGGAGGGAAGGAGAAAATGGAGAACTATCGCCCTGTTAGCCTAACGTCAGTCGTGGGGAAGATGCTTGAGTCCATTATTAAGGACGAAATAGTGGCACATCTAGATGGCAGAAATAGGATTAGGCCGAGCCAGCATGGATTTACCAAGGGCAAATCATGCTTGACTAATCTGTTGGAGTTTTTTGAGGGTGTAACAAGGATGTTAGACGAGGGTAAGCCAGTGGATGTTGTGTACCTAGATTTTCAGAAGGCATTCGATAAGGTGCCGCATAGGAGATTGGTGAGTAAAATCAGAGCTCATGGCATTGGGGGCAGGGTTTCAACATGGATAGGAAACTGCTTGGCAGATAGAAAGCAAAGGGTAGCAGTGAATGGGTGTTTCTCAGACTGGCTGGAGGTGACTAGTGGGGTACCACAGGGCTCTGTATTGGGACCACAGCTCTTTACGATTTATGTCAACGATTTAGATGAGGGCATTGAAAACTATATCAGCAAGTTTGCTGACGATACTAAACTGGGTGGCAGTGTGACATGCGAAGAGGACGTTAGGAGAATACAGGGAGACTTGGATAGGCTGAGTGAGTGGGCAGATACTTGGCAGATGTCATTCAATGTGAATAAATGTGAAGTTATCCACTTTGGAAGCTGGAACAAGAGGGCAGAGTATTGTCTGAACGGTGTCGAGTTAGGTAAGGGAGAAATGCAAAGAGACCTAGGAGTCCTAGTTCACCAGTCAATGAAGGTGAATGAGCAAGTGCAACAGGCAGTGAAGAGGGCAAATGGAATGTTGGCCTTTGTTACAAGGGGAATTGAATACAAGAGCAAGGATGTCCTTTTGCATTTGTGCAGGGCCCTGGTGAGACCACACCTGAAATATTGTGTACAGATTTGGTCTCCAGGTTTAAGGAAGGACATTCTGGCAATTGAGGAAGTGCAGCGTAGATTCACTAGGTTGATTCCTGGGATGGCAGGGTTGTCTTACGCAGAGAGATTGGAGAGATTGGGTTTGTACACGCTGGAATTGAGGAGATTGAGAGGGAGTCTGATTGAAACGTTTAAGATAATTAAAGGATTTGATAGGATTGAGGCAGGAAATATGTTCCAGATGTTGGGAGAGTCCAGTACCAGAGGGCATGGATTGAGAATAAGAGGTCAGTTATTTAAAACAGAGTTGAGGAAGAGCTTCTTCTCCCAGAGAGTTGTGGAGGTGGGGAATGCACTGCCTCGGAAGACGGTGGAGGCCAATTCTCTGGATGCTTTCAAGAAGGAGCTGGATAGATATCTGATGGATAGGGGAATCAAGGGATATGGGGACAAGGCAGGGACTGGGTATTGATAGTGAATGATCAGCCATGATCTCAGAATGGCGGTGCAGACTCGAGGGGCCGAATGGTCTACTTCTGCACCTATTGTCTATTGTCTATTGTCTACAAAAGTTTGTGTAGGAAAACATTTTGCATCCAGTGGCCACAATGCCAAAAATAGGTCTGTTCAGCAGGTTGAGATTCTAAATTGGTGAATGGCCTATTTAAATGGTATTAAAAATGATCTGAGAAGCATGGATTGGGACAGGCTGTTTTCTGGCAAAAGGTGAAAGTAGTAAGTGAGAGGCCTTCAAAAGTCAAAATTTTGAGAGTATGAAGTTTGTATGTGCCTGTCAGAATAAAAGGTAAAGATAACAAGTACAGAAAAACTTAGTTTTCAAGAGATATTGAGGCCCTGGTTAAAAGTAAAAAGAAAGTGCATGGCAGGTAGGAACAAATGGTGCTTATGGAATACAAGAAATGAAAGAGATACACTTAAGAAAGAAATCAGAATGGCTAAAAGGCATGAAGTTGCCCCAGTAAATAAGGTGAAGGAGAATTCCTAGGGATTCTACTGGTGGTGTATGTTAAGAACAAAATTATTGCAAGGGACAAAAATTGGTCCCCCATGTCAGGATGCTGGAGCAGGGATCAAATCACAGACCCAGTACAGTACACACAGTGATATTAATTGAGTAACAAATCCTAAGGTGCAAACAAAGTCAGTATCAAAGTTCAGGCAGAAATCAAAACATCCAGAGAAATCCAAAAACCAGAATCAGGAAACAGGCAGAGTCAATATTCAGACAGACAGAATACAGCTTATAAATACTGGAACAGCTCCGGAAAATTCACTGACGCAACCTGGCAACCAGTAGGTGAAAACACAGGACTGAAATACACTGAACAATAAACAGAGAGGCAGATGATAGTTGGAGCACAATGAGACACAGGTGGCAGCCATACAGGTAATAATGAGAAGCAGATAAGAGACAGAGTACTCAGTAATGCAGGGGCTGGAGTAGAGGTGTGGGGTCAGGAGCACATGGCAATACAAAACCACAAACTGACAGCTAGAGGGAAACACAAAAAGGACAGAGTTCAACTGGAAGATCAGAATAGTAATTCATGTGTGGAGCCAAAACAGATAGGGGTGATCTGAAATGCATTCTTTGCCTCTGTATTTACAAATGTACTTGGGTGATGGATACAGAGTCTACAGAAATCAAGCAAAGTGGTATCAACTTCCTGAATACTGTACAGATTACAGAGGAGGTGTTTGCTACCCTGAGACAAATCAGAGTGGGTAAGTCCCCAGGGCCTAACAAGACATTCCCTCAGACCTTACAAGAGGCAAGTGCAGAAATTTCCAGGGCTCTAGCAGAGATATCTAAAGCATTGTTAGTGACAGTAGAGGTACCAGATGTTTGGAGGATAGCCAATGTTGTTCTACTGTTTAAAAAAGGCCCTGAACCAGGGTTTCTCAACCGGAGTTTTGCAAAACCCTAGGATTCCACGAGAGGTCGCTGGGGAATCTGTGAGAGATTGTAATGCTCACAGTGGTGGGCAGTGACCAAGCAACCCCATAAGCAATCTTGTTAGATGTCTCTCAACCCAGTATGGCAGTGCAGAGTAGGACCCTGTTTATTTGGTTGAGTTCATTCTCAGCTTTTGACACGAGATAGGGGAAGCTATTGATAATTGGTGATCACTGTATTGCATGGAGGGGAGGACAGTAGGATGATGAGGAGCATAAAGTGTGTTTTCCAAGCATTGAATGGATTCACCCAACTTGGGCTATGACATCAGCCTCTCCCTCCCAAATCACCTCCCCAACTTCCCCTTGCGTGCTGCCGACTGACTTATGGAAGCAAACAAATTCTACCAGTGTAATAGAAAATTGCAGGGAATTTTTCATTCTAAAGAAGGAATTTTTAAGGGTTGCGACTCAGCTGCTGGCCTACCTTTTTGTTGTTGTTTGTAAATGTTGAAACAGGTGGATTATGTAGGTTAGAAGTGAATTTTATTGTTAAGTTTTCATTTTTTTTTGCAGTTTTCTCGTTCAGGTATCTATTATGCTGTTCTTATATATTTTAACAGAATTGTGTCTTCAGCTATATTTTTATTCATATTGCTTCAGTTTATGGTTTTCAGTAACTTTACTATTCAACATTGTCAATGAATGTTCATGTTGTGAATAACATTAATTAAACTCAATTTGCAACTTTTATTTAAATTACTGAGCCTACCTTAAGAAAAATAAAATCCCATTTTGGCTTAAGCCCATTATTTAACAGAAATTTATTATGTCTGCCTTATAAGTTTTTAAAATTTATGAAAGGGAAAGAAAGATTAATTTTAAGAAAGGTAAGCTAAGCTTAATTACATTTTTTTCAAGAAAGTCTGGCTAAAAATTATTCAGAATCAGAATCAGGTTTATTATTGGCATGTGACTTGAAATTTGTTAACAGCAGCAGTTCAATGCAATACATAATATTGAAAATAAATAAATAAAAGTAATAATGATAAATAAATAAGTAAATCAATTACAGTATACCTATATTGAATAGATTAAAAATCATGCAAAATACAGAAATACTGTATATTAAAAAAAAGTGAGGTAGTGTCCAAGGGTTCAGTGTCCATTTAGGAATCGGATGGCAGCAGAGAAGAAGCTGTTCCTGAATCGCTGAGTGTGTGCCTTCAAGCTTCTATACCACCTAGCTGATGGCAAGGATGAGAAAAGGGCATGCCCTGGCTGTTGGAGGTCCTTAATAATGGATGCTGCCTTTCTGAGACACTGCTCCCTGAAGATACCTGGGTACTTTGTCGGCTAGTACCCAAGATGGAGCTGAATAGATTTACAATCCTCTGCAGCTTCTTCTGGTCCTGTGCAGTAGCCCTCCACCCCCCATCCCCAATACCAGACAGTGATGCAGCTATCAGGATGCTCTCCATGGTAACTATAGAAGTCTTTGAGTATATTTCTTGACATGCCAAATCTCTTCAAACTCCTATTGAAGTATAGCCACTGCCTTGCCTTCTTTATATCTACCTCAATACGTTGGGACCAGGTTAGATCCTCCAAGATCTTGACACCCAAGAACTTGAAGCTTCTCACTCTCTCCACTTCTGATCCCTCTATGAGGATTAGTATATGTTTCTTTGTCTTACCCTCCCTGAAGTCCACAATCAGCTCTTCCGTCTTACTGATGTTGAGTGCCAGGCTGTTGTTGTGACACCACTCCATGAGTTGGCATATCTCATTCCTGTACGCCCTCTCATCACCACCTGAGATTCTATCAATAATGGTTGTATCATCAGCAAATTTATAAATGGTATTTGAGTTATGCCTAGCCACACAGTCATGTGTATATAGAGAGTAGAGCAGTGTGCTAAGTACACACCCCTGAGGTGTGCCAGTGTTAATTATCAGCGAGGAGGATATGTTATCACCAATCCACACAGATTGTGGTCTTCCAATTAGGAAGTCGAGGACCCAATTGCAGAGGGAAGTACAGAGGCCCAGGTTCTGCAACTTCTCAATCAAGATTGTGGGAATGATGGCATTAAATGCTGAGCTATAGTCAATGAACAGAATCCTGACGTAGGTGTTTGTGTTGTCCAGGTGGTCTAAAGCCATGTGGAGAGCCATTGAGATTGCATCTGCCATTGACCTATTGTGGCGATAGGCAAATTGCAATGGGTCCAGGTCCTTGCTGAGGCAGGACTTCAGCCTAGTCATGACCAATCTCTCAAAGCATTTCATCACAGTCGATGTGAGAGCATTGACAATTATTTTTGGATTATTATATCTGCAATTTACTGATCACCTTAATGTACTGTGAGCTGTAGATATAATTTTATGCAGGGGTTTCCTAAGACCCGAAAATTATTTCAAGGGTTCCTCCAGGGAAAACAGGTTGAGAAAAGCCAGGAACCAGGAAATTATAGGCTGGTGAGTCTAACATCAGTTGTGGGGAAGTTATAGGAAGGTATTATAAGGGACCAAATAGATAAATACTTAGATAGACATAGACTGATTAAGGATAGTCAGCATGGCTTCATGCCTGGCAGGTCATGTCTAACCAATCTTATAGTTTTTTGAGGAAGTTACCAGGAAAGTTGGTGAAGAAAAGGCAGTGGATGTTGTCCACATGGACCTTAGTAAGGCATTTGACAAGTTCCCTCATGGGATGCTTGTCAAGGAGTTTCAGTCATTCGGCATTCAGGATAAGGTAGGAAATTGGATTACACATTGGCTTTGTGGGAGAAGCCAGTGAGTGATAGTAGCTGGTTGTTTCTCTGACTGTGACTAGTGATATGCTGTAGGGATCGGTGCTGGGTCCATTATTGTTTGTCATCTATATCAATGATTTGGATGATAATAGGTTAACTAGATCAGCAAATTTGCAGATTTGTAGATTGGGGGTGTAGTAGACAGCAAGGAAGGCTACCATGGCTTGCAGGGGGTTCTGCATCAGCTAGAAAACTAGGCTGAAAAATGGCAGATGGAATTTAATGTACACAAGTGCAAGGTTTTGTACTTCGGTAAGACCAACAGGTTAGGCCTTACACAGTGAATGGTAGGGCACCAAGGAGTGTGATAGATTAAAGGAATCTGGGAATATAGATCCATACTCTGTTGAAAGTGGTGTCACAGTTAGATAGGGTCATAAAGAAAGCTTTTGGCACATTGGCCTTCATAAATCAATGTACTGAGTACAGAAGATGGGATGCTATGTTGAAGTTGAATAAGACATTGGTAATGCCTAATTTGAAGTATTGTGTGCATTTTGGACACCTGCCTATAGTAAAGATGTAAACAATGTTGAAGAAGAGCAGAGAAAGAAGACCTGAGTAATAAGGAAAGATTGAATAGGTTAGGACTGTGTTCTTTGGGATATAGAAGACTGAGAGATTTGTTATCAGTATAGGTAGGAGAAACGCAAGCAGGCTTTTTCCACTGTGATTGAGTGGGAATCCAACCAGAGGTCATGGGTTAAAGGTGAAAGGTGAGAACTTTAAGGCAAGCATGAGCGGAAAATTCTTCACTCAGAGGATCATGAGGACGTGAAACAATAAATTGTTTAAAAATCAGCACAACAGTTGACCATCACAGTCCAGAACTAACAAACTTTATCTCCTTATTACTCCAGTTCTTATCCTTTCTCATGTTGGTAGAACAACGAAGCAATCGAGGAAAGAAGCTGTATTTAAATGACTGTATTTATAACCTTAGGATATCTCACTGAAATTCACAGCAAACACTGTTATAAATGAAGTGTTGTTGACAGTTGGTGCAACATAATTGGAGAATATGAGGAAAGAAAACAAAGGGGTAAGGAATTTGTCAACAGTTTAATTGGCCCATTTACTATTGAGCCTGTGTCAGTGAAGGATAAATTACTGGAGGGGATTCTAAGGGACAGGGTATAACAACATTTGCAGAGACAGGGTCTGATCCAGGATAGTCAATATGGCTTTGTGAATCTCTTGTAGGTTTTTGAGATTGTCCAAGAAGGTAGATGAAGGTAGAGCCGTGAATGTTGTCTTCATGGTCTTTAGCAAGATCTTTGACATGGTCCTTCGTGGCACATACAAAATGCTGCAGGAAATCAGCAGGTCAGCTGCATCCATAGGAAGGAATAAACACTCAATCTTTCAGGCCAAGACTCTTCATCTGGCTTCCTCCCACATTCCAAAGATGTATGGTAAGGGTTAGAGATGGTAAGTTGTGGGCATTCTATGTTGGTACCTGAAATGTTGTGAACTTAAGGGCTGCCCAGCACAATTGTTGCCAATTTAATTTGACTCAGACAGTACACAATATGTTTTTATGTTTTAATGTATATGTGAAAAATAAAGTTAATCTTATCTAATCTAAAAAAAGTTGGGGATATGATCCTAATTCAAAGAAATTGGATTGATGTAGGTAGCTAGGCATTGCAGTCAACATGGGTCATCATCGGGTAAACCTTTCACCTTATTTGTTTATAAAAAGATTTTCTAAACTTCCTTTATAACTACCTCATTACTGGGCATCAGGGTGACTTCCGTGAACTTACTCTGAAAGATTCATGGTACATTCTTATGCCAGTTTGTTAATATTGCAAAATATGACAGATGGTCTTTCTCGCAGAGGGTTGACAAACACTCCCATATTTGGCAGAAGATCTGATCTTTGAGGACACGCTGTGACTTAGAGAGTGAAAAACTATCAAAATGTGATGATGTTTAGTTCTCATTGAAGTACTGGATAAGGCACAAACACTTAGCTAACCTATAAAAGGTTGTGAAATTGTCAAAAAGGCATTTGAAATTGTGTTGTAATTGAAGTGATCTCATCTCAGAATCATGCAGTATTGGGTGGAGACTGATTCTGCAACTTCTTCTGAAAAGAGACAGTCAGTGAGAGCCTTATCACCTCGCAGTCTATTTATGTATAAATGTACAAGAGGCATAGATAGAATGAATGTGTACAGTCTTTTTCCAGGGTCAAGGAATTAAAGCTAAGATAGCATAGGATTAAGAAGGGGAGAGATTTAATGGGAACTTGAAAATAAACTTTTTCACCCAGAAAGAGGTGCCAGAAGAAATGGTTGAGGCAGGTGCTTTAACAGCATTTTAAAGGTATTCAGACAGGTACATGGATAGGAAAAGTCTACATGGATATGAGCCAAATGCATGCAAATGGAACTAGCTTAGCTGGGGATCTTGGTCGACATGGACCAGTTTGCCAGAAGTGCCTATTCCCATGCTATATAATTCCATGAGACTATGAGAATTCTGGTGTTCTGTTGGAAATTCCACTGCTCCTCTGGCTTCCATTTCTCTTCAGCTTTACCTCCTAAATCTCAGTCTCAGGTGAGCACCTGGCCTTCACCAAAGATCCTTGTGACCTCTCTAGCAACTGTTGTGGTTCTGAAGGACCAAATTTTGTTCTTTTGACAAAAAGAATATAGAGATAATCTTGGAAATTATAGACCAGTAAGTCTCACATTAGTTGTAGATATTCTATTGGGGAGGATTTCTGAGTATTTGGAAAAGCATGGCCTCATTAGGACCAGTCAGAGTGGTTATGTATGGGGAAACATAAGAGACAGGAGCAGGACTCAGCCTTCTGGCCTGTCAAGCTTGCACCACCTTTCAATGGTTGATCTGCCCATTGACAGCTCCACCGACGTGCCTTTTCTCCATAACCTTTAATTCCCCTTCTATCTAATTGTGTCTTAAAACGTTTAATAAGCTGGTTCTACTGCTTCCCTGGGCAGATAATTCCATAGAAACATTGAAACCTGAAAACCTACAGTACAATACAGGCCTTTCGGCCCACAATGCTGCGCCGAACATGTTCTTACTTTAGAAATTATCTAGGGTTACTGATAGCCCTCTATTTTTTCTAAGCTCCATGTTACCTATCCAGGAATCTCTTAAAAGACCCTATTGTATCCGCCTCCACCACCATCGCCGGCAGCCCATACCACGTCTTACCGCTTTCTGCGTTTTTTAAAAAAAAAACTTAACCCTGACATCTCCTCTGTTCACTACTCTCTGGGAATAGCAGTTTCTCCTCATCTCCATCCTAAATCTATTCCTCAAAATCTTCAAGCTATGTCCCCAGTTCTAATCTTACCTTATCGATCCCTTTAATAATTGTACGTTTCTGTAAGATCACTTCTCATTTTTTTCTGAATTCCAGTGAGTAGAGTCCCAGACAACTCATTCTCCCTCTTAGGCTAACCCCCTTATCTCTGGAATCAACCTAGTAAACCTTCTCTGCACCACCTCCAAATCCAATATATCTTTCTTCAAGTAAGGAGTCCAGAACTGTACACAGTACTCCAGGTGCAGCCTCACCAATAGCCCGTGGAGTTGCAACATAACCACCCTGCTCTTAAATTCAGCAATGAAGGCCAACATTCCATTTGCTTCTTTGATAACCTGTTGTACCTGTAAACCAGCCTTTTGTGATTTATGTACGAGTACTGTACTGCCAAGTCCCTCAGCATAACAGCATGCTATAATCTTTCACCAAATTTCCTTCCAAAGTGGATGACCTCACATTTACCGACATTGTACTCCATCTGCCAGACCCTTTCCCACTCACTCAACAAATGTATATCCCTCTGCAGGCTCTCCACATCCTCTGCAGTTTACTTTTCCACTCAGTTTAATGAATGTAGGTGTTCAGGTGAATCTCGATCTTCATGCATTAAGACACAGGTTGTACGATTGGCAAGAAGGGAAAGGTCTGCAAAGGGAATTGATGATCAAAGTAGCGATGTCTTCCTGCAGCTACGCAAAGACAATACCTGCTGCACTGTGTAGAGTTTTGAATTAATTGTTGTACAGCACAGAAATAAGTGTTTTGGCCCATACTGTTCAGGCCAACTTTTATGCCCAGCTGCATTAATCCTATTGCCCTCATTTGTCCCATATCTTTTGATGCCTTGCCTGTTTAAGTGGCTGTCTAAATACTTCTTAAACATCATGATTATATTGGATTCTTTCATCTCCTCTGGCAACACATGCCAGATATCAATTATTGTAAAAAGAAACTCTCTGCTCAGATTCTAATTTTATAATGTTTTTAAGGAAGTTACCTGGAGAGTTGATGAAGACAAGAGAGTGATTGTTGTCTACATAGCAAGGCCTTTGACAGGGTCCCACATGGAAGATGGACAATAAGGTTCAGTTGCTTAACACTCAGGATGGGGAAGTAAATAGAGTTAAGACATTGTTTTCATAGGAAAAGCCAGAGAGTAGTAGTCGATGGTTGCCTCTCTGAATGGAGGCCTCTGACTAGTGGTGTTGGGTCCATTTTTATAGATATCACCATCTACTTCAATGATCTGGATGAAAATGTAGTAAACTGAATCAGCGAATTTGTGGATGACACCAACATTGGGTGCACACTGGACAGCAAGGAAGACCATCAAAACTTGCAACAGGATCTGGACCAGCTGATAATGGGCAGAAAAATGACAGAAGGAATTTAATGCAAATATCTGAGAGGTGTTGCATTTTGGGAAGACAAGACAGGGTCGGATTTACATGGTAAGCAGTAGTGCACTGAGAAGTATGTGGTACAGAAGGATCTAGGAAGACAGACTCGTAATTTCTGAAAAGTGGTGTCACAGGTAGGGTCATAAAGAAATTATGGCACACTGAATATAGAACATAGAATAGTACAGCATATTAAAGGTCTTTTGGCCCACAATGTTGTGCCGACCCTCAAATCCTGCCGCCCATATAACCCTCCCCACTTTAAATTCCTCCATATACCTGTCTAGTAGTCACTTAAACTTCACCAGTGTATCTGCCTCCACCACTGACTCAGGCAGTGCATTCCATGCACCAACTACTCTCTGAGTGAAAAACCTTCCTCTAATATCCCCCTTGAACTTCCCTCCCCTTACCTTAAAGCCATGTCCTCTTGTACTGAGCAGTGGTGCCCTAGGGAAGAGGCGCTGGCTGTCCACTCTGTCTATTCCTCTTAATATCTTGTACACTTCTGTCATGTCTCCTGTCATCCTCCATCCTTCTTCTGTCCTTCATAAATTAAAGAACTGAGTACAGGAGTTGAGATATTAGTTTGAAGTTTCAGAAGATGTTGGTGAGGCTGAAATTGGAGTATTGTATGCAATTCTACCGACAGGAGAGTTATCAATAGAAAGAGTGCAGAGAAAATGTACAAGGGTGTTGCCAGCTCTTGGGGATCTGAGTTATCGGGAAAGGTTGAATAGGTTAGGACTTAATTCCCTAGAGTGTAGGAGAATGAGGAAAGATTTGATAGAGATATACCAAATTATAAGGGGTCTAGATGGAGTAAATGCAAGCAGACTCTTTCCTTTGAGGTTCAATGAGACTAGAACTTGAGGTCATGGTTAAGTATGGTTCCTAAATATGCCCACAGAAAAAGAATCTCAGGGTTGCATGTGGTGACATGTACGTACACTGAAAATAAATTTTACTTTAAATTTTGAACTTTGGGTTAAGGGTGAAAGGTGAAATGTTTAAGGGGTACCCATGGGAAACTTCTTCACTTGGAGGGTGGTAAGAGTGTGGAACAAGTTTCCAATGGAAGTGGTAGATGAGGGTTCAATTTCAAGGTCAAAGGAACTAAACTGATTAATAGTTTAGCATGGACTAAATGGGTTGATGGGTCTATTTCTATACTGTAGTGCTCTATGACTGACTCTTAAAACTCCTTCTTCTCACCTTAAAACTATGCCTTCTTGTTATGTTTTTTCTTTATTAACACTTGGAAAAATTAAGGCAAAAATTCAACCTCAAATATTTGAGAAACTGTTTGATTTTTTTATAAAGAGGGCAAATTGGGGGCTCTAGATTTTCACAACAGGATCATATGCATGAGTTGAGAGTTAGGGGCAAAAGTTTAGGGGTAACACGAGGGTGAACTTGTTTACTCAGAGAGTGGTAGCTGCGTGGAACAAGTTTCCTGTAGAAGTAGGAGAGGCAGGTTCGATATTGTCATTTAAAAACAAATTGGATTAGTATATGACAAGAAAGGAATGGAGGGTTATGGGCTGAGTGCAGATCGGTGGGACTAGGTGAGAGTAAGCATTCTGCATGGACTAGAAGGGCTGAGATGGCCTGTTTCCATGCTGTAATTGTTATATGGTCATATGGTTATATAATGGGAAAATGACATTATATATGCAACTGTGACATTTGAAATACCAGCAACATTTTAAGTCCCTGTCTCCAGAAAATCAGAGAGCATTGGAACTACATTCAGAATGCACAATTCACAGGCTCAGCTGGGATAGTTTATTCATTCAGAAAAAGGTTTACATAGATCAAGTGGAAGAACAAACCCAGAAGCATACTGAAATAGCTCCAATTGCTCAGAACTTTATTTGGCTTCTATTTGCTCTGACATTGTGTAACATCAGCTCAGCTTTGATAAATCACAAGTAAATCTCATAGCATCACTTCCCTCTGAGGAAATGGTCCAAAATTTGTTCTACATTCCACTACTTATGAAACAGTCAACAAGGCAAATCAGTCATTGTTGCATTGTTATGTAGTAACAAAACCATGGTCTGTCCCATTGCATGAAAGGACCAGTTGCGATAAAGTTATAATCAGAGCTTTGATTACTAACCAACTGAACCAAATTCGCAATAATAATTGGATGTAGGTGTGTTTTGAAAAGTGTCTATTTAACCATCTGATACCAATGGAAGAAGTAAAATGGACTGGCCTATTTGTCTCAGTTTATCCAGATGGCATCCAACCAATTCATTGGATCACACTGTTGAAAAAAATATATTCTGGACTGTGACTGATTTGAAGCAGATGCATATTGTCAATTAAAAGAGTGTGAAAAGGACAATAATGGTACATCAGAGTAAAATTGTTATGAACATAAAGCAATCAACAGAAGAGTCAGACTGTGACACAGGTGGTATCTCGGCAACATTCGGGTAATTAGCATAACTTCATAATATCGTTTCTGGTACAGCCACGTTTGCAACAGATTTTGGCCATTCCCACACCATGCCTGAAACGCACAGACTTTTCTTCTAAAGGAAATTGGAAATCAGAAGATAATCTGGTTCCATGTTCTTCCTCCAAATCTTCATTCGACTCTATGGGGCCACTTTGACTTATGAAGTGAGAATGGAGAGCTTTACTAACTCTAGTTGGCACTGGACTATTCCTCTCTGGTTCCTCAGTGGACCAACTCAGTTCACCATCATCCAATGAACCCAACAAGGCTCCTGTGAAGTAAAAGCAGGCAAATTCATTAAATACTGGAGGAAGTGATACTGCATATTGTACAAAGTCTGCAGTTAAAATTATCCAGATACTTGAGCAAATCTTATTTCTGTAGAATTTTAAAGTGTCCCCAAAAGCCACTTATTTTTGAATATAATAAATATCATTGTGTATCTTGAGTTAGACATGGGAAAGTGTGGAAAAGTGAGAGTCTATAGCAATCATAAGGTTTTGGTTGATGCAATTTTTGTATGTATGCAATATACAACTCTGAGATTCTTCTCCTGATAGCCACAAAACAAAGAAAACCATGGAAGTCAGTATAAAGGGAAACAGCAAACCCACACCCCACACAAAAAAGAATGCCAACACAAAAATGCAACAAAAACATCATCCCCCAAACTCCCCTACCCCACACAAGAAACTTACAAAACTTGCCCATTGAAGGCAGAGGGTGGCCATAGATAGAGAGTACTCTGCTTGAAGGTTGTTAATGAGGGGTGTTCCACAGAAACCTATTCTGAAATTCTGTTCTTGTGATTTTTATAAATGAATTGGATGAGAAGTGGAGTGTGGTTTAATGAGTCTGCAAATGATATGAAGGTTGGTGGTGTTGTGAATAGCGTAGAAGTTTGTTGTCGGTTACAGTAGAGCATTAACAGGATGCAGAGATGGACTAAAATGTGACAGATGGAGTTCAATCCAGAAAAGTGTGAAGTAGTACACTTTGGAAGGCTGAATTTGAAGGTGGAGTGCAGGATTAATGGCAAGATTCTTATCAGTCTGGAGGAAGAGTGGGATTCTGGATTCCACATCTATAGATCCTCAAAGTTTTCATACAAGTTAATAAAGTGATTAAAAAGGTGTATGGTGTTCTGCTGAAGAGCCTCAGCCCAAAATGTCAACTGTACTCTTTTCCATAGATGCTGACTGGCCTGCTGAGTTCCTTCGGCATTTTGTGTGTGTTGCTTGGATTTCCAACATCTGCAGATTCTCTCATGTTTGTGAGGTGTGTGGTGGATTGGCCTTCATTAATTGGGGGATTAAGTTCAAGACCCATGAGGTAGCTTTGGAGAATTGTGTTTGGAAGCTTTAGAGATAGTGCAAAGGAGATCTACAAGGATTTTGCCTGGGTTGGAAAGCATGTCCAATAAGAAAGTTGAGCAAGCTAAGGCTTTTCTCTTTGGAGTGAAAGAGGATGAGGGGTTAAGAGGAGGATAAGGATGGAGGTGTATAAGATGATAAAAGGAATTGTTAGAACAGGCAGCCAATTCCTTTTTCCTAGTGAGAAAATGGTTAATAAGAGGAGGGCATAATTTTAAGGTGGTTGGAGGAAAGTCAGAGGTAGGTTTGTACACAGAGAGTGGTGTGTAATGCCCTGCCAGGTGTGGTAATGGAGGCAGATACATTAAGGACATTTTAAAAACTCATAGATAAGCAGATGAAATAAATTAATTTTTAGAGAAACATTAGCAATTTTTCCTTCATTAGAAAAATGACTATGTGTGTTGATTCCACTTGAACGATGGGGGCTCGGGTGGGAGAGGGTTAGGATTGATATTGCAGTAGATGTAAAGGTTGTCACAACATAGTGGGCTGAATGGCCTGCACTGTGTTGCACTGTTCTGTTCCATAAGATTAAGACTGAGGAGCTCAGCAGAGGAGTTGAGGCACAGTCCATGTCACCCTGCTGGGAATAGTCTCTTCTCAACAACTCTCCTGCCATTCTGTATAAAATACCCACTAGAAACTGTTCCCAGTGTCACCCTATTCTCATGGAAAAAAAGAAAATATTTGCCATTTGTAGCACCTTTCAGAGCCTACAGAGTTGAGAAGGGCTTGAACCGAACATCAAACAGTGCAGCAGAAAAAAAAGGTTCTATAGCACTTCCTTTCTTTACTGACTTGATATTTAATTCCATCCGGTGCACATTGGTCCATATTCCTCCCTCCCCTGCTTGTTCATACTTCTGTGTAACTGCCTCTTAAATAATGTCTTTGTATCTCCTTCTCCCATAACCCCTGCAAAAAAATTCCAGGCACCCCCTCTCAACACTCTGAAAAAGCCTTGGCCTATAAATCTCCTTTAAACTTCCTCCCCCCTCAGCTTAAATCTATGCCCTCCAGTATTTGACATTTCCACTCTGTCATAATTTTATTTATCAACTCACTCCTGAGCCCCCGTCGCTCCAGTGGAAACAACCCACACAGTCATTTTCCTAATGAAGTAAAAATTGCTAATCCTTCTCCAAAAATTATTTCCCTCACAAGCAAAATATCAATTGACCTTTCAAGTGAACTCTGACCTCAAGGTCATGGCCCCACTACTCACTGTAAAAGCTGTCTCTCACATCACTTTCTTCCAGAAGGTAACGCTTCCACCTGGAACCACCACAGGAGATGATAACATTTCGAATGAAATCCCGACCACACAGTTTGACACCTGTTCCGGAGGTCTGGCAACTGACCTCCAGCATGAGGCCAGCCACTGCAACAAGCACCAGCAGCATCCTGACTAACAGAGCACACAGATGCTTCATTTTCTTCTGCTTCTGGTTGAGGTATAGAGAGGTTATTGATTTTAAGAAGAGTTGCGAGCCCAGGATGAGAGGAGGTACTCAGGTTCTGACCTTGAGAAAGGAGACTGGCTGGTCACAGCTGCTGCTCTGTGCTGCTCCTGCAAAGCTGCCTGCCTTTTATAATCACCCGTTATCACACTGTTGGACTTGTAAAGCAGGAGAAGGGACTTATTGGTCCTACGTCAACCAGTTTAAGTCAATCTATGTATGACTTGAGCAGCCCTCGTGCTGATCATGGGTGTGTTGTAATATCAGAGGCATTATGCAGCAGTTCTCAGGCTACCTTGGAACTTCGTGTTCCAAAGATTTTTTTTTAATATCAGTTATCTTTGATATAATGGCAAAATTGTCAAACAATTTTTCTCAAATTTCAGAAATTTAGTTTAATGTCTATGTCGGCAGAATGGGAAAGCAAGGGTTTGCTGATCATTTATGGTGTTCCCTGTGTAAGCAGTTCCATTTACTAAAAAAAGGACTAACTTGATTTTCTTCAACAGTTTTCACAGGACATAAATGTGAACGTACAAGACATAGTTAATATGTATGCGGATACAACAGAATGGATGGTGTACACCCTTTTGGTCTGTTCTAAGCTTTTTAATATATAATTTTGTTTTACAAAATCATCATTGAAAATTATGCTTTTTTGTTATGTTTGTACTGACTGAAATAAAATTTTATTCATTCATTCATAGATAGTGTAGACAGGAGAAAATCTGCAAATGCTGGAAATCTGAGCAACACACACAAAATGCTGGAGGAACTCAGCAGGCCAGGCTACATCTATGGAAATAGGGACAGTTGACATTTCAGCCCGAAATATCAACTGTACTTTTTTCTATAGATACTGCCTGGCCTGCTGAGTTCCTCCAGCATTTTGTGTGTGTTGATGTAGATAGTGTAGAAGGTTATGAAAATGAATGGGGGTGGGGGGTGGGGAGGGTTGATCAGCCAGGTATGTGGGCTGAGGATTGGCAAGTAGATTTCAATATAGAGATCAAACCAGGGAAGGACTTACACAGTGAATGATAGGGCTGGAGAGTGTTATAGAGCAGAGGCACCAAAGAACACAAGTGCATAGTTTGCTGAAAGTGGCATCACAAGTAAAGTTCAATGTACATTCATTATCAAAATACTATATTATACAACCTTGAGATCCATCTCCTCACAGGCAGCCACAAAACAAAGAAACCCAAAAGAACCCACAAAAAAAAGACTGCCAAGCACCATGTGCAGAGAGAGAAAAAAGCAAATGTGCAAACAACAAAAGTATACAAATAGCATTTGGATGAATGAGAGTCCATAGACATAAAACTTGAAACAGGCCACAACCTCAGCCTCAGTTCAGTGCAAAGCTGAGCAAACATTGCAAACCATCGAGCAAAACTGGCCCAACCCTCAGCTCAGTCCCAACACCCTGCCTTTTCAATCCATCTGGCCCAGTGTATAAATCATGCGGTTGTTCCTCGCACTAGAACCTGGACTTGTCACATCAATAAACTTCGCGTCTGGGACCCACAAGTTAAGGCCCTTACCCAAACTTTTCAAATCAACATGACTTTTCAATTAATCAAACTTCACTCTTGGTTTAGGTGAAGGGACCTCGAATCTGCCTTTCCTCCGCTCCACTTGCCTTGACTTTGATCTAATATGCCTCAACCCTCGCCTTTCACTCACACGCCTTGACCCTCGACTTGTCCTACCCCTCGCACGCTTCGACCCTTGACTCAGCCTCACCCTCGCACACATTGACCCTTGACTCAGCCCCTCCTTGCAAGATTTGACCTTCAATTCAGCTCCACCTCGCACGTTTCAAATCCTGAATCATCCTCCCCCTCACAAGCTTCAACCCGCGAATCCCCGCACAATTCAACCTTCTTTTTCAATATTTTTATTGATTTTCACATAGAAGAATACAGAGTACATGAGGATATATGTTATGAATCAAAAAAATGATAGAATAGTACTGAATACATTATATTTAAATCACACTTGCAATCACAGTACCCTATATTCATAATCAAACATATATGTTCATTAAATTGTAATTTGAATTGTAATAATTTTATTATAAAAAAAGAATCTAAACCCACTCGCATGCTTCGACCCTTAAACCAGACCCCCACACAAGACTCGACACTTGACTCAGCCTCCCCCTCACACGCTTCAACCCTCAACTCAGCCTACCTACCGCACACTTCGATCCTTGAATCAACCTCTCCCTTGCATGATTCAACCCTCAACTCACCTCTCCCCTCGCACGCTTCAACCCTCCCCTTGGCATGTATCGTCCCTCAAATCAACCCCCCCCACACGCTTTGATCCTCGACTCAGCTTCTCCCTTGCACAATTCAACCCTCGCATCAGCCTCCCCCTCAATGATTTGACCCACAACTCAGCCTCCCCTCACATGCTTCAACCCTCGACACAGCCTCCCCCTCACATGCTTCAACCCTTGAATCAGCTCACCCTCGCAAGATTGAACATTCGACTCAGCCCTCCTTCGCACGATTCGACCCTCAATCAGCTTCCATCTAGCACACTTCGACTCTCAACTCTGACCCACCCCTCATAAGTTTCAACACTTGACTTTGCCTACCCCTTGCATGCTTCAACCCTTGACTCAGCTTCCCCCTTACACACTTCAACCTTTGACTCAGCCTCCCCCTCAAGCACTTCAACCCTTGAATCAGCTTCCTCTTGCACGCTTCGACCCTCGAATCAGCCCCCCTCGCAAGAATTGACACTCAACTCAGCCTCCACTCGCACACATTGACCCTCGAATAAGCCTCCCCCTTGCACACTTTGACCCTCGAATCAGCTTCCCCCACATGCTTCAACATTCGACTCAGCCTCCCCCTAGTACTCTTCGACCCTCGACTCTGACCCCCCCCCTCATAAGTTTCAACCCTCAACTTGGCCTCCCCCTTGCATGCTTCAACCCTCGACTATGCCCCCTCACACGCTTTGACCTTCGAATCAGCCTCTCCCTTGCATGATTCAACCCTCAACTCAGACCTCCCCTCACACACTTTGACTCTTGACTTGACCTCCCCCTTGCATGCATCAACCCTTGAATCAGCCCACTCACACGATTCAACCGTTGACTCAGCCTCCCCTCATACGCTTCGACCCTGGACTCAGCCCCCCTTCACACAATTCGACCCTCGAATCAGCTTCCCCTTGCACGCTTCGACCCACAACTCTGCCCCCCTTCGCATGCTTCGACCTTCAACTCTGTCCCCCTCGCACATTTCAACCCTTGTCTCAGCCTCCCCCCACACGCTTCAACACTCAACTCAGCCTCCCCCTAGCGCACTTCAACCCTCAACTTGGCCTCCCCCTCACACGATTTGACCCTCTACTCAGCCTCCCCCTCACATGATTTGACCCTCTACCTAGCCTCCCCCTTGCATGCTTTAACCCTCGACTTGGCCTCCCCCATGATTTGACCCTCCACTCAGCCTCACTCCTGCATGCATCAACCCTCAACTCAGCCTCCCCCTCGCACGCTTCGACCCTCGACTCAGCCTACCCTCACATGCTTCAATCCTTGACCCAGCCTACCCCTCACATGCTTCAACCCTCAACTCGGCCTCCCCCTCGCACACTTCAATCCTTGATGCAGTCTCCCTCTCGCACGCTTTGACCCCTGACTCAGCCTCACTCCTGCATGCATCAACCCTCAACTCAGCCTCCCCCTCGCATGCTGACCCTCGACTCAGCCCCCCCTGCATGATTTGACCCTCAACTTGCCTTCAAGCCTTGCCTTCATTTACCTCTTCATTCTTTGCAGTGTTCATTTACAAATATCCTTTGCAGAAGAAGTGTTATTAATAAAGATTTAGTTGTATTCTTTGTTTTATTTACCACCAGTGAGTAATCTCTGGGTCTCACTAGTGCCATCTTAAACCGGAAGTAGGTAGTGTGATGAGGAAAGAGTTAACCATACTGCCCTTCGTCAGTCAGGGCATTGATTATAGCAGAAGGGAAATTGTGACTCATTTATATGGTACAAGGGTGAGGCCACAGTTTTGTTCAGTTTTGGGATTACCCTGTTTTAGGAAAGATATTATTAATCTAGAAATAGTGCAGAAAAGATTTAGCAGGATGTTGCCAGACTTGAGTTACAAGGAGAGGTTGTGTTGACTAGGACTTTATTTCCTGGAACATAAGAGACTGAAGACTGGCCTGATACAGCTATATAAGATCATAAGGGTGCATAGGCAAGGTAAAGACATGTCACTTTTTTCCCAGCGAGAAAGTGTTAGAAGTACAGGGTATGGGTTTAAGATCAGGGGCAAGGGATTTAAAGTTCAAAGTAGGTTTATTTTCAAAGAAAACACATATATTTCACCACAAACAACTCTGAAATTCATTTTTTCTTGCAGGTACTCACAAAATCCAAGACACATGAAAGAATCAATGACCCCCAACCCCACCCCAAACAGGACAGATAAACAACCAATGTGGAAACAACAACAAACTACAAATACAGTAAAAGGAATTATAGTATTAAATAAATAAGCAATAAATATTGAAACATGAGATGGAGTCCTTGAAAGTGAGTTCATCTGTTGTGGGAACAGCTCAGTGATAGGGTGTGTGAAGCTGAGTGAAGTTATCCCCACTGTTTCAAGAGCCTGTTGGTTGAGAGATAATAACTGTTCCTGAACCTAGTGGTGTGGTTCATGAGGCTCCTGTGCCTTCTTCCTGATGGCAGCAGTAAAAAGAGAGCATGGCCTGGTTGTTGGGGGGTCCCTGATGATGGATGCTGATTTCCTGCAACAGCGTTTAGTATAGATGTGCTCAGTGGTGGCAAGGGTGAATGATGGACTGAGCTGAATCCACTAAGTTTTGTAAGATTTTTCTTTCAAGGACATTGGCTATGATACTACCTGTGAACATACCCTCCACCACACATCTATTGAAGTTTGTCAAAGTTTTAGATATCATATTGAATCTTTGCAAACCTCTAAGGAAGTAGAAGCACTGCTGTGCTTTCTTCATAATTGCATTTATGTGCTGGACCCAGGACAGATGGAGTTTAAAGTTGCTGACACTCTCCACCTCTGATCCCTGATAAGACCTCTGCTTTCCTGCTCCTCCTCAATAAGCAGCTCCTTGGTCCTCCTGACATTGAGTGAGAGGTTGTGGCACCACTCCTCCAGATTTTCAAACTCCCGCCTCTATGAAAAGATGTGCTGCAATTGGAGAGGGTTCAAAGGAGGTTCTCAAAAATGATTCCAGGATTAAAAGGCTTGTCATATGAGGAGCATTTGTTGGCTGTAGTCCTCTAGTAACTGGAGTTCAGAAGAAATGAAACCTACTGAATATCGATAGAGCAGATATGGAGAGGATATTTCCTATGATAGGAGAGTCTAAGACCAGAGGACACAGCCTCAGAATAGAGGAACATAATTTTAGTACAGAGATGAGGAAGAATTTCTTTAGCCAGAAAGCAGTGAATCTGTAAAATTTGTTGCCACAGGCAGCTGTGGAGGTGAAATGTTTATGTATCTTTAAGGCAGAGGTTCACAGATTCTTGATTAGTCTGGATGGGCATGAAGGGATATGGGGAGAAGGCAGAAGACTGGGGCTGAGAAGGAAAATGAATCAGTCCTCTGGTCTTAGACACTCCCACCATAGGAGACATCCTCTCCACATCCACTCTATCGAGGCATTTCAACATTTGATAGGTTTCAATGAGGTCACTCTTTCTGCTGAGTTCCAGAGAGTAGGGCCCCAGAGCCATCAAATGCTCCTCATATGATAAGCCTTTCAATCCTGGAATCATTTTCATGAACCTTTGAACCCTCTGCAATGTCAGCACAGAACCACCACTGAGTGTCCTGACAACCTCCATCTCCATCTGATATGGGAATTGTAAGGCAACTGACCACAAGTGCCTACAAAAGATTGTGAAGATTGCGGGGAGGATCATTGGGGTCTCTCTTCCATCCATCAGAGATATCAGGATCGCTGCATAAGTAGGGCCGTTATTTAACATCGTCAACGATCTCTTCCATCCATCCAATATTCTCTTCGAGCCCCTACCAACAGGCAGATGGTAGCAAAGGATTAGGACAAGAACTGTTAGAATGGAAGCAACTTTTTCTGCCAGGCCGTAAATACCTAGCTTCGTGCCACCACCCAGGTCTCGCCATGTATGAAGCGCTCATAGTCTTATATTGTTTACACTTTAACTTGTGTGGAAAATAATCGTTATTATTTGTTTAGACCATAGACCATAAGACCATAAGACATAGGAGCATAATTAGGCCCTTTGGCCCATTGAGTCTACACTGCCATTCACTTATGGCTGATCCCTTTTCTCGCCTTCTCAGTGACATTCCTCGACCTTCTCCCAGAAACCTTTGGTGCATGTCCATTCAAGAACTTATCAATCTCTGCCTTAAAAGGGGAGTGGTGAGTGTGTGGAATGGGCTGCTGGCAACAGTGGTGGGGATGGATACGATAGGGTCTTTTAAGAGACTTTTGGATAGGTACACGAAGCTTAGTAAAATAGAGAGCTATAGGTTAGCCTAGTAACTTCTAAGATAGGGGCATGTTCGGCACAACTTTGTGGGCTGAAGGGCTTGTATTCTGCTGTAAATTTTCTACGTTTCTAAATAAACCCAATGACCTGGACTCCACAGCAGCGCAGTGTGTGGTAATAAATTCCACAAGTTCACCTCCCTCTAGCTAAAAAAATTTCTCCATATCTCTATTTTAAATGGACACCCCTCTATCCTGAGGCAGCGACCACTTGTCCTAGACTCCCCCACCATGGGAAACATCTTGTTCCTATCTACCATGTCTAAGCCTTTCAACATTTTAAATGAGATCCCCTTTAATCCTTCTAAATCCCGCAAGTACAGAACTAGAGTTATTAAACTTTCCTTGTATGATAACTGTTTCATTCCTGGAATCATCCTTGTGAACCTCCTCTGAACCCTTTCCAATGCCAGCAAATCTTTTCTTAGATGAAGAGCTCAAAACTCAAGGTGAGGACTCACCAGTGCCTTATAAAAGCCTCAGCATCACAACCCTGCTCTTGTATTCTGGACCTCTTGAAATGAATGCCAACATTGCATTTGCCTATCTCACCAACAGATCAACCTGCCAAGTAACCTTCAGGGTGTTCTGCACAAGAACTCCCTAGTCCCTTTGAACCTCAGGTTTTTGGATTTTCTCCCTGTTTAGAAAATAGTTTGTACATTTATTTCTATTACCAAAGTGCATGACCATGCATTTTCCAACATTGTATTTCATTTGCCACTTTCTTGCATATTCCCCTAATCTGTCTGAGTCCTTTTGCAGCCTGTTTCCGCAACACTACCTGCGCCTCCATCAATCTTCATATCATCTGCAAACTTGGCAACAAAGCCACCTATTCCATCATCTAAATCATTGATATACAGCGTAAGAAGAAGTGGTCACAACGCCAACTCTACGGAATACCATTAGTTACTGTCAGCCAGCAAGAAAAGGATCCTTTTATTCCCATTCACTGCCTCCTACCAATCAGTCACTGCTCTAACTATTCCAGTAACTTCCCTGTAATACAATGGGCTCTTAACTTGGTTTGTAGACTTGTGTGTTCCCTTGTCAAAGGCCTTCTGATAGTCCAAATATACAACATCCACGAAGACCCCTTTATCTATCCTACATGTAATCTCCTCAAAAAATTCCAACTCGTTCATCAGGCAAGATTTTCCCTAAGGAAAATTTGCAGACTTTGTCCTACCATGTCCTGTGTCACCAAGTATCCCATTACCTCATCCTTAACAATTGACTCCAACATCTTCCCAACCATTGAGGTTAGGCTAACTGGCTGCCTTCCTCTTTTCTTAAAGTGTGGAGTGACATTTGCAATCTTACTAATCATTACACTGGACAACAAAGATTTTGCTTTCTGAATACCTTTAGGTGTAACGTATGAAATTTGGGCTACTGATCGTGAAAATCACCATGAAATTTCCCTATAACACACCATTTTTTAACAAACATGTTTATTATTTCAATTCATAATTCAAGTCAATTAAAACGTTGCCTACAATGTAAGCTAGAAAGTTTCCTGCATTGTCTAAGCATGCTTGGGCATGTTCAGGCAGTGCGGCTGCTGCATGATAAGACAGGTTTTAGTAATAATTATTGGGTTTGTGATGGAATTTGCTATCACCAGGCACAAAAATTTCTGTGAAGGATTTTGATATTTGAGACGGATGTTTCCCAGAATAACTAATGTCAAGATTAAGTAAAGCATTTTTGTTGGTCCACAAATCAAACAGGTCATCAATGACAGGCAATTTGAAGAATTTCTGGTGGGACCGGAGAAAATCACAAGGAAGGCATTCAAGGAAGTTGTTGAAATTTTTCTCGGCATCTACAGAGCACCAACCTACATGCAGCTGGTTGAAAGCATTCTTCAAGTATATAAAAGCATGAAATGCAACATGTCACTAAAGATTCATTTTCTGCATTCCTATTTAGACTTCTTCCCTGCAAGTCTTGCTGCTGTTGGTGAGGATCATAGTGAAAGGTTTCACCAGGACATTGCGGTCATGGAAAAAAGATGCCAGGGCAACTGGAATCCATCAATGCTGGTGAATTATTGTTGGACACTTAAACAAGAAGCCTGAGACACCAAGTACAAATGAAAATCATTAACAAAATATTTTAACTTAGTTGAACTATTGCAAAGCATCAGCACCATTATGCAATTAAACACATCATATTTAATAAAAGTTAATTTGTTGTTTCTCCAAATTCCTACCTGAGACAAGTATTTTAAAATTATATTTGTGTTCAAGCAGGCTATCATAAACAAAAAAATATTCTGGGGAAGCAACATTTCTGAAAAAATTTGTTGACCAGTGTTACTAATGCCACCACAATCCCACTCCTCCTTCAGAACCCTAAGGGCAGTACATCTGGCTCCGATGGCCTATGTACCCTTAGGTCTTTCAGCTTTTTGAACACCTTCTCCCTTGTAATAGTATCTGCACTCACTTCTCTTCCCCCCCACACCCTTCAACATCTTGCACACTGCTAGTGTCTTCCACAGTGAAGACTGATACAAAATACTCATTTCATTCATCTGCCATCACCTTGGCTGCATTATTATATCTCCAGCCTCGTTTTTAATGGTCCTATATCCACAGTCAGCTCTTTTTTAATTTTGTTTTATACTTGAAAAAACTTTTCCTATGAACGTTGATATTGTTATCTTGCTTTCATATTTCATCTTTTCCCTCCTAATGTTTCTTTTAGTTGCTTTCTGTAGGTTTTTAAAATCTTCCCAGTCCTCTATCTTCACACTAATTGTAGCTTTCTTGTCAGCCACGGTTGTACTATTTTGCCATTTGAATATTTTGTTGTTTTTGGAATACATCTATCCTTCACCTTCCTCATTTTTCCCAGAAACTCCCACCATTGCTGCTCTGCCATCATCCTTACCAGCATCTCCTTCCAACGTACTTTAGCTAACTCCTCTCTCATACCACTTTAATGTCCTTTACTCCACTGAAATACTACTACATCAGACTTTATTTTCTCCCTATCAAATTTCAAACTAAACTCAATCATATTGTGATCACTCCCCCCAAAGGGATTTTCTATCTTAAGCTCCCTGATTATCTCTGGTTCTTTACATAACACCCATTCCAGTTGGTGAGCTCAACAGCAAACTACTCTAAAAAGCCATCTCATAGACATTCAACAAACTTACTCTCTTGAAATCCATTACCAACCTGATTTTCCCAATCAACATGCAAGTTGAAATTTTCCATGACTATCATAACATTACCCCTTAGACGTGCCTTTTCTAATTCCTGTTGTAGTCTGTGGTCCACGTCCCAGCTATTGTTGGGAGGCCTATATATAACTGCCATCAGGATTCTTTTACCCTTGTAGTTTCTTAACTCAACCCAAAAGGATTCAATGTCTTCCGATCCTATTTCACATCTTTCTGATGATTTGATGCCACTTTTTACCAGTAGAGACACATCACCCCCTCTGCCTACCTTCCTATCCTTCCGATATAATGCGTAACCTTGTACATTCAGCTCCCAACTACAACCATCCTTCAGCCATGTTTCAGTTATGGCCATCATACCAGACAATCTGTAATAGTGCAACAAAATCATCCAACTTATTTCTTATACTCTGCACATTGAGTACTGTACTTGCTACTCATTTTGATTTTGCATCCTTAATGCACTGATTCTCACCCTGCTGGCTGCAATTCTGTCTTATCATTTATCTCCCCTTCCTGATAGTCTGACTGCATGCTGTATTTGCTTTACCATCCACCCCATCCTGAGTCCCTTTACTACAGCTCCTACCATCCCAGCAAATTAGCTTAAACTCTCCCCAACAGCTCTGAAAAACGTGTCTGAAAGAATATTAGTTCCCCTCGGGTTCAGATGCAACCCATTACTTTTGAACAGGTCATACATCCCCCAGTAATACTTGTGGTAATATTACTTTATCTTTTGTGTGTAGGTTATATGTACTGTGTTGTGCACCTTGGTCCAGAGGAGCATTGATTTATTTGGTGGTATACATGTATACAATTGAAATCACAATATGAGTCTTAGATTTTACATATCAAGCAAATGATGGTGCATCAGCTTTGTTCTGGAAATATCTGCCTGGATCCCCAGTCTAGAGGACTTGGTTTAAATTTTAGGAATTAAGCAGCAAGGGCTTGGACCCTTTGCAATTTGTCTATCATCACATTAGGTCAATGGGAGATGCAATCTCCATGGCTCTTCACATAGCTTTATACCACCCAGACAACACAAACACATACGTCAGAATGCTGTTCATCGACTGTAGCTCAGCATTTAATACTATCATTCCCACAATCCTGATTGAGAAGTTGCAGAACCTGGGCCTCTGTACCTCTGTCTGCACTTGGATCCTCGACTTCCTAACCGGAAGAGAATAACATACCCTCTTCACAGATGATCAACATTGGCGCACCTCAGGTGTGTGTGCTTAGCCCACTGCTCTACTCTCTGTATACACATGACTGATTGGCTAGGCATAGCTCAAATACCATCTACAAATTTGCTGATGATACAGCCATCATTGGTAGAATCTCGGGTGGTGATGACAGAGCATACAGGAGTGAGATATGCCAACTAATGGAGTGGTGCCGCAGCAACAACCTGGCAGTAAGACAAAAGAGCTGATTGTGGACTTCAGGAAGGGTAAGACAAAGGAACACATACCAATCCTCATAGAGGGATCAGAAATGGAGAGAGTGAGCAGCTTCAAGTTCCTGTGTCAAGCTCTCTGAGGATCTAACCTGGTCCCAACATATTGACACAATCATAAAGAGGGCAAGACAGCGGCTATACTTTATTAGGAGCTTGAAGTGATTTGGCATGTCAACAAATACACTCAAAAACTTCTATAGTTGTACCATGGAGAACATTCTGACAGGCTGTACCACTGTCTGGTATGGAAGCCTACTGCACAGGACCAAAGCTGCAGAAAGTTGTAAATCTAGTCAGCTCCACCTTGGGCACACCTACAAAGTATCCAAGACATCTTTAAGAAGCAGTGTCTCAGAAAGGCAGTGTCCATTCTTAAAAGACCTCCAGCACCCAGGGCATGTCCGTTTCTCACTGTTACCATCAGGTAGGAGATACAGAAGCCTGAAGGCACACACTCAGCGATTCAGGGACAGCTTTTTGCCCTCTGCTATCCAATTCCTAAAAGGACTTTGAAGCTTTGGACTCTACCTCTCTTTTTAATATACAGTATTTCTTTTTGCACATTTTTAATAATCATAATTTTCAATATACATAAGTGATTTATGTATTTATTATTATTAATAAAGTAGATGAGCTTGAGACTCAGTTGGAAATTGGCAAGTACAATGTTGTGGGAATAACAGAGACATGGCTTCAAGTAGACAGGGCCTGGGAAATGAATATTCAAGGATATACATCTTATCGAAAGGACAGACTGACTGGAAGAGGGAGTGGGGTGGCTCTGTTGGTGAGGAATGATAGTCCCTTGCGAGGGGGAACATAGAATCAGGGGATGTACAGTCAGTATGGATAGAACTGAGTAAGGGTAGAAAGATGTAGGGTGTAAGTTGAATGAAGAGTTAAAATTGGCATGTCACAAAGGTAATGATAAAGTTGTCATGGGGGATTTCAACATGCAGGTAGACTAGGAGAATCAGAATGGTACTGGACCCCAAGAAAGGGAGTTTGTGGAGTGCCCCCGAGATGGATTCTTAGAACAGCTGGTACTGGAGCCTACCAGGAAGAAGGCAATTCTAGATTTAGTGTTGTGCAATGAACCGGATTTGATCAGGGACCTCGAGGTAAAGGAACCATTAGGAGGTAGTGACCATAATATGATATGTTTTAACCTACAATTTGAGAAGGAGAAGGGAAAATCAGGTGTGTAGGTATTACAGTTGAACAAAGGAAACTATGGAGCTATGAGGGAGGAGCTGGCCAAAGTTCAATGAAACAATACCCTAGCAGGGAAGACAGTGGAACAACAATGGCAGGTATTTCTGGGAATAATGCAGAAGGTGCAGGATCAGTTCATTCCAAAGAGGAAGAAAGATCCTAAGGGGTGTAAGGGGCGGCCTTGGCTGATGAGGGAAGTAAAGGGCAGTATAAAAATAAAAGAGAAGTATAACATAGCAAGATGAGTGGGAAACTGGAGGACTGGGAAGCTTTTAAAGAGCAACAGAAGATAACAAAAAAGCAATACTAGCCAAGAATATAAAGGAGGATAGTAAAAGCTTCTTTTGGTATGTGAATAGCAAAAAAATAGTTAAGACCAAAATTGGGCCATTGAAGACAGAAACAGGTGAATTTATTATGGGGAACAAGGAAATGGCAGACAAGTTGAACAGGTACTTTGGATCTGTCTTCATTAGGGAAGACACAAACAATCTCCCAGATGTAATAGTGGCCAAAGGAACTAGGGTAAAGGATGAACTGAAGAAAATTTTTATTAGGCAAGAAACGGTGCTGGATAGATTGTTAGAGTCTGAAGGCTGATAAGTCCCCGGGATCTGATGGTCTGCATCCCAGGGTACTTAATGAGGTGGCTCTAGAAATCGTGGATGCAATGGTAATCATTTTCCAATGTTCTATAGATTCAGGAACAGTTCCTGCTGATTGGAGGGTGGCTAATGTTGTCCCACTTTTCAAGAAAGGAGGGAAAGAGAAAACAGGGAATTATAGACTGGTTGGCCTGAAGTCAGTGGTGGGAAAGATGCTGGAGTCAATTTTAAAAGAGGAAATTATGACACATTTGGATAGCAGTAGAAGAATCAGTCCGAGTCAGCATGGATTTATGAAGGGAAAATCATGCTTGACTAATCCTCTGGAGTTTTTGGAGGATGTAACTATGAAAATGGACAAGGGAGAGCCAGTAATGTAGTGTACCTGGACTTCCAGAAAGCTTTTGATAAAGTCCCACATAGGAGATTAGTCAGCAAAATTAGGGCACATGGTATTGGGGGCAAAGTACTGACATGGATTGAAAATTGGCTGGCTGACAGGAAACAAAGAGTAGTGATTAACAGGTCCCTTTCGGAATGGCAGGCTGTGACCAGTGGGGTACCGCAAGGTTCGGTACTGGGGCTGCAGCTGTTTACAATATACATTAATGATTTAGATGAAGGGATTAAAAGTAACATTAGCAAATTTGCTGATGACAAAAAGCTGGGTGGCAGTGTGAAATGTCAGGAGGATGTTATGAGAATGCAGAGTGACTTGAATAGGTTGGGTGAGTGGGCAAATGTATGGCAGATGCAGTTTAATGTGGACAAATGTTAGGTTATCCACTTTGGTGGCAGGACCAGGAAGGCAGATTACTATCTAAATGGAGTCAAGTTAGGAAAAGGGGAAGTACAACGAGATCTAGGTGTTCTTGTACATCAGTTAATAAAAGCAAGCATGCAGGTACAGCAGGCAGTGAAGAAAGCTAATGGCATGCTGGCCTTTATAACAAGAGGAATTGTGTATTGGAGTAAAGAAGTCCTTCTGCAGCTGTACAGGGCCCTTGTGAGACCCCACCTGGAGTATTGTGTGCAGTTTTGGTCTCCAAATTTGAGGAAGGACGTTCTTGCTATTGAGGGAGTGCAGCGTAGGTTCACAAGGTTAATTCCCGGAATGGCAGGACTGTCATATGTTCAAGGATTGGAGTGACTGGGCTTGTATACACTGGAATTTAGAAGGATGAGAGGGGATCTGATTGAAACATATAAGATTATTAAGGGATCAGACACACTGGAGGCAGGAAGCATGTTCCCGCTGATGGGTGAGTCCAGAACTAGAGGCCACAGTTTAAGAATAAGGGGTAGGCCATTTAGAACAGAGATGCAGAAAAACTTTTTCACCCAGAGAGTGGTGGATATGTGGAATGCTCTGCCCCAGAAGGCAGTGGAGGCCAAGTCTCTGGATGTATTCAAGAGAGAGTTAGATAGAGCTCTTATAGATAGCGGGGTCAAGGGTTATGGGGAGAGGGCAGCAACAGGGTATTGATTATGCATGATCAGCCATGATCACAGTGAATGGCGGTGCTGGCTAGAAGGGCCGAATGGCCTACTCCTGCACCTACTGTCTATTGTCTTTTATGTTTTATTTTATTTATTATTATTATTATTCTCTCTCTGCTAGATTATGTATTGCATTGAACTGTTGCTGCTAAATTAACAAATTTCACGTCACAGGCTGGTGATAATAAACCTAATTCTGATCTGAAACCAGAAGATCAAGAGTACTGTCTGTGAGTCACAGTAAAACATAACCTATTCAAAACAAAAGCTTCCATTACTGTACTCACTGTGCTGAAGAAATGTAAGCTCCTTTTATTTAAACCCCTTACACCTACAAGACAGTGGAGATTCCTCTTGGAGCTCTCCTGGTTTGGTATTTACATTCTCACATTACCACACACAATGCATTCCAAACTACCAATGACTCTGAGCATTTACCTGCTAGGCCACCAGGTGGCAGACTATACTTTCAATTCAAAGTTCAAAGTAAATGTATTACCAAAGCATGTTACTACCCTGAGATACACTTTTATCAGGCATTCACAGTATATACAAAGAAGCATAATATTTGAATGAAAACTACACACAAAGACTAACAAGTAACCAATGTACAAAAAAAGACAACACACACAAAATGCTGGTGGAACACAGCAGGCCAGGCAGCATCTGTAAGGAGAAGCACTGTCAACATTTCAGGCCGAGACCCTTTGTCAGGACTAACTGAAAGGAGAGATACTAAGAGATTTGAAAGTAGTGGGGGGAGGGGAAATGCAAAACGATAGGAGAAGACTGGAGGGGGTGGGATGAAGCTAAGAGCTGTTGAGGTGATTGGCGAAAGTGATACAGAGCTGGAGAAGGGAAAGGATCATGGGACGGGAGGCCTCAGGAGAAAGAAGTTGGGGGGAGCACCAGAGGGAGATGGAGAACAGGCAGGGTGATGGGCAGAGAGAGAGAGAAAAAAACAACTAAATATTTCAGGGATGGGTAAGAAGGGGAGGAGGGGCATTTACGGAAGTCAGATAAGTCGATGTTCATGCTATCAGGTTGGAGGCTACCCAGCTGGTATATAAGGTGTTGTTCCTCCAACCTGAGTGTGGATTCATCTTGACAGTAGAGGAGGCCATGTATAGACATATCAGACTGGAAAAGGGATGTGGAATTAAAATGTGTGGCTACTGGGAGATCCTGCTTTCTCTGGCAGACCGAGCGTAGGTGTTCAGCGAAATGGTCTCCCAGTCTGCCTCGGGTCTCACCAATATATAAAAGGCCACACCAGGAGCATCAGACGCAGTATACCACACCAGCCGACTCACAGGTAAAGTGTCGCCTCACCTGGAAGGACTGTCTGTGGCCCCCGAATGGTGGTGAGAAAGGAAGTGGAGGCTGGAGGCATTAGACCTGGAGGCTGGTGGGGTGGTAGGTGAGGACAAGGGGAACCCTATCCCGAGCGGGGTGGCAGGCGGATGGGGTGCATTTCCCGCACATCTTCCCTCACCTCATCCTGGTACTTATCCTTGTAAGCGGAACAAGTGCTACATCTGCCCTTACACTGCCTCCTTCACCACCATTCAGGGCCCCAGACGGTCCTTACAGGTGAGGCGACTCTGGTGCTCCTGGTGCGGCCTTCTATATATTGGTGAGACCTGACGCAGACTGAGAGTATTTCGCTGATCACCTACGCTCTGTTCGCCAGAGAAAGCAGGATCTCCCAGTGGCCATACATTTTAATTCCATGTACCATTCCCATTCTGATATGTCTATCCATGGCCTCCTCTACTGTCAAGATGAAGCCACACTCAGGTTGGAGGAACAACCACGTTATATACCATCTGGGAACATTGACTTCTCTAACTTCTGTTAATACCCCTCCTCCCCTTCTCACCCCATTCCTGATTTATTTATTTTTTCCCTCCCCTCCCTTTTTTTCCTCTCTCTCTGCCCATCACTCTGCCTGTTCTCCTTCTCCCTCTGGTGCTCCCCTCCCCCTTTCTTTCTCCCTAGGCCTCCCGTCCCATGATCCTTTCTCTTCTCCAGCTCTGTATCCCTTTTGCCAATCACCTTTCCAGCTCTTAGTTTCACCCCACCCCCTCGGGTCTTCTCCTATCATTTTGCATTTCCCCCTCCCCCTCCTACTTTCAAATCTCTTACCATCTTTTCTTTCAGTTAGTCCTGACGAAGGGTCTCAGCCTGAAACATTGACAGTCCTTCTTCCTATAGATGCTGCCTGGCCTGCTGTGTTCCACCAGCACTTTGTAGGTGTCATTTCAACTTCTTTTTAAATGCCCAAGTGTTGGATTTAATAACGTGAACATTGACGAGTATTTTTTTTTGAGCTGCTTCAACACCTTGCCATCTAAAAGTACTAAAAAGGCAGCCAAGATGGACTGCACAGAGCACTCACTCAGGGCTGAGGAGCTAGCTGCTGCTAGCTATGATAACATGTTGGACCCTGCTTTTCATCAAGTAATTCAGGAAGTTACAGAGAACATATCCAAAATGATGGACGAGAAGCTGGGTCCACTCTTTCTAACACTCCAAAACCACACATTGGAGCTTAAAAATCTTGATACAAAAATGACCAAGGCTGAAGGTTGAGTCTCCGTGATAGAAACCATAACTGATCAGGCCCAAAGCCGCATCCAGGCCCTAGAAAAGCAAGTTCAAAGCCTGTCTGATTATTTTGATGGTCTTGACTACAGAGGTAGGAGAAAGAATATATGAATCATCGGTCTACCCAAAGGTACAGAAGGCAGCCAGCCAGCAAAGTTTTTTGAGGGCTGACTGCCTAATTTCCTTGATTTGGAAACCAAGGCTGGATGCATAAAAGTGGAAAGAGCTCACTGTACTTTGGCTCCAAAACCAGGCCCAGACCACTGCCCTCGACCTGTCCTCGTGCGGTTCCATAATTTCGATGATTCGGAAAAAGAAGGCATTGGGAGAGCACCTAAGGATTTCCAGCTGGAAGATATTTTGAGTTCTCGGGGGAAGAGAGAGGCCAGACTGCACAGGTACGTGATGTCAGCCAGTTGAGCGCAAACAGTTTAAAAAGAAGGCAGCCATATTCAGCAGGCAGCGTTAGGAACAGGCAATGGAATGAGAGGCAGCAGAGTGAAAGGGCTTTGGCTCCATTGGCTTCGGCGGTAAAGGAACGAGGTGAGGCAGTTGTTGATTGCAAAAGGAGGTAGTATGTGTGTGAGGCCAGTTTTCTGTGGTCGGTATCAGATGTGGGAGATCCTGGAGGCTCCCGGCATCCCGGACGACCACATCTGCAACCGGTGCATCGAGATGCAACTCTTAAGGGACCGTGTTAGGGAACTGGAGCTGCAGCTTGATGACCTTCGTCTGATCAGGGAGAGTGAGGAGGTGATAGGAGTTACAGACAGGTGGTCACTCTGGGGTTACAGGGGACAGAGAAATTGATCACAGTCAGGAGAGGGAAGGGGAAGAGTCAGGTACTAGAGAGTACCCCTGTGGCTGTACCCCTTGACAATAAGTACTCCTGTTTGAGTACTGTTGGAGACAGCCTACCTGGGGGAAGCAACGGTGGCTGTGCCTCTGGCACAGAGTCTAGTCCTGTGGCTCAGAAGGGTAGGGAAAAGAAGAGGAAGGCAATAGCAATAGGGGATTCTATAGTCAGGGGTTCAGACAGGCGATTCTGTGGATGCAGGAATGAAATTCAGATGGTAGTTTGCCTCCCAGGTGCCAGGGTCCAGGATTTTTCTGTTCGTGTCCAAGATATCCTGCGGTGGGAAGGAGAACAGCCAGAGGTTGTGGTACATATTAGTACCAATGACATAGGTAGGAAAAGGGAAGAGGTCCTGAAAGACTACAGGGAGTTCGGAAGGAAGTTGAAAAGCAGGACCTCAAAGGCAGCAATCTCAGGATTACTGCCTGTGCCACGCGACAGTGAGCATAGGAATAGAATGAGGTGGAGGATAAATGTGTGACTGAGGGATTGGAGCAAGGGGCAGTGGTTCAGATTTCTGGATCATTGGGACCTCTTTTGGGGCGGGTGTGACCTGTACAAAAAGGACGGGTTGTACTTGAACCCAGCGGGACCAAAATCCTGGCAGGCAGGTTTGATAGAGCTGTTGGGGAGGGATTAAATTAGTTTGGCAGGGGGGTGGGAATCAGAATGTGAGTGCAGGGATTAAGGTAGAAGGACAAGGGCATGGTGCTAAGAGTTCTGAGTTGATGAGGAAGGACAGGCAGGGGACAGAACATAATTGTAGCCAGTTATAGGGGTTGAAATGTGTCTATTTCAATGCTAGGAGTATTAGGAACAAGGAGGATGAACTTAGAGCATGGATTAGTACGTGGAACTACGATGTTGTGGCCGTTACTGAAACTTGGTTGAAGGAAGGGCAGGATTGGATGATGCAGGTCCTGGGGTTCAGGTGTTTTAAAAGGAATAGGATGGGAGGTAGAAGGGGGGGGAGTGGCATTGCTAGTCAGCGATAGTATCATTGCTATAGAAAAGGAGGACGTTGCAGAAGGAGTGTCCACGGAGTCAGTCTGGGTGGAAGTCAGAAATAGGAAAGGATCAATGACCATGCTGGGAATAGTCTATAGGCCCCCAAATAGCCCTCGGGACACTGAGGAGCAGATAAGCAGGCAGATTTTAGAATGGTGCAGGAAATACAAGGTAGTAGTTATGGGAGATTTCAATTTCCCTCATATTGACTGGCACCTCCTGAGTGTCAGGGGGATAGATGGGGCTGAAGTTGTCAGGTGTGTTCAAGAAGGATTCCTGACACAGTATGTGGACCGGCCGATGAGAGGAGAGGCTATACTGGATCTAGTTCTGGGTAATGAACCTGGTCAGGTGACAGACCTCTTGGTGGGGGAGCATTTTGGTTAGAGTGACCACAACTCCCTTAGCCTCAGCATAGCTATGGAAAGGGATAAAATCAAATGAAATGGTAAAGTGCTTAACTGGGGAAGGGCTAACTTTGATGGGATGAGGCAGGAACTAGCGAGAGTAAATTAGAAACAGATGTTCAAAGGGGAAAGCATAGAAGTAATGTGGGAGATGTTTAGCAACCACTTGAGCTGGGTTCAGGATAGGTTTGTCCCACTGAGGCAAGGAAAAAATGGTAGGAAAAGGGAACCGTGGCTGATGAAACATGTGAGGAACCATATGTTAGATATAAGAAGCAGGAAGTAGGAGGAGCTTATGAGAAATATAGGGTAGCCAGGAAGGAGCTAAAGAAAGGACTTAGAAGAGCTTGAAGGGGGCATGAGAAGGCCTTGGCATGTAGGATTGAGGAGAACTCCAAGGTGTTCTATGCGTATGTGAAGAATAGGAGGATGACGAGAACGAAGGTGGGACTGCTAAAGGATAAAGAGGGCAACATGTGCCTGGAAGCGGAGGAGGTTGGGGAGGTCCTAACTGAATACTTTGCTTCGGTATTCACAAGTGAAAAGGATCTTGATCAAGATGAGGTCAAAGTAGAGTGGGCCTGTGTGCTGGACAATGTAGAGATTAAGGAAGAAGAAGTGCTGGATCTTCTTAAAACCATTAAGATTGATAAATTCCCAGGGGCGGATATGATACACCCCAGGTTGTTGTGGGAATTGAGAGAAGAGATCGCAGGAGAATTAGCTATGATCTTTGAATCCTCTTTGGCTGCAGGGGAAGTGCCAGAGGACTGGAGAATGGCAAATGTAGTTCCCTTGTTTAAAAAAGGTAATAGGGAAAAACCTGGGAACTGTAGACTGGTGAGTCTTACATCGGTGGTATGCAAACTACTGGAAAGGATTCTTAAGGATAGGATCTACGAGCATTTGGAGAAGTACAGACTACTCATGGATAGTCAACATGGCTTTGTGAAGGGAAGATCATACCTCACAAGCCTGATTGAGTTTTTTGAAGAGGTAACAATAGAAATCAATGAGGGTAGGGCAGTGGACTACATGGACTTCAGCAAAGCATTTGACAAGGTCCCTCATGAGAGATTCATCCAGAAAGTCATGAGGCATGGGATAAGTGGATAAGGTTCAGATATCCCCTTTAGTGTGGGGTAAGTCCTTTTGTTCAGCGCTGTTGGCACTTTGTTTTTTTGTGTGTATTTTTATTCACTTATTGCTGCTCAGCTGATCTTAAGTCAGGTATCTTCTCCTCTGGAGTCAAATGATTATTGTAAAGGGTTATGACCAGTAATATATTAAAATTGTGCACCTGGAACATTAAGGGGAATCATTCACCAATCAAAAGAAAATCCTACTAAACCTGGAAAAGGAAAGGGTAGACATGGCCTTATTACAGGAGATACATTTAAAAGATAAAGAACATCTAAAACTGCAACAGAGTGAATTTGATCAAGTCTGCAGGAGTAGGGCCATGTTAATTAGGAAGAACTTACCTTTTAAGTTATTAGACTGCATTAAGGATAAGTATGGGAGATTTGTGATAAGTCTTTAATATATGGAGAGGAATATGGTATTCTCAATGTTTACTGCCCTCCAGCTCATCCTCTCAAATTCCTAATAGATGCTTTTTCCAAATTTACAAGCTTTTCAATACAAAACATTATCGTAAGTGGGGATTTTAATTGTCTCATGGGCCTATTGATGGACAGAGTGCCTTGTGATCCCCCATTGCTCTTCTTACAGTCCAAACAAATCATGGGCTTATATGGAGAACTAGGACTTGTGGATGTCTGGAGGTTGTTACATCCCTCAGAAAAAGACTTCACATTTTTTTAAATCCACACAAGTGGTACACCAGAATAGACTTTTTTCTAACCCCCAAAGTGCCCCTAGGTTTAGTTATATCCTGCACAATTGGAAATATCGCTATTTCTGACCATGCAGCAATATATTTAAATATTAAGCCCAAAGATAATTCAACACAATCTGGACATTGGAGGCTGAATCCTTTTATTCTAAAAGATAATAAATTATAGACTACTTTATTTCTGAATTCAAAACTTCCTTATCTATTATTTCCAAATCAGCTAGTAGTCCATCTATGCTCTGGGAAACTGCTAAGGCCTATGCAAGGGGATTAATTATCTCCTACTCTGCTAGTAAGAAGCGACAAGCTGCGGAACAGCAGTGCCTAGTGGAAGCAAGGCTTGCAGCAGCTGAAAAGGATTATATTAATAAGCCTTCTGCAGCCAAGTTACAGTGTTTGATCAATTGTTCAAAGCTGACTTTAGACAGTTATTTGACAAAATCAAACAGGATCTTGAGCGATGGAGCACTCTTCCCATTTCTTGGCTTGGCCAAATATCCTTGCTCAAATGAACATTCTTCCTCAACACAAAGTACACCGCAGATGCTGGGATCAAAGCAACACAAACAACACTCTAGAGGAACTCAGCAGGTCGGGCAGCATCCGTGGAAATGAACAGTCAGTTTTGGGCCGAGACCCTTCGTCAGGGCTGAAGAGGGAGGGGGCAGGGGCCCTATAAAGAAGGTGGGAGGAGGGTGGGAAGGAGAAGGCTGGTAGGTCCCAGGTGAAAAACCAGTAAGAGGAAAGATCAAGGGATGGGGAGGGGAAGGCAGGAAAGGTGAAGAAGGAATGTAAGGGGAAAGCACTATGGGTAGTAGTGTAGTAAATGCTACACCTGTCCCTACACCTCCTCTTACCACCATTCAGGGCCCCAAACAGTCCTTCCAGGTGAGGCAACACTTCACTTGTGAGTCTGGTGTGAGTCTGTTGGACTATTGCAACCGGTACTCCCAGTGTGGCTTCCTCTACATCGGCAAGACCCAATGCCGATTGGGGAACCACTTTGTCGAGCACCTCCGCTCCATCCACTACAACAGGCAGGATCTCCCTGTTGTCACCCACTTCAACTCTGCTTCACATTCCGATTCGGATATGTTCATATATGACCTCCTCTACTGTCATGATGAGGCCAAACTCAGGTTGGAGGAACAACACCTCATATATCGTCTGGATAGCCTCCAGCCCCTTGGCATGAACATTGAATTCTCCAACTTTGCTTTTCAAATCTTTTTATTATTATTCCAGTAATTCCCTCCCCCTCCTTTCCCCCATCCCAGTTTCTCTCTGCTTCCTCCTCCAGCTGCCTATCACCTCCCTCATGGTTCCACCTCCTTCTACTACCCATAGTGCTTTCCCCTTACATTCCTTCTTCACCTTTCCTGCCTTCCCCTCCCCCACCCCTTGATCTTTCCTCTTACTGGTTTTTCACCTGGGACCTACCAGCCTTCTCCTTCCCACCCTCCTCCCACCTTCTTTATAGGGCTCCGGCACCCTCCCTCTTCAGCCCTGACGAAGGGTCTCGGCCCAAAACTGACTGCTCATTTCCACGGATGCTGCCCGACCTGCTGAGTTCCTCCAGCATGTTGTGCGTGAACATTCTTCCTCGTCTGCTCTAACCAATACAAATGATTCCAGTCATTTTTACCCAACAAATACTTAAAAAAAATGGCTGGTTTGTTTCTTCCGGAACTAAAAAAGACCCTGTATTAAAATGTCTAAGTTACAGATTCCCAGTAGTCTAGGGGGTCTGGACTTTCTAGGCATTAAAAATATCAATTAAGTTCCTTTTAATCTTATGTGGTTGACTGGGTTTGCAGGGACTCCTCCTCAATTTGACTGGACATTGAAGCTTCACAAGCAAAATGCCCTCTTTGCTTTTCCTCAATAAGATGAAACTAGTTAAGGAATATTGTCGCAATCCAATAACAATTAATACAGTCAGGGCTTGGACAGTGCAACAAATTGAGGGCAATGCAACGAAAATATCACCCTTCACTCCAATAACCGGCTGTCCAGATTTTCAGCCTGGCATAATGGATTCTGGATTTAAACTTTGGATTTCTAAGGGTATTTTCCATCTAAGAGATTTGTTTGATGAAGGAACAATAATGTCTTTTACTCAAATAGTACAGAAATTTAACATAACAAAAAAGATCTTTTTCATTTCTTTCAGATAAGAGATTATATACAGGGAAAAAAAACATAATTTTTAACTGATTTCTATAGTTTTAACATAGAAAAGAGGATGTCTTGTTCTAAGGGTGAAGTCTCCATCAGTACTTTTTACAGCATCCTGAGGGAATGTTCTTGTGGAGAGGCTGAGCAGCTGGGAAAGGTCTGGGAGGAAGAGCTGGGAGTACAAATTACAGCTGAAACATGGGAAGACATTTGTGATAATGCAAAGAAAATTTCAGTTTGTCATAGAACTAAAGCACTGCAACTCAAAATTCTGCATAGAGCCCATCTGTCTCCAGATCATCTCTCGAAATTTAAGGTGGGGGTTTCTCCAATGTGTTCTAAATGTAAAGTAAGTACTAGAACTTTCACCTACTGTTTTTGGACCTGTCCCAAACTTCAGGCACACTGGAGTGATATTTTGGATGAAATGGAAAAGATTCTGAAGATGGAACTTGAACTGGACCCAGCTTCTTTTCTCTTAGGCTTACCCAGCAGTCATATTATTAATGCATATCAGAAAAAAACTTTAACATCCTGACTTTTTGTGTGAGGAAGAACATTTTACTTTGTTGGATATCCAATAAGGTGCCTGGACTTTTTGATTAGCGTGAATTAATCATGGAATATATTCCTTTGGACTTTTTGACATGTATGGTACACTCAAAAACAAATACTTTTCATAAAACATGGCAGCATTTTCTGTAGTATGTAGATGTAAACCTGTCTGCTATACTAATAAGGGCTTTTGTATAGAATGTTGGGGTGATGTCTATATTTTGATGGAAGTGTTCTGACAGCTGTAAATGTAAATGAATCTGGAAATTGAGAGTTTTGTTATGCTGAGCAAAAAAAAGTTAAATTAAAAAATAAAGTGGTATCACAAGTTAATAGGGTTGTTAAGAAAGCATTTGACACATTGGCCTTTATAAATCAATGTACTAAGCACAGGAAATGGATATTATTTCCATCAACTCTGCTCCACCATTCCATCATGGCTGACCCTGGAACTCACTCAACCCCATACACCTACCTTTTCACCATATCCTTTGATGCCCTGACTGATCAGGAAACAATCAACTTCCGCCTTAAATATACACATGTACTTGGTCTCCATCGCAGTCCGTGGCAAAGCATTCTTCAGATTTACTACTCTCTAGCTATAAAACATTCTTCCTTACCTCTATTCTAAAGGGTCGCCCCTCCATTTTGCAGCTGTGCCCAATGGTTTTGGATACCACCACCATAGGAAATATCCTCCCCACATCCACCCTATCTAGTCCTTTCAGCATTCAGTAGATACCCTCACACCACCACATTCTTCTACATTCCAGAGAGTACAGGCCCAAAGCAGTCAAATGCTCATCATATGTTAATCCATTCCTGGAATCATCCTTGTGAACATCCTATGGACACTCCAATAACAACACATCTTTTCTGAGATATGTGGCCCAAAACTATTGGCAATACTTTGAGTCCTGAGGACCTGCACGAGACTCCTAAGTCCCTCTGCACCTCTGGTGTTTGAACCTTGTCCCTATTTAGATAACAGTCCACACTATTATTCCTTTTACCAAAATGCATAATCATACATTTCCCAATAATATATTCCAGCTACCTCTTTTTCGCCCAATCTTCCAATGTGTCTAAAGTACTACTGAAACCGTAGAGCTTCCTCAGCACTACCCACCCCTCCAGTTATCTTCGTATCATCCACAAACTTTGCCGCAAATCCATCAGTTCTATTACCTTATCATTGACAAACAATGTGAAAAGCAGCGGTCCCAATACTGACCCCTGAGGAACACCACTAATCACTGGCAGCTGACCAGAAAAAAAAACTTTTATTCCTACTCACTACCTCCTGTCTGTCAGCTGTTCTGCTATCCATGCCAGTACCTTTCTATTAGCATCATAGGATTTTATCATGTTATGCAGCCTCATGAGATCGCCTTATCAACTGTCTTCTGAAAATTCAAGGAAATGACATCCACTGCCTCTCTTTTCTCCACTTTACTTGTTACTTCCTCAAATAACTCTAACAGATTAACCAGGTGAGATTTCCCTTCACAGAAACCATGCTAACATTGACTTATTTTAGTATTAGCATCCAAGTACCACAGAACCACATCCTTAATAATAGACTCCGACATGTTCCCAATCACTGAGGTTAGGCTAACTGGCCTATAACTTCTGTTGTTTTGACTTCCTCCCTTCCTAAAGGGTGGAGTTTCCAGTCCCCTGGGACCATGCCAGAATCAAGTGATTCCTGAAAGATCATGGCAAAAGCATCCGTTATCTGTTCAGCAACCTCTCTCAGGATGCTGGGATATAGTAAATCTGGTCCAGGTGATTTATCCACCTTAAGACCTTTGAGCTTGCCTAGCACATTTTCCTTTGTAATAGCAATGATGCTCACTCCTACTCCCTGACTCTCATGGACCTCTGGCATAATGCTAAGGTCCTCCATGTTGAAGACAGATGCAAAGTACCCTTAAGTTCATCCACCATTTCTTTGGCCCCATTACTACCTCACCAGCATCATTTTCCAGTGGTCCAATATCATCCTTCACCTCCCTTTTACTCTTTATATGACTGAAAAAAAACCTTAGGTAACCTGCTTTATATTATTAACTAGTCTGCCCTCATATTTCATCTTTTCCTTTTGTGTGCTTTTTAGTTGCCTTTTGTTGTATTTTAAAAACTTTGCAATCATCCAACTTCCCAGTCACTTTTGCTACATTATATGCCCCATCCTTAACTTTCATGCAGTTTTTAACTTCCCTTGTCAGCCGTGGTTGCCTACCTCTGCCATTTAAGAACTTCTTCTGTGGGACATATCTACCCCGTGTTTTTGAACTATTCCAGAAACTTCAACCATCTCTGCTCTGCCATCATCCCTACCAACCTCCTCCTCCATCCACCTGGGAAAACTTCTTGCTCATTCCTCTGTAATTCCCTTTATTCCATTGTGATACTCATATACAGTATGTAACTTACTACAAAATACAGTATGAATTCAATCATATTATGATTAATGCCTCCTGAGGATTTCTTTCTATTAAGCTCCCAAATAAGATGTGGGTTATTACACAACTCCCAATCTAAGATAGCCTTTTCTCAAGTAGGCTCAAGCACAAGCTGTTCTAAAAAGCCATCTCATAGGCTTTCAGCAAATTCCCTCTTGTGATCTGACCCCAACCTGATTTTCCCAATCTCCTTACATTTTGGTTCCCCATTACAATTGTGTCATTACCCTTATTTTCAGCCATGGTTGGCAGCTCATCTAGAAGAAAAACTCTGATCTCATACCTCCACTTCCTTGCGGCTATACCCACTCATGGGGAAGACTTTGGGAGTAAACCCCAAGGGAAAAATCTGGAGCTGGATTCCCTAAGGCAGTCCTAGATTGAGTTCAACTCTGGCTGATAACTTCTGTGATGCTACTGGTACCAAACTGTATTGGTCTCTCTGTTCCTTTGGGCTTACCAGATGCGTGGAGAGGGAAACTTGCTACATGAGTAGCAGCTTACTCTCCATATTGTACTGCCCAGGCTTGCGTATCTAGACAGCTGGAATGCAATTTCCATTGTCAACGCTGACTGACAAAGGTCTCACTCACTGACTCTTTCTGCATGTCACTTGTATGCCCATCTCTACCCACCATCACCCTCCAGACACTTATCCCTGCAACAATACTGTTGCACCTTCCCCTACCCATCCTCCCTCACCATCATACAGGGACTTAAATAGTTCTTTCAGGTGAGACAACTCTTCATATGTGACTCTCTTAGTGTCGTCTATTGTATATGGTTCTCTTGGTGCAGCCTTCTCTACATCGGTGAGACCCAACACAGATTGGAGGAAGGCTTTCTCAAGCACCTTTGTTCTGACTGTTACAACAGCCTGGATATGCTAGTGGCCACCCATTTCAGCTCTGCCATGTTAAAGGCTGAAGCAAACTGGAGGAGCAACACCTCATATTCCGTCTGGGTAGTCTCTAACCTTAAGGTTGTTATAGCTGGGGGTGGTAGTGGGGATAAGCTTCCACTACCTACCAAATCCTCCTATTGACATATGTCTTTAATAGCCTCAAACAACCAAGTCCATCTCCTGGCTTTTACATGTGGCTTGGCTACTAAGATTGGCAGAACCATTTCACAGAGTAATTGTGGGTTACTGGCACCTTAAAACCAGTTGCTTCAGGCAGATGGGGCTCATCAGCTGTTGTTAGCAGCTGATCTAGGAGAAAGAAAACTCTGATCCTAAACTTCCACTGCCTTGCGGATATACCCACTCATGGGGAAAGCTTCAGGGCAAAAACCCCAAGAAAAATCCAGATCAACAGTGAATAGCAACTCTGTGATGATGCTGGTGCCAAACGGTATCAGTCTCAGCCGTTACCTTCGATTCATCAGCTGCACAGAGAGAGGGAGCCTGCTACATGGACAACTTGCTTTCTATATTGCACTGCCCTGGCTTGTGTATCACGTAGCCAGCTGGGATGCAAAGTCCTTGATTGACCCCGACCAACAGAGGTCCTCTTAACTCCAACTTGGTGGCATCAACATCAGTTTCTCTTACTTCCTATAACTACTGCTCTCTGCTTTCCCCATCCCCCTTACCATTTTTCCTTACAACCATAGTCCTGTTACCATTCTTTGTGCCCTTCCCCCACCCTCATGACCTGCTCATCACTTTCACCTTTCTCCCTTTATTTCTTTGCCTCCTTATGTGGTCTATGTCCTCTCTCCTATAAGATTCCTCCTTCTTCAGCCCTCCTTTAACCTTTCCCCCACCTCCAACTGCAACTGGACTCACTTATCACCTGCCAGCTCCTGCTCCTCTCTCTCCCCTTTCTCTTTTGTTCTGGCTTCTGTCTTTTCCTTACCAGTCCTGATGAAGGGTCTCAGCCCAAAATGTTGACTGTTCATTTTCCTCTATTGATGCTGTCTGACCTGCTGAGTTTCTCCAGCTTTTTTTTGGTGTTGGTGTACACTGTATGCTCATGGAGCTATCCTGAATAACCTGTAAAAACAAAAGGAGGATATTTTAAATGTCTGCAGTTTGTGTTTCGAAGCCTTCAGAACAGAGACGAGTATTGAAAATTCAAAGCCGTTCTATTAACCTTAACCATAAGACATAGGAGCAGAATTAGGCCATTCAGCCCATCGAGTCTGCTTTGCCATTCCATCATAGCTAATCCTGGAAAGGGTTCAAAGGAGGGTCACGAAAGTGATTCCAGGCTTAAACAGCTTGTCATATGAAAAACGTTTGATGGCTCTGGGCCTGTATTCACTAAAATTCAGAAGAATGAGGGTTAAACTAATTGAAACATCGATTGGTGAAAAGCCTTGGTAGTATGAATATGGAGAGGATGTTTCCTATGGTGGGAGAGTCTAAGACCAAAGGCACAGCCTCAGAATAGAGGGGCGCTCTTTTAGAACAGAGATGAGGAAGAATTTCTTTAGCAAGGTGAATATGGAATTCTTTGTAATAGGCATCTGTGAAGGCTAAATCTTTATGTATCTTTAAGGTAGAGTTTGATAGGTTCTTGATTGGTCAGGGCATAAGGTGATACAGGAGTAAGGTGGGAGATTGGAGCTGAGAGGAAAGATGGTTCAGCCATTTTGAAATGGTAGAACAAACTTGATGGGCCAAATAGCCCAATTCTGCTCCTATATCTTATGTTCTTATGGAATGGAGGGTTACAGATGATATAGTGGCTGACATAATTGGCATCATGGTCAGCATAGACATTTTGAGCCAAAGGGCCTCTTGCTGTACTGTACTGTATTCTGTTCTCTGTTCTGTGAGAATAGTTCAGTTGGTGAAGATCATGCCAGGCAAGTACCATGAAGCAAAGAGAAGATAAATTTGAATTTCTATGAGCAGGTAAAACTGAAAGTACCCTTCCACAAGGTCACTAATCTGATGGAGTCAAAAGCTTCCTCAGAGGTAGCGATGTTGGAAAAAGTCACATGTTGTGACTGATACTGGTCTTTGTATTCCTCCAGATGTTCAGAATGACTGTGATTTGGGGATTTTATTTTGTGGTTTTGGGTGATGTCTCATTTTATCTGATTTACACTGGCCCCATGTAGAAGTAAAATTCTGGAAAAAGTGAGAACTTAGAAACTGGAGGGTCAGAGGGATCTTGAGGTCCAAGTCCATTGGACACTCAAAGCTGCTGCCTAGCTTGACTCTGTGGTTAAGAAGGCATACATTGGCCTTCATCAATTGTGGGATTGAATTTAGAAACCGAGAGGTAATGTGCTCAGTTCTGGTCGCCTCACTGCAGGAAGGATGTGGAAACTATACAAAGGGTGCAGAGGAGATTTACAAGGATGTTGCTTGGATTGGGGAGCATGCCTTATTAGAATACGTTGAGTGAACTTGGCCTTTTTTCCTTGGAGTGACAGAGGATGAGAGGTGACCTGATAAGAGGTGCACAAGATAATGCGAGGCATTGATCATGTGGATAGTCAGAGGCTTTTTCCTAGGGCTGAAATGGCTAGCACGAGAAGTCTACAAGATTATGAGAGGTATTGATAGGGTGGATAGCCAGTACCTGTTTCCCAGGGCACCAATAGCAAACACCAGAGGGCATATGTGCAAAGTTAAAGGAAGGAAGTTTAGGGGAGACATCAGGGGTAAGTTTTTATAAAAACACAGAGGGTTGTGGGTGCCTGGAATGACTTGCCAGGGATGGTGGTGGAGGCCAAAACATTAGGGGTATTTAAGAGCCTCTTGGGCAGACACATGGATGAAAGAAAATTAGAGGGTAATGGGGCAGTGTGGGTTTAGTACTTTTTTTTAAGGAAAATATGGGTTGGCACAACATCAAGGGCTGAAGGGCCTGTACTGTGCTGTAGTATTCTAGTGTTTTAAGGTGCTTGGAAGTAAGTACAGAGGAGATATCAGAGGTAAGTTTTTTGTGCAGAGAGTGGTGAGTGCATGGAATGGGCCGCCGGCTACGGTGGTGGAGGTGGATACAATAGTCTTTTAAGAGACTCCTGATTAGGTACATGGAGTTTAGAGAAATCGAGGGCTATAGTAACCCGAGGTAATTTCTAAGGTAAGGGCATGTTCGGCACAACTTTGTAAGCCCAAGGGCCTGTATTGTGCTATAGATTTTCTATGTTTCTAACTAGATCCAACATTAAGTAACTTTAGTTCTATTTACAAAATACATCTTGTGCCATAGGACTTTGCTGAGAACCAATATCTAATTTGGCACTACGTTCCTGGCAGATGTCCAAATACAACAGGTTCTCATATAACGCAGATCTGATTGGATGCAGTATCATAGAGTCAACATAGTTAAATGATATGTCATTTATTATAATTGCCATTACTAATGATTGCTTTGTATTTAAAATTACTCCTGAAGATTAACTCAGGTGACTTAATGCTTGAAGTCCCTGTAGTTCTAGAAATTTCTAAACCAGTCTGCAACTTACATCAGAGATCTTTTTCACACCTGACACCTGTAGTTGCTTTCTCTCCAACAGAAAGGCATTTATACTAATCCTCAAAATTTAAAATCCCAACTAAAAGCCCAAAATTTCACAATCTAAGAATAATTAGTTCACAGGAGGAGAACCACCTTGACTCCAGAGGACTTGCATTTTATAGCACTTTATGGCAACTGTTGTCCTTAGGTCATTCCAATTCATTCTGCAACTTGCAGACATTTCAGCCAGCGGCACACATGCCAAAATCCCACATGTGCAAATGAAAATGAACAAATCATCTGTGATGCTAATTGAATGAAAAATGTTTTCCCAGGAGAAAACACTGCTTGTCCGAAGTTGTCTGAATATTATCAATTCAATTCTATCAAACACCAGAGAGGAGGTGGGCAATGCCAAATAATTCATCATTCCCTTGATATTTCACTGGTGTGACAGCTTGGACCTTGAGCTTATGTCCCTGGTAAGACTTGAACCAACAAAATTTATTTTTGAGCCACTAACATAGAATAGTAAGCACAGAACAGGCCCTTCAACCCATAAAATCTGCACTAACTTCAAACGCCCTATACAGGTTACAGAGGAGTGTTTGCTACCCTGAAGCAATCAGGGTGACTAAATCCCCAGAGCCAGACAAGGTGTTTCCTTAGACTCTGTGGGAGGCAAGTGCAGAAATTGCTGTGGCCCTAGCAGAGATATTTAAATCTTCCTTAGCAAAAGGAGGGGTAGGAGAGGATTGGAGGATAACCAATGTTGTTCTGCTGTTTAAAAAAAGGCTCTAAACATAAACCAGCAAGTTATAGGCATCTTGGTAGCTTGACATCAGCTGTGGGAAAGTTATTGGAAGGTATTCTAAAGGGCCGAATATACAAGTATTTGGATAGAGGTGGACTGATTAAGGATAGTCAGCATGGCTTCATGCATGGTAGATCATGTTCTAACCAATCTTAGACAGTTTTTTGAGGAAGTTTCCATGAAAGTAGAGGAAGACAAGGCTGTGGATGTTGTCTACACAGACTTTAGCATGGCATTGGACAAGGTTCTGCATGGGAGGTTGCTTAGAAAGTTCAATGGCTCAGCTTTCAAGATGAGGTAGTAAATTGGGTTAGACATTGGCTTTGTGGGAGAAGCCTGAGAGTAGTAGTAGATGGGTGCCTATCTGACTGGAGGCTTGTGATTAGTGGTGTGCCATAAGGATCAGTGCTGGGCCCTTTGTTGTTTCTCATCCATACCAATTATCAGAATAATGATGTAGTTAACTGGATCAGCAAATTTGCAGATGACACCAAGATTGGCGAAAATTGACAGATGGAATTTAATGCAGACAAGTATGAGGTTTTGCACTCTGGTAGCACCAACCAGATTAGTCTTACAGTGAACAGCAGGGCACTGAGGAGTGTGATAGAATAAAGTGATCTGTGAATACAGGTCCATATTTCATTGAAAATGGCATTAAGTGTAGATAGGGTCATAATGAAAACTTTCAACACATTGGCCTTCATAAGTCAAAGTATTAAGTACAAGAAATGGGATATTATTTTGAAACTGTTTAAGACACTGTTGAGGCCTAATTTGGAGTATTAGGTGCTGTCTTGGCCACCTACCTAGAGGAAAGATGTAAACAAGGTTGAAAGAGTACAGAGAAAATTTATAAGGATGTTGCCGGGTCTGGAGGACCTGAATTATAAGGAAAGATTGAATAGGGTAAGACTATAGTCCTTAGAATGTAGAAGACTGAGAGGAGATTTGATAGAGATACAAATTATGAGGGTTATAGATAGGGTAAATGCAAGCAGGCATTTTCCACAATCAGAAGTCATAGGTTAAGGATAAAAGGTGAGAAGTTTAAGAGGAACATGAGGGGAAATTTCTTCACTCAGAGGGTCGTGAGAGTGTGGAATGGGCTGCCAGCACATGGTGCATGCAAGCTCAATTTCAATGTTTAAGAGAACTTTGGATAGGTACGTGGATAGTAACGATATGGAGGGCAATAGTCCCAGTGCAGAGTGGTGGAAATATGCAATTTAAATGGTTTTTGGCATGGGCTAGATGGGCTGAAGGGTCTGACTTTAACCATGATGCCAGTCCAACTAATCCTTCCTGCTTGCACATGGTCTACGAAAGTGTCTCTGAATGTCATTATTTTGTTTACTTTTATAATCTCCAATGGCACTGTTTTCTAGGCAGCTATCCATCTCTGTGTAACAAACTTCCTTTGTACATCTTCTTTAAACTTTCTCCCTCTCTGTGAAACTACACCCTCTAGTATTTGACATTCCCACTCTGTGTATAAGACTTTGATGATCTCAACCAAGGGGTTTTACACCATGGACCAACACCAAGCAATGGATCCATCTCTCCTAGGCTCGGAACCACTGATGTGCTTCTTATAATTTCATAAACATCTGTCAGGTCACCCCTCAGCCTCTGATACTCAAGAAAAATCACTAACTTTGTCCAACCTCTCCTTGCAGCTAATACACTCCTAAACAGATAATATCCTGGTAAATCTTTTATCCACCTCTCTGAAGCCTGCACATCATTCCAACAGTGCAGTGACTAGAAATGCCAAGTATTTCTATTTTCAGGAGGCTATGGATTTTCACCCTAGGTGGAGGTTGATAGGTTCTTGATTACATTGCCCATGTAATAAGGGTAATGTCACAATTGTAATGGGAATTTCTTTCTTCTTTTCTTTTTCAATCTTTTTATTAAATTTCATATATAAAAAAACATAACATAATATTGTATTAAATAGGTTATGAGTACATTAGACTTAAAGTTAAATTAGTAACAAGATAACAATATCTTATTAAACTATCAGCAAAAAAAATTGTACAATAATCAATCTAACCTATATTGATTATACATGAACAAGATTAAGAACAGTCATCAAAAGAAAAAAATATATAAAAATGCAGAAAAAAATGTATATTAAAAAAATAAACCTAAACTAACATGGGCAATAATAATAGTTTATATGTATATGATAGTGTCAAAAACTCCGGAACTCCATACCAGAACAAGAATAAGAGAAAAGGTCTGGAAGAAGCCAAATTAATTCATATGAAAGTGTCGAATGAACGGTCCCCAAGTTTCTTCAAATTTAATTGATGAATCGAAAATAGTACTTCTAATTTTTTCTAAACTCAGGCAAGAAATAGTTTGAGAACACCATTGAAATGTGGTAGGAGGATTTACCTCTTTCCAATTTTGTAATATAGACCTTCTGGCCATTAATGTTGCAAAGGCAATCATTCGTCTAATTGAAGGGGAAAGTCGACTACCATCCTCATTTGGTATACCAAAAATTGCAGTGATAAAATGAGGTTGTAAATCAATATTCCAAATTGAGGAAATGGTAGCGAATATGTCCTTCCAATAGTTATGTAAGGTAGGACATGACCAAAAGATGTGGGTCAATGAAGCCACATCTGAATGACATCTGTCACACTGAGGATTAATATGAGAATAAAATCAAGCAAGCTTATCTTTAGACATATGAGCTCTATGTACGACCTTAAATTGTATTAAAGCATGTTTAGCACATATAGAAGACGAATTAACCATTTGTAAAATTTTTTCCGTTGATATATTGTATTGAAGTTCTTTTTCCCATTCCTGTTTAATTCTATCCGATACCTCTGGTTGCATCTTCATAATCATATTATAAATAAGAGCCACTAATCCCTTCTGACAGGGATTTAAAGTAAAAATCATATCTGAAAAATCTATCAAAGTTTGGGAAAGGATGGTAAAACTTTATATAAAAAATTTCTAATTTGTAAATATCTAAAAAAATTAGATTTAGGTAACTTAAATTTGTTCGAAAGTTGGTCAAAAGACATCAAACTACCTTCAGAAAAAAGATCACGAAAACATATTATACCTTTCCTTCTCCATATGCTAAAAGCTTGATCTGTTAAGGTTTAAAAAAGAAATTAAGATAGGGCTATCAAGAACAAAGTTTTTCCAGAGTAAAAAACTTACGAAATTGAAACCAAATTCATAATGTATGTTTGACAATAGGGTTAGATATCTGTTTATTGAGTTTAACTAAATCAGCAGGGAGAGAAGAACCAAGAACAGAGAATAAAGAATATCCTTGTGCATCATTACATTCTAAATTTACCCACTGTGGGCACAATGGTAAATCTAAATCTAGTTTCCAATATATTAAATTTTGAATATTATTCGTCCAATAGTAAAATCTAAAATTAGGTAAAGCTAAACCACCATCTTTTTTAGATTTCTGTAACTCTTTTACTTAATCTGGGGTTTTTATTTTGCCACACAAATGAGGAAATTTTTGAATCAATATTATCAAAAAAAGATTTAGGAATAAAAATTGGTAAGGCTTGAAATAAATATAAAAATTTCGGTAAAATCATCATTTTAATAGCATTGATCTGACCAACTAATGATAAGGATAAAGGAGACCATCTAGTAGTAAGTTGTTGAATTTGATGAAGCATAGGTAAAAAATTCAATCTGAATAAATCTTTATATTTCTTGGTAATTTTTATACCTAAATAAATAAAGTTATCAGTAACAACTTTAAATGGTGTCCTGTCATTCAGTAAAGTTTGCGCATTTAAAGGGAATAATTCACTCTTATCCAAGTTTAGTTCGTAACCAGAAAAACTACCAAATTGAACCAACAAGGATACAATAGTGGCAATAGACCTATCAGGATCAGAAATATATAACAAGTCATCAGCATAGAGTGATAACTTGTATAACTTCTCATTACGGGTAATACCAAAAATATTAGGAGATTCACGAATAGCAATGGCTAGAGGTTCTAATGCAATATTAAATAATAAAGGACTTAAGGGACAACCTTGTCGCGTACCACAAGGTAATTGAAAAAAAGAGGATCTGTAATTATTCATAAGAACAGAAGCAACAGGTTTATATATTAATTTAATCCATGATATAAAATTAGAACTAAAATTAAATTTTTTCAAGGCATTAAGTATGTCCATTCAACTCTATCAAAAGCTTTTTCAGCATCTAATGAAATAACACATTCTGAGGTTGTGGGTGAAGTATAAATTATATTAATCAATTTTCTAACATTAAGGAATATCAGTTCCTAATAAAACCAGTTTGATCTTCTGAAATAATCTGTGATAGTATCTTTTCTAACCTAATAGCTAAAATTTTTGTAAGAATCTTAGAGTCTAAATTTAGTAGCGATATAGGGCGATAAGATGCACATAAAGTAGGATCCTTATCTTTTTTAAGAATTAAAGAGATAGTAGCTTCATAAAAAGACTGGGGTAATCTCTTCCTAATGAATGCATCATTAAAGATTTCACATAACCAAGGGGAAAGCAAAGAAGAAAATGTTTTTAAAAATTCTATAATATAGCCATCAGGACCAGGAGCTTTCCCTGAATTCATTGATGAGATAGCCTCTCCTACTTCGGCCATAGAAATAGGAGCATCAAACAAACTTCGATCTTCATCTGTCAGTTTGGGAATATTCAAATTGTTAAAAAAATTATCCATCATAGACAGATCGCCATCAAATTCTGATTGATATAAAGATTTATGAAAATCTTGGAAAGTATTATTGATTTCTTTATGATCAGTAGTCAGATTACCATCTTGTTTACGAATTTTAATAATTTGTCGCTTAGTCGAAATAGCTTTTAATTGGTTAGCTAACAATTTACCAGTTCGATCACTATAAATATAAAATTGAGCCCTCATCTTAATTAATTGATTCTCAGTTGAAGAAGATAATAATAAGCTATGTTCCATTTGAAGCTCAACTCTCTTCTTATAAAGTTCTTTGGTAGGAGTCACGGAATAAATCTTATCAATTTCTTTAATTTTATCCACCAATAAAGCTATATCTAAATATCTTTGTTTTCTTTTACCAGCAGAATATGAGATAATTTGTCCACGAATAAAAGCCTTAAAAGAGTCCCAAAGTATTCCTCTGTCAATGTCTTCAGTATAGTTTGTTGAAAAAAATAAGTCAATTTGCTGTTTTATGAAGGTAATAAATTCTGGATCTTGAAGCAAAGTAGCGTTGAGTCTCCAAGATCTAGTATTAATGGAAGAGTCCGAAATCTTGATAGATAACTTCAAAGGTGCATGATCCGAAATGGCAATAGAATCGTATTTACAATCAGTAACATCTGTTAGTAAATGATGATCAGTAAGGAAATAATCAATTCTAGAATAACTATGATATACATGTGAAAAAAAATGAAAATTCTTCATCTTTAGGGTTCAAAAACCGCCATATTTCAGTAATTCCCGAATCAACCATAAGAATTAATAAGTAAGGTTGATCTATTCGGAAAAATTCGAATAGGTTTAGATCTATCCATCAAAGGATTCAAACAACAATTGAAATCTCCACCCACTATCAACATATATTCATTTAGATTAGGAAGGGTAGTAAATAAACGTTTAAAAAATTCAGGGCAGTCAAAGTTTGGAGCATAAATATTAACTAGAGCCACTTTTCGATAAAAAGTGAACCAGTAATCAACAAGAATCTGCCCTGTGGATCAGATATAATTTCATGATGTGTAAACGAAATTGAGGGGTCTATAAAAATAGACACATCCCTAATTTTGGCGGTACAATTCGAGTGAAATTGTTGACCCTCCAAAACCTAAAAAAGCGTTGGTTATCCTCCCTCCTAATATGGGTCTCCTGTGCAAAGATAATATTAGCATTTAGTCTATGGAATACTTTAAATATTTTTTTATGTTTAATCGGATGATTTAGACCATTAGTATTCCAAGAAATAAAATTAATAGACTTATCCATCATGCCAATATTAATTGTATATATCATAAAAGGTTAAAAAGACACATAACCAATAATTCAGGAAGAAGGAAAAATGATACAGGAGCAACCGGAGAACATGACACCTCAACAGTATTAATAATTTAAAGTCGGCCCATGAACTAAAAGCAAAAAAATAAAAAGCAAAAGCGTGAAAAAAGATCCCTACCCCCTCCCCCAACCCCTTGAAAAAAAGCCAAGCGGCAGGTGCATAAAGGCACTTTAAAAGGCAGGACTTCTTTTCAGAGCGGTCATTTGAATCGGGAGCAAGTTACAGCTTGTGATTCAGCTGGGAGCTCAGAGAATTCGACCGTGTAGGTAGGATTTAAGCCTACCTGGTCAATACCTGTGGAGGAGGGGGAACTGCGCAGGCGCGAGTGACGTCAGCGTCGAGCGCGAACTTTAAAAGGCAGGACTTCTTTTCAGAGCGGGCAGTGGAGTCCGTGGAAGCAGAGTCCTGGGCTATGGCTAAGTGGGCTTCGGCATAAGGGGACTTCAGTAAGCCTGTGTGATTGCTCGCTGAGGGGAAGAAAGTAAGGTCGCTAGGTGCTTTTTAGACTTATTCTATTAATTCAGTTCAGGTATGGGGGAGACAGTCAGAGCAGTGGTGTGCTCCGTATGCAGTATGTGGGAAGTCAGGGTCAACACAGTTGTCCCTGATGACCACACCTGCAAGAGGTGCGTCCAGCTGCAGCTCCTATCAGCCCGAGTTAGGGAGTTGGAGCTGGATGAACTACAGATCATTTGGGAGGCAGAGGCAGAGATAGATAGGAGTTATCAGGAGGTAGTCACACCAAAAAACCAAGAAGTAGGCAGATGGGTGACAGTCCAGAGAGGCAGGGGGAGCAGGCAGAGAGAGCAGAGCACCCCTGCAGCCATTCCCATTAACAATAAGTATACCGTACTGGATACTGTTGATGGGGATGACCTACCAGGAATGAGTTGTAGTGGTCCTGCCTCTGGCACAGAGGTTGAACCCTCAACTAGAAAGGGGAGGAGAGAAGAGAGCGATAGTTTTAGGGGATTCTATAGTCAGGGGGCAGATAGGAGATTTTGTGGGGCAGATCGGGAGTCTCGGATGGTATGTTGCCTCCCTGGTGCCAGGGTCCGGGACATCTCAGATCGGGTGCAGGCTATTCTTGAGAACGAGGGCATGAACCCAGATGTAGTGGTCCATGTAGGGACCAACGATGTAGGTAAGGTGAGTGAGGGGGTCCTGCTTAGAGAGTTCAGGGAGTTAGGAGTGAAGCTGAAAGGCAGGACCTCCAGGGTGACAATCTCAGGATTGCTACCTGTGCCACATGCGAGTGAGGCGAAGAATAAAATGATTATGCACATTAATACGAGGCTGAGAGCATGGTGCAGGAAGGAAGGGTTCAGGTTTTTGGATAATTGGTCTTTGTTCCAGGGACATTGGGATCTGTTTCGAAGGGACAGTCTACATCTGAACCGGAGGGGTACTAATATTCTTGCAGGAGTGTTTGCCAGTGCTGCTCGGGGGGGTTTAAACTTGATGTGCAGGGGGCAGGGATCCAGATCCAGAGGGTTGGTCAGAAGGAGCATGGGGTTAAATGTGTAGAAGGTTTGGGTGATCTTGAGAAGGTCATCAAAATTCAGGGTGCAATTAGCCCAATGGAAGTTCAAGGAGCTGGGTTAGGTACAGTAGACAGTGTTTTAAGCAAAGAGAGGAGGAATGGGCTAAGAATTCTATACTTGAATGTGCGTAGTGTCAGAAATAAGACAGATGAGCTTGAAGCTCAGATGAAAATGGGGAACTACGATATTGTTGGGATAACGGAGACATGGCTACAAGGGGATCAGGCCTGGGAATTGAGTGTACCAGGGTATACGTGCTATCGTAGAGACAGAAATATGGGAAGAGGGGGTGGGGTGGCACTGTTGGTGAGGAATGAGTCCTTAGCAAGAGATGACTTGGGAACAGGGGAAGTAGAGTCTGTGTGGATTGAGCTGAGGAACAGTAAGGCTAAAAAGACCCTAATGGGTGTTATGTACAGGCCCCCAAACAGTAGCGTGGATATTGGGTACAAGTTGATTAGGGAGTTAACATTGGCATGTGCTAAGGGTAATGCAGTCGTTATGGGAGATTTCAACATGCAGGTGAACTGGGAGAATCAGGTAGGTGCTGGACCCCAGGATAGGGAGTTTGTGGAGTGTCTAAGAGATGTATTTTTGGAACAGCTTGTGCTTGAGCTTGAGCCAACCAGGAATGAGGCTATTTTGGACTTGGTGATGTGTAATGAACAGGAATTAATAAGTGATCTTGAAGTAAAGGAGCCATTAGGAAATAGTGATCATAACATAAGTTTTTATCTACAATTAGAGGGATAAGGGCAGATCAGAGGTGTCAGTGTTGCAATTAAATAAAGGAGACTACAGAGCCATGAGGGAAGAGCTGGCCAAAGTTAAATGGGCAGATACCCTGGCAGGAAAGACAGTGGATCAGCAGTGGCAGATATTCTTGGGGATAATACAAAAGATGCAAAAGCAGTTCATTCCAATGAGAAGGAAGGATTCAAAGAGGGGAAAGGGGCCACAGTGGTTGACAAAGGAAGTCAGAGATTGTATAGCATTAAAGAAAAAGTATGACAGGGCTAAGATGAGTGGGAATACAGATGATTGGGAAAGTTTTAAGGAACAGCAGATCTTAACTAAAAAAGCAATACGGAGAGAAAAAATCAGGTATGACCTCAGTCTAGCCAGGAATATAAAAGGGGATAGCAAAAGCTTTTTTAGCTATGTGAAGAGAAAGAAGATAGTTAAGAACAATGTTGGCCCCTTGAAGACTGAATTGGGAGAAATTGTTATGGGAAACAGGGAAATGGCAACAGAATTTAATGCGTACTTTAGATCTGTCTTCACCAGGGAGGACACAAGCAATCTCCCAGATGTATGGATGGGCCAGGGTCATAAGATATCAGAGGAATTGAGACAGATTGACATTAGGAAAGAAACTGATGAGTAGACTGGTAGGACTGAAGGCTAATAAATCCCCGGGTCCAGATGGTCTGCATCCAAGGGTTCTAAAAGAGGTGGCTCAGGAAATTGCGGATGCATTGGTAATCATTTTCCAATGTTCCTTAGAATCAGGATCAGTTCCTGAAGATTGGAGAGTGACTAATGTTATCCCACTTTTCAAGAAGTGAGGGAAGGAGAAAACGGAGAACTATTGCCCTGTTAGCCTAACATCAGTCGTGGGGAAGATGCCAGAGTCCATTATTAAGGACGAAATAGTGGCACATCTTGATGGCAGAAATAGGATTAGGCTGAGCCAGCATGGATTTACCAAGGGCAAATCATGCTAGACTAATCTGTTGGAGTTTTTTGAGGGTGTAACAAGGATGTTAGATGAGGGTAAGCCAGTAGATATTGTGTACCTAGATTTTCAGAAGGCATTCGATAAGGTGCCACATAGGAGATTGGTGAGTAAAATCAGAGCTCATGGCATTGGGGACAGGGTTTCAACATGGATAGAAAACTGGTTGGCAGATAGAAAGCAAAGGGTAGCACTGAATGGGTGTTTCTCAGACTGGCTGGAGGTGACTAGTGGGGTACCACAGGGCTCTGTATTGGGACCACAGCTCTTTACTTTACGATTTATGTCAACGATTTAGATGAGGGCATTGAAAACTATATCAGCAAGTTTGCTGACCATACTAAACTGGGTGGCAGTGTGACATGCGAAGAGGACGTTAGGAGAATACAGGGAGACTTGGATAGGCTGGGTGAGTGGGCAGATACTTGGCAGATGTCATTCAATGTGAATAAATGTGAAGTTATCCACCTTGGAAGCAGGAACAAGAGGGCAGAGTATTGTCTGAACGGTGTAGAGTTAGGCAAGGGGGAAATGCAAAGAGACCTAGGAGTCCTAGTTCACCAGTCAATGAAGGTGAATGAGCAAGTGCAACAGGCAGTGAAGAGGGCAAATGGAATGTTGGCCTTTATTACAAGGGGAATTGAGTACAAGAGCAAGGGTGTCCTTTTGCATTTGTACAGGGCCCTGGTGAGACCACACCTGGAATATTGTGTACAGTTTTGGTCTCCAGGTTTAAGGAAGGACATTCTGGCAATTGAGGAAGTGCAGCGTAGATTCACTAGGTTGATTCCTGGGATGGCAGGGCTGTCTTACGCAGAGAGATTGGAGAGATTGGGCTTGTACACGCTGGAATTGAGGAGATTGAGAGGGGATCTGATTGAAACGTTTAAGAGAATTAAAGGATTTGATAGGATTGAGGCAGCAAATATGTTCCAGATGTTGGGAGAGTCCAGTACCAGAGGGCATGGATTGAGAATAAGAGGTCAGTTATTTAAAACAGAGTTGAGGAAGAGCTTCTTTTCCCCAGAGAGTTGCGGAGGTGTGGAATGCACTGCCTCAAGACGGTGGAGGCCAATTCTCTGGATGCTTTCAAGGAGCTAGATAGATATCTGATGGATAGGGGAATCAAGGGATATGGGGACTAGGCAGGGACTGGGTATTGATAGTGAATGATCAGCCATGATCTCAGAATGGCGGTGCAGACTCGAGGGGCCGAATGGTCTACTTCCGCGTCTATTGTCTATTGTCTATAAACTAATACTAATATTTCCCCCATTTCAAGATGGCAACTCCATGAAAAGATAAAAAGAAACTATATAACACCCAGATTTAAATACAGGGTTGCAAAAAAAAATATATATCAATCAAAATGAAAAAAGTAATAATAAAGCAAAAGATCATTAATAAAAAAGGATAAACATTAAAGTTTGAAAAAGTGTAATATACCTTTAAAAAAAATTCCATATTCAAATACAAGGAAAATGACGTTTCAAAAGCAAAGATTTATGGGAAGAAACGACATTTTGAAAAAACCATATTACACAATATAAATGTAAGTTCAGCAATCTATTAAAATTTAATAAAAAAGTAATCAAAATAGGATTAAAAAGGATTCAATAATCACTACAATATAAAAAAGGTCCAAAAAATCCAAAACATTCGTCCCATTTCCAAGTACAAGCAAACAAATAAATGCTTACGGAAAGCAAGGTTTTATGGGATGACAAATATTGTTTTAGAAAAAAAAGTAAATCGTAAGTATCAACCCATATGATTGTACAAAAAGATTTGATTAAAGGGTGATTATAGTTGAAAAGATGAAGAGCGCCTAAAAGGCAGATGTCTACATCGCCATCTTGAAACTCCGCCCCCGTAATGGGAATTTCAATATGCAAAGCAATTGGGAAAATCAGATTGGTGTTGGATTGCAAGGGGGGAAGTTGTTGAATGCCTAACAGGATAGCTTTTCAAAAAAGCGTGTGCTTCAGCCTACTCAAGGAAAGGACTGGGTGCTGTGTAATAGCCGAGAGCTTAATGTAACGAAACTCTTAGGAGTGTTACGAATCCCGTAACTGGAGAACTTACCAGCAAAGATAGAGAGGTCCGTTGAAGTCTGATGTCACTATTTTCAAACGTTTTTATTGATAAAAGGGACACAAAAGTAGGGTTAATACATACATTCAGATAGTGCACATCGTCAACACTCAATCTAAAGCGCGGGTATAGTAATACTCATCATTAAGTGAGCTCTGCTGTTGTCTAGGGGTTAATAGATTGTCCGTTGGAAATATAAAAGTCACAGAAAGTCTGCAGGCCTCAGCCCTTTGAAAATCGCTGGGTTTCACGTGGGGGGACCGAGAAAGAGAGATTGGGGAAGAAGAGAAAGAACTTGCCAAGTCTTGATGAAGCGTCCGTGAAATCGGGGGAGCGTTGGTTTCCTCTCCCCGATTTTAGTTAAAAGCGGTTTTCTGTTATTCCAGCCACAAATTCCAATCCTGGAATCTAACACACGTGGCTTCCTTCAGAATGGCTTCCCTCTGCTGCAGGATCACTCTCTCGTGTCTTCTGGGTGCGTCTGAGGGGCTGTCCCCCTGAGACTCTCCTTTATACTTCCTCACGGAGTCGCAGGTGTCAATCAGGTTGGGATGAAGCAATCTCTCTCTCAACCAGCCCACCTTGCCCGAGGGCTTTTCACGTGGTCTCCATGAGACAATAGTCGCTGGCACCTTATCCTGGGTGGGACCTGCAATTTGGCACGTTTCTCTCTCTCTCTCCGACTGGGTCTACTGACCCCCCCCCCCCCCCCTCAACGGGTGCTCTTGCGATTCTCACAAAGGAGGGGGCCGGGATCATAACAGGAGGCACTGATCATAACATGATTGAATTCATACTGCAATTTGAGAGGGAGAAGCATAAGTCACATGATTCAGTATTGCAATGGAAAAAGGGAAATTACAGAGGCATGAAAGAAGAGCTTACAGCAGAACAGGGGTGGCTGGTTTCTGGGAATAATTCACAAAGCACAGGTTAGGTGTGGCCCACAGAAGTTCTTAAATGGCAGGACTGTGCAATCATGGCTGACAAAGGAAGTTAAGGACTGCATAAAAGCCAAGGAAAGGGCATATAAGGAAGCAGAAGTCAGTGGGGAGTTGGATGATTGGGAAGCTTCTAAAACCCATAAAAAGGCAACTAAAAACAGCTATAACAAGGGAAAAGATGAAATATGAGGGAAAACTAGCTAATGATATAAAGCAGGATACCAAATGATTTTTTTTAGTTATATAAAGAATAAAAGGGAGGTGAGAGTTCATATTGGGCCACTGGAAAATGATGCTGGTGAGGTAGTAATGAGGAACAAAGAAATGGTAAATGAATTTAATGGGTACTTTGCACTGTCTTCACTATGCAAGATACTAGCTGTGTGCCAGAGGTCCGTAAGTGTGAAGGAGCAGGAGTGAGTGCCATAGCTATTACCAAGGATAAAATGCTAGACAAATTGATCTGTTTTAAGTTGCATAAGTCACCTGGACCAGATGGACTACATCCCAGCATCCTGAGAGATGCTGCTGAAGAGATAATAGATGCTTTGGTCATTATCTTTCAAGAATCACCTGATTCTGGCATGGTCCCAGAGGACTGGAATATTGCAAATGTCAGTCCACTCTTTAAGAAAGGAAGAAGGCAAAAGAGAGCAAATTATAGGCCAGTTAGCCTAACTTCAGTGGTTGGGAAAGTGCTGGAGTCCATTGTAAAGGACAAGGTTTCAGGGTACTTGGAGACTAATGATAAAATAAGTCAAAGTCAGCGTGGTTTCTGTGAAGGAAAATCTTGCCTGACAAATTTGTTAGAATTCTTTGAGAAAGTAACAAACAGGGTGGACAAAGGAGAAATTCTTTTTATGTTATATCTCAATGAATTGGATGATGGAGTTGATGGCTTTGTTGCAAAATTTGCAGATAAAATGAAGATAGATGGAGGGGAAGGTTGTTTTTAAGAAGTGAAGAGGCTACAGAACCACTTAGACAGATTAGGAGAATAGGCAAATAAATGACAGATGGAAGACAGTATTGGGAAGTGTATTGGTGCAAGAGGAAAATTAAATCAGCCATGATGAAATGGTGGAGCAGACTCAATGGCCTAATTCTGCTCCTATATCTTACAATCTAGGTCTTTGAGACTAGAACTAGGGTACATAGCCTCAAGATTTGGGGGAGTAGATTTAGGATGGAGATGAGGAGGAGCTGCTTTGTCCAGAGAGTGCTAACTCTGTGGAATTCTCTGCCCAATGAAGCAGTGGAGGCTACTTCAGTAAATATGTTTAAGACAAGGTTGGATAGATTTTTGTATAGTAGGGGAATTAATGGTTATAGGGAAAAGGCAGGTAGGTGGAGATGAGTCCATGGCCAGATCAGCCATGATCTTATTGAATGGCAGAACAGGCTCCAGAGGTCAGATGGCCTACTTCTGCTCTTATTTCTTATGTTCTTATGTAGTCTTATGGTCTTGGGCCCTTTATGAACCATGAGGTTCACAGTCTGCTGAAGGTGAAAACAGAGTCATTCAAGTCTGGCAAGCAAGAAAGATACAAGAGGTCCAGGACCTAAAGACCTGTGCTGATCAACTGATTGAAGTGTTCAGGGAGACCTTTTACCTCTTGCTTTGGCAGTCTCAGGAACCCATGTACTTCTAGGAGGCTTCAATTATACCAGAGCCTAAGAAGAATGTGGTAACCTGCCTCAATGACTATCATCCAGTAGCATTTACATTCCACTGTGATGAAGTGTTTTCAGAAGCTGGTAATGAAACATATCAACTCCAACCCGAGATGACTTGGATCCATTCCTATTTGCCTACTGGCATATCAAGTACACAACAGATGCCATCTCATTGGCTGTTTACTCAACCCTAGAACATCAAGACAGCAAAGATTAATACAGCTACAGCATTCAATACTGTCATCAGCTCAAAACTAATCAATAGGCATCAAGACTTTGGCCTCGATACCTCCTTAGGAAATTGGATCTGCGATTCCCTTACTTGCAGACTCCAGTCAGCTTAGATTGTCTCTTCCACAATCTCATCAGCAGAGGTGCATCACAGGGCTGTGTGCTTTACCCCCTGCTCTACTCACTTTATACTTATGACTGTGTGACTAAAGATAGCTCCAATAACATACTCAAGTTTACTGATGACACACTAATCTTAGGCCGAATCAAAAGTGGTGATGAATTAAATTGACTTTATTACTTATATCCTTCATATCATGAGGAGTAAAAATCTTTATGTTACATCTCCATCTAAATGTGCACTGTGCAATTTATAGTAATTTATAACAAATATTATGTACAACAGGGCAGTGAATATAACATAGAAATACAATTGTATCAGCATGAAATAATCGGTCTGATGACCTGGTGGAAGAAGTTGTCCCAGAGCCTATTGGTCCTGGCTTTTATGCTGTGGTACCGTTTCCCAAATGGTATCAGCTGGAACAGTTTGTGGTTGGGGTGACTCAGATCCCCAATGATCCTACGGGCCCATTTTACACACCTGTTTCTGTAAATGTCCTGAATAGTGGTAAGTTCACATCTACAGATGTGCTGGACTGTCTGCACCACACTCTGCAGAGTCCTTCGATTGAGGGGAGTACAACTCCCATACCAGGCAGTAATGCAGCCAGTCAGGATACTCTCAATTGTGCCACTGTAGAAAGTTCTGAGGATGTGGGGGCCCATACCAAACTTCCTCAACCATCTGAGGTGAAAGAGGCATTGTTGTGCCTTTTTCACAACTCAGCTGAAGTGTACAGACCACATGAGATCCTCAGTGATGTGTATGCCGAGGAATTTAAAGCTGTTTACCTCTCAACTCCAGAGCCATTGATGTTGATAGGGATTAGCCAGTCCTCCTGTAATCCACAACCATCTCCTTTGTTTTTGCGACATTGAGGGAGAGGTTGTTTTCTTGACACCAATGTGTCACAGTGATGACTTCTTCTCTGTAGGTTGCCTTGTTATTATTTGAGATTAGGCCAATCAATGTACTATCGTCAGCAAATTTAATTATCAGATTGGAGCTGTGGGTGGTGACACAGTCACAGGTATACAGAGAGTAAAGGAGGGGGCTTAAGACAGAGTCCTGTGTTAAGGGTCAGAGGAGCAGAGGTGCGGGATCCCACTCTTACCACCTGCTGGTGATCTAACAGGAAGTCCAGGATCCACCTGCACAAGGCAAGGTGAAGACCAAGAACTCTGAGCTTCTTGTCAAGCCTGGAGGGAATTATGGTGTTGAATGCTGAATTGTAGTCCAAGAACAGCATTCTCACATAAGCATCTCTCCTCTCCAGATGTAAAAGGACAGTGTATAGAGCTGTGGCTATTGCACCATCTGTCGCTCAGTTATGTCGGTAGGCAAATTGTAGAGGGTCTAGTTTAGGTGGTAGCATGCTGCAGATGTAGTTCTTGACCAGCCTCTCAAAGCATTTGCTTATTATTGAGGTGAGTGCAACAGGACGCCAGTCATTCAGACATGTTACCTTGACCTTTTTTGGTACAGGGACAATGGTGAACATTTTGAAGCAGGAGGACACCCTACACTGGGAGAGGGAGTGAATCAACACATAGGAGGGAGATTGCAAATCTGGCTGAGTGCTGTCATTCTTACTCAATGTCAGCAAGCCCAAGGAGCTGATTTTTGACTTCAGCAGGAGGAAACCAGAGGTCCATCAGCCAATCCTCAATGGGGGTACCATAGGTGAAGAGAGTCAGCAACTTTAAATTCCTTGGTGTTATCATTTCAGAGGACCTGTCCTGGGCCCAGCACATAAGTGCAATTATGAAGGAAATACAACATCACTTCTTCTTAGGAGTTTGCGAAAATTAGTCATGATATCTAATACTTTGACAAATTTCTATAGATATGTGGTGGAGAATATATTTATTGGCTGCATCACTGTCTGATATGGAAACACCAATGAACTTGAATGGAAAATCCTACAAAAAGAAGTTGATACGGCCCAGTCCATCTCGGGTAAAGCCTCCCCACTATTGTGCACATCTATAACATAACATATAACAACTGCAGCACAGAAACAGGCCATCTCAGCCCTTCTAGTCCGTGTCAAATGCTTACTCTCACCTAGTCCCATCCACCTACACTCAGCCCATAACCTTCCATTCCATTCCTGTCCATATACTTATCCAATTTTTTTTTTAATGACAAAATCAAACCTGCCTCTAACAACTTCTACTGGGACCTTGTTCCACACAGCTATCATTCTCTGAGTAAAGAAGTACCCCCTCGTGTTACCCCTAAACTTCTGCCGTTTAACTCTCAACTCATGTCCTCTTATTTGAATCTCCCCTACTCTCAATGGAAAAAGCCTATCCATGTCAACTCTATCTATCCCCCTCATAATTTTAAATACTTCTATCAAGTCCCCCCTCAACCTTCTACACTCCAAAGAATAAAGATCTAAATTGTTCAACCTTGCTCTGTAACTTAGGTGCTGAAACACAGGTAACCTTCTAGTAAATCTCCTCAGTACTCTCTCTATTTTGTTGACATCTTTCCTATAATTCAGTGACCAGAACTGTACCCAATACTCCAAATTTGGTCTCACCAATGCCTTGTATAATTTTAACATTACATCCCAACTCCTATACTCAATGCTCTGATTTATGAAGGCCAGCTTACCAAAAGCTTTCTTCACCACCCTATCCACATGAGATTCCATATTCAGGGAACTATGCACCGTTATTCCTAGATCACTCTGTTCCACTGCATTCCTCAATGCCCTACCATTTATCATGTATGTCCGATTTTGATTATTCCTACCAAAATATAGCACCTCACACTTTTCAGCATTAAACTCCATCTGCCATCTTTCAGCCCACTTTTCTAACCGGCCTAAATCTCTCTGCAAGCTATGAAAACCTACTTCATTATCCACAACGCCACCTATCTTAGTATCATCTGCTAAGATGCTAAATTTGCTGATGATACTAAGCTGGGTGGCAGTGTGACATGTGATGAGGATGTTAGGAGAATTCAGGGTGACTTGGATAGGCTGGGTGAGTGGGCAGATACTTGGCAGATGAAGTTTAATGTGAATAAGTGTGAGGTTATCCGCTTTGGGAATAAGAACAGGAAGGCAGATTATTATCTGAATGGTGTAGAGTTGGGTAAGGGAGAAATACAAAGAGATCTAGGAGTCCTTGTTCATCAGTCACTGAAGGTGAATGAGCAAGTGCAGCAGGCAGTGAAGAATGCTAATGGAATGTTAGCCTTTATTACAAAGGGAATTGAGTACAAGAGCAAGGAAATCTTCTTGCATTTGTAAAGAGCCCTGGTGAGACCACACCTGGAGTATTGAGTAAAGTTTTGGTCTCCAGGGTTAAGGAAGGACATCCTGGCTGTAGAGGAAGTGCAGCATAGATCCACGAGGTTAATTCCTGGGATGTCTGGACTGTCTTACGCAGAGAGGTTAGAGAGACTGGGGTTGTACACACTAAAATTAAGGAGATTGAGAGAGGATCTGATTGAAACATGTAAGATTATTAAGGGATTGGACAAGATAGAGGCAGGAAATATGTTTCAGATGCTGAGAGAGTCCAGTACCAGAGGGCATGGTTTGAAAATAAGGGGTAGGTCATTTAGGACAGAGTTAAGGAAAAACTCCTTCTCCCAGAGAGTTGTGGGGGTCTGGAATGCACTGCCTCGGAAGGTAGTGGAGGCCAATTCTCTGGATGCTTTCAAGAAGGAGCTAGATAGTTATCTTATGGATAGGGGAATCAAGGGATATGGGGACAAGGCAGGAACCGGGTATTGATAGTAGATGATCAGCCATGATCTCAAAATGGCAGTGCATACTCAAAGGGCCGAATGGTCTACTTCTGCACCTATTGTCTATTGTCTATAATTACTAATCCAATTTACCACCCCATCATCCAGATCATTAATGTATATAACAAGCAACATTGGACCCAATACAGATCCCTGAGGCACACCACTAGTCACCGGCCTCCAACCTGACAAACGGTTATCCACCACTACTCTCTGGCATCTCCCATCCAGCCACTGTTGAATACATTTTATTACTTCAATATTAATACCTAATGATTGAACCTTCCTAACTAACCTTCCATGTGGAACCTTGTCAAAGGCCTTGCTGAAGTCCATATAGACAACATCCACTGTTTTACCCTTGTCAACTTTCCTAGTAACCACTTCAAAATATTCAATGTTTTGTCAAACATAACCTTCCATGCACAAATTCATGTTGACAGCTCCTAATCAGACCCTGTCTATCCAGATAATTATATACACCATCTCTAAGGATACTTTCCATTAATTTACCCACCACTGACGTCAAACTTACAGGCCAATAATTACTAGGTTTACTCTTAGAGCCCTTTTTAAACAATGGAACCAAATGAGCATTACACCAATCTGCCAGCACCATCCCCATTTCTAATGACATTTGAAATATTTCTGTCAGAGCCCCTGCTATTTCTACACTAACTTCCCTCAAGGTCCTAGGGAATATCCTGTCAGGACCTAGAGACTTATCCACTTCTACTTTCTTTAAAAGCACCAGTACTTCCTCTTCTTTAATCATCATAGTTTCCATAACTACCCTACTGGTTTCCCTTACCTTACACAATTCAATATCCTTCTCCTTAGTGAATACCAAAGAAAAGAAATTGTTCAAAATCTCCCCCATCTCTTTTGGCTCCACACATAGCTGTCCACTCTGATTCACTAAGGGACCAATTTTATCCCTCACTATCCTTTTGCTACCTATACAAGCCCTCTAATCTATCCTGCTAAAGCACCGCTGTAATATTTTCTTGGACAAGCAATGCAACACCTCCCCGTCTTGCTATCACACCTGAAACAACGAAATCCAGGAATACTTAGTTACCAATCACACCACTCCTGCAACCATGTTTCACTAATAGCTGCAACATCATATTTCCAGGTATCAATCCATGCTCTAAGCTCATCCACCTTTCTTACAATGCTCCTAGCATTAAAATAGATGCATTTAAGAAACTCTCCACCTCTTCCTCTCTGTTTATCCCTAACGGTGCAAACAACTTTATTATCTTTTTCTTTCTTCTCCCCCACATCTTCGGTCTGAGCACTCCCCTTCTCTATCACCTACCTATCCTCCCTCACACACTGTCTACTAGATTTCTCTATTTGTGAACTAAACTCCTCTCCCCTAGTCTCTTTAAATTGATTCCCAACCCCCAACCATTTTAGTTTAATGTCTCCCCAGTAGCCTTAGCAAATCTTCCCGCCAGGATATCGGTCCCCCTAGGATTCAAGTGTAACCCGTCCTACTTGTACAGGTCACACCTCCCCCAAAAGAGGTCCCAATGATCCAGAAACTTGAATTCCTGCCCCCTGCTCCAATCCCTCAGCCACACATTTATTCTCCACCTCATTCCATTCCTACTCTCACTGTCGAGCGATACAGGCAGTAATCCCGAGATTACTACCTTTGCGGTCCTTCTTCTCAACTTCCTCCCTAACTTCCTATATTCTCCTTTCAGGACCTCTTCCCTTTACCTACCTATGTCATTGGTACCTATACGTACCACAACCTCTGGTTCCTCACCCTCCCACTTCAGGATATCTTGGATGCGATCAGAAACATCCCGGACCCAGGCACCAGGGAGGCAAACTACCATCCGGGTCTCCTGATTGCGTTCACAGAATCGCCTATCTGACCCCCTAACTATTGAGTCCCCTATTTCTACTGCCTTCCTCTTCCTTTCCCTACCCTTCTGAGCTACAGGGCTGGACTCTATGCCACAGGCATGGCCACTGTTGCTTCCCCCGATAGGCTGTCCCCCTCCCCCAACAGTACTCAAACAGGAGTACTTATTGTCAAGGGGTACAACAACTGGGGTACTCTCTAGTACCTTACTCTGCCCCTTCCCCTTCCTAACCATGACCCACCTGTCTACCTCCCATTGCCCTGGTGTGACCACCTGCCTGTAACTCCTCTCTATCAACTCCTCACTCTCCCTGACCAGACGAAGGTCATCAAACTGCAGCTCCAGTTCCCTAACACGGTCCCTTAGGAGCTGCAGCTTGGCACACCTGGTACAGATGTGGATGTCCAGGAGGCTAGGAGACTCCAGGACCTCCCACATCCGACACAGAGAACAACAAGCTGCCCTCACACTCATACTTCCCCCTTTCCTCAAATAACAGGAAAAATTGAAACCTAAACCTACCTTGCCTCGCCCGCTTCCGCCTAAGCCCGTTGAGCCAAAGCCTTTAAGCCTCCACTCTGCTCCTGGCTCACTCCACTGTCCGCAAACGATGATATGAGGGGATGCTGCAGGAAAGCAGCATCCATCATCAGAGACCCCCACCACCCTGGTCATGCTCTCACAAGAAACTCCACTTTTGCTCACATATCTCTGCATCCTATTGCAGTGATTAGGAATTTCTTCAAGTAATAGGTGGAATTCTCTACCCTGTGAGCCTGTGTAGGTTCAGTCAGATTGTAGCCTGTTATGTCCTTCAGCAACTCAGCTAAGTGTCAGATAGAAAGCATTCAGGGAATAAAAAAAACTACAAACTTCATTTAAACACACAACTTGCTGGAGGAACTCAACAGGCCAGGAAGCATCTATGGGAATGAATAAACAATCAGCATTTCGGGTCGAATCCTGAAGAAAGTTCTTAACCGAAAAAGATGACTGCTTATTCATTTTTATAGATGCTACCTGACCTGCGGAGATCCTCCAGCATTTTGTGTGTGTTACCCTGGATTTCCAGCACCTGCAGAATCTCTTGTGTTTACAAACTTCAGACATATGAGATTATAAAAACTATATAAAAATTATAAATACACTGGAATTTAAAAGGATGAGAGGGGATCTGATTGAAACATATAAGATTATTAAGGGATTGGACACACTGGAGGCAGGAAGCATGTTCCCACTGATGGGTGAGTCCAGAACTAGAGGCCACAGTTTAAGAATAAGGGGTAGGCCATTTAGAACAGAGATGCGGAAAAACTTTTTCACCCAGAGAGTGGTGGATATGTGGAATGCTCTGCCCCAAAAGGCAGTGGAGATCAAGTCTCTGGATGCATTCAAGAGAGAGTTAGATAGAACTCTTATAGATAGCAGGGTTAGGGCATATGGGGAGAGGGTACTGATTGTGTATGATCAGCCATGATCACAGTGAATGGTGGTGCTGGCTAGAAGGGCCGAATGGCCTACTCCTGTACCTACTATCTATTGTCTATTTATGCATTTTGCCATGGGTTCATTATAATTATAATTTTTAGACTTGTATGAGCATAAATTACGATTGTGAAAGATATCAACACCTCAGGAAAGGTACCAAATAAAAGCACCATTTGTCTTTTTTGATTCTTTAGTTGCTTCATTCCAGAATACTTGCAAGCCTGCATCCACCCCCCTGCTTCAAGAAATACAAAAATCAGTTTATCGTTTGTTCTTAATTATTTCTTTTACATGAGTTTGCTGAAGCTTGCTTCAAGTTTTTTTTTGTGAGTTGAATATAGGATATCTGTAAACAATCTGCAAACAAAAACAGAGCAGAATGTACAGACAGGAAACCACTAGCATGAGTTAGAAAATGATTAAAGAATTCTTATTATAGACTTGACCATTGCTGCAAAACTGTATTAAATCCAAACTGTGTGTTATAATTTCTATAAAGAATAAGCTGCATTTCAGATATGACAGCAAAGTTAGATACAATGGTGGCATTTTAGAAGCTGACATATAAATATGCAGAGAATAAGGGATATAGATCATGTACAGGGAGAAGAGCTTTACAATAATTTGATGTGTTCAGCACAGACATTGTGAGCTGAAGGAGCTGTTCCTGTGCTGAACTGTACTATGTTCTATGGGATCCATGATGACTCAGTAATTTGGATTCAAATTCACTTCCATATAGAAGCCAAGGTAGATTTGAAGGAACTTAATTCTGACTGGAACATAGAACATAGAAGTCTACAGCACACTACAGGCCCTTCAGCATACAATGTTGTGTCGATCATTTAACCTACTTTAGAAGCTGCCTAGAATTTCTCTAGCGCATAGCTCTCTATATTTCTAAGCTCCTTGTACCTGTCTAAGAGGCTCTGAAAAGACCCTATTGTATCTGCTTCCACCACCATTGTTGGCAGCCCATTCCATGCACTCACCACTCTCTGTGTGAAAAACTTACCTCTGACATCATTCCTGCACCTACTTCCAAGCACCTTAAAACTGTACCCTCTCATGTTAGCCATTTCAGCCCTGGGAAAAAGCCTCTGGCTATCCACACGATCAATGCATCTCATCATCTTATACACCTCTATCAGGTCATCTCTTATCTTCCATCACTCCAAGGAGAAAAGGCCAAGTTCACTCAACCTATACTCATAAGGTACACTCTCCAATCTAGGCAACATCCTTATCAATCTACAGTGAACTCAATCTCACAGTTGATGAACACCAACACACCATACACCTTCTTAACAACGTTGTCAAGCTTCTCAGCACCTTTGAGTGTCCTATGGACACAGACCCTAAGATCTCTCTGATCCTCCACACTGCCAAGAGTTTTACCATTAATATAATATTCTGTCTTCAAATTTAACCTACCAAAATGAACCACATCACACTCATCTGTGTTGAGCTCCATCTGCCACTTCTCAGCCCAGTTTTGCATCCTATCAATGTCCTGCTGCAACCTCTGACTGCCTTCCACACTATCCACAACACCCCCAATTTTTGTGTCATCAGCAAACTTACTAACCCACCCTTCTACTTCCTCATCCAGGTCATTTATAAAAATCACAAAGAGGATGGATCCCAGAATAGACTCATGCGTAACACCACTGATCACTGTCCTCCATGCAGAATACAAACCACCTACAACCACCCTTTTTCCTTCTGTGGACAAGCCAGTTCTGGATCCACAAAGCAAGCTCTCCTTGGATACCATGCCTCCTTACTTTCTGAATAAGCCTTTCATGGGGAACCTTATCAAATGCCTTACTGAAATCCAAATACACTATATCCACTGCTCTACCATCATCAATGTGTTTTGTTACATCCTCAAAGAATTCAATCGGGCTCATAAGGCATAAACTGCCCTTGACAACGCCATGCTGACTATCCCTAATCAGATTATGTCTCTTATAACATAGAACATAGAATAGTACAGCACATTACAGGCCCTTTGGCCCACAATGTTGTGCCGACCCTCAAACCCTGCCTCCCATATAACCCCACACCTTAAATTCCTCCATATACCTGTCTAGTAGTCTCTTAAACTCCACTAGTGTATCTGCCTCCACCACTGACTCAGGCAGTGCATTCCACGCACCAACCACTCTCTGAGTGAAAAACCTTCCTCTAATATCCCCCTTGAACTTCCCACCCCTTACCTTAAAGCCATGTCCTCTTGTACTGAGCAGTGGTGCCCTGGGGAAGAGGCGCTGGCTATCCACTCTATCTATTCCTCTTAATATCTTGTATACTTCTATTATATCTCCTTCTCTCCAAAGAGTAAAGCCCTAGGTCCCTTAATCTCTGATCATAATGCATACTCTCTAAACCAGGCAGCATTTGATAAATCTCCTCTGTACCCTTTCCAATGCTTCCACATCTTTCCTATAGTGAGGTGGCCAGAAATGGACACAGTAATCCAAGTGTGGCCTAACTAGAGTTTTATAGAGCTGCATCATTACATCACATCTCTTAAACTCTATCCCTCAATTTATGAAAGCTAACACCCCATAAGCTTTCTTAACTACCCTATCTACCTGTGAGGCAACTTTCAGGGATCTGTGGACTTGTACCCCCAGATCCCTCTGCTCCTCCACACTACCAAGTATCCTGCCATTTACTTTGTACTCTGCCTTGGAGTTTGTCCTTCCAAAGTATACCACCTCACCCTTCTCCGGGTTGAACTCCATCTGCCACTTCTCAGCCCAATTCTGCATCCTATCAATGTCTCTCTGCAATCTTCGACAATCCTCTACACTATCTACAACACCACCAATCTTTGTGTCGTCTGCAAACTTGCCAACCCACCCTTCTACCCCCACATCCAGGTCGTTAATAAAAATCACAAAAAGTAGAGGTCCCAGAACAGATCCTTGTGGGACACCACTAGTCACAACCCTCCAATCTGAATGTACTCCCTCCTCCACAACCCTCTGCCTTCTACAGGCAAGCCAATTCTGAATCCACCTGGCCAAACTTCCCTGGATCCCATGCCTTCTGACTTTCTGAATAAGCCTACCTGTAGAACCTTGTCAAATGCCTTACTAAAATCCATGTAGATCACATCCACTGCACTACCCTCATCTATATGCCTGGTCACCTCCTCAAAGAACTCTATCAGGCTTGTTAGGCACGATCTGCCCTTCACAAAGCCATGCTGACTGTCCCTGAACAGACCATGATTCTCTAAATGGCCATAGATCCTATCTCTAAGAATCTTTTCCAACAGCTTTCCCACCACAGAACACAGTCCTAGCCAGCGGCTCAGCAATCTCTTCCTTCGCCTCGTGGAGCATCCTGGGGAATATTCCATCAGGCCCGGGGACTTAACTGTCCTAATGTATTTTAACAACTCCAACAGCTCCTCTCCCTTAATATCAACATGCTCCAGATCGTCAACCTCACTCATATTGTCCTCACTGTCATCAAGTTCCCTATCATTGGTGAATACTGAAGAGAAGTATTCATTGAGGACCTTGCTCACTTCCACAGCCTCCAGGCACATCTTCCCACTTTTATCTCTAATCGGTCCTACCTTCACTCCTGTCATCCTTTTGTTCTTCACATATTTGAAGAATGCCTTGTTTTCCTTTACCCTACTCACCAAGGCCTTCTCATGCTCCCTTCTTGCTCTTCTCAGCCCCTTCTTAAGCTCCTTTCTTGCTACCCTATATTCCTCAAAAGACTCATCTGACCCTTGCCTCCTAAACCTTATGTATGCTGCCTTCTTCCACCTGTCTAGATTTTCCACTTCACTTGTCACCCATGGTTCCTTCACCCTACCATTCTTTATCTTCCTCACCGGGACAAATTTATCCCTAACTTCCTGCAAAAGATCCTTAAACATCGACCACATGTTCATAGTACATTTCCCTGCAAAAACATCATCCCAATTCACACCCACAAGTTCTAGCCTTATAGCCTCATAATTTGCCCTTCCCCAATTAAAAATTTTCCTGTCCTCTCTGATTCTATCCTTTTCCATGATAATGCTAAAGGCCAGGGAGCAGTGATCACTGTCCCCCCAGATGCTTACCCACTGACAGATCTGTGACCTGACCCGGTTGGTTACCTAATACTAGATCTAGTATGGCATTCCCCCTAGTCGGCCTGTCAACATACCATGACAGGAATCCATCTTGGACACACTTAACAAACTTTGCCCCATCTAAACCCTTGGAAATAATCAAGTGCCAATCAAGATTAGTGAAGTTAAATTCACCCATGATAATAACCCTGTTATTTTTGCACCTTTCCAAAATCTGCCTTCCAATCTGCTCCTCAGTATCTCTGCTGCTACCAGGGGGCCTATAGAATACTCCCAATAGAGTAACTGCTCCCTTCCTGTTCCTGACTTCCACCCATACTGACTCAAAAGAGGATCCTGCTACATTACCCACCCCTTCTGCAACTGTAATAGTATCCCTGACCAGTAATGCCACCCCTCCTCCCCTTTCCCCACCTCTCTATCCTTTTTAAAGCTCTGAAATCCAGGAATATTGAGAATCCATTCCTGCCCTGGTGCCAGCCAAGTCTCCGTAATGGCCACTACATCATAATTCCGTGTTTGTATCCAAGCTCTCAGTTCATCACCTTTGTTCCTGATGCTTCTTGCATTGAAGTACACACACTTTAGCCCTTCTACGTTACTACCTTTGCTCCCTTTATTCTGCTTCTCTTTCCTCAAAGCCTCTGTATATGTTACATCTGGCTTTACTCCATGCACTTCTTTCACTGCTCTAGCGCTCCGGGTCCCATCCCCCTTGCAAATTAGTCTCTCCGAATGTTCATAAATCCTTCCTCTCAGGATCTTCTCCAACAACTTGCCCACTACTGAAGTAAGTCTCACTGATCTATAATTTCCTGGGTTTTCTCTACTCCCTTTCCTGAACAAGGGAACAACATTTGCAACTCTACAATCCTCTGGTACTTCTCCTGTTCCTATTGATGATGCAAAGATCATTGCCAGAAGTTCAACAGTCTCCTCTCTCACTTCCCACAGTAGCCTGGATATATTTCATTCAGACCCGCCAACTTAACTTAATGCTTTTTGAAAGTTTCAGCACATCCTTTCTCTTCATGTCTGTACGCTCAAGGATTTCAGTCCACTGTAAGTCATCCCCACAATTGCCAAGGTCCTTTTCCCTGGTGAATACTGAAGCAAAGTATTCATTGTACTTTTGCTACCTCCTCCAACTACATGCACACGTTTTCACTATTTCACCTGTTTGGTCCTACTCTTAGACGGCTCATCTCTTGCTCTTCACATAATCTCTGACTACCAGTATTCTGCAAGGATTAATGCAGGAACAGCTTTTGTTCATTACATATGTGGAGTTGTGGACAGTAGAAAAGATTATCAAAGATACAGTAAGACATAGATCAATTATAGATATGGGTAGAGAAAAGCTGGATGGAACTTAATCCAAACAACTGTGAGTGTTGCATTTTGGGATTTGAAATGTATGGGGAAAGTATACAGTAAATTGCAGGACCATTAACAGCTCTGATGTAAAGAGGGATCGAAGTCCATGGCTCACTGAAAGCGGCCAGGCATGTCAATAGGATGGTAAAGAAAGCTTCATTGGTCAGGCATTGACTAGAAGAATCAAGAAATCACGTTGCATCTGTATAAAACTTGGATTAGGCTGCACCTTGTGTGCCGTTCTGGTCGCCCCTTTCATGGAAGGATGTAGAGGCTGTGGAAAAAGTGCATAAAAGATTTACTAGGATGTTGCCTGGATCAGAGGGTATGACTTGGATGTGGATGTAGGAAGTAAGATCAGTAATCTCACAGATGTCAAGAATATTATTAGAGTTTTTCATAGTGTAGGTAGTCTTAGTTGCAAAGTAACCAGTGAAATAAGGCAATAAACAGCAGAGGGAGTTTGCTCCAGATGACTGTGAGATAATGCATTTTGGGTAAACTGACAGAGGAACCTTGGAGTATGTCCACACATCCTTTAAGGTGGAAACACAGACAGACAAGGTGGTTGGAAAGCCACATGGGTTACTGGCTTTGTGTTGAAAGTTGAAATAGAGAAATTACACCCCATCCTTATACAAGATCAAAAGGTATCTTGTATACAATTCTGGTCACTAATATGCTAAAGACAGTCAGAGAACATGCACAGCATGTTGCCGGGCCATTTATGAGGAGAGGCTAAGCTTGTTCTCTCTGGAGCAGAAAGTGGTAAGAGGGGACATGGTTGAGGTTATGAGGAGTATGGATAAGCTAGACTGCAGGAAACCTGTCTCCATACCTATCGGGTAAGTAGCCACTTTTCCTAGGGTAGAAATGTCAAATACCAAAGGGCATAATTAAAGGTGCAAGGCAGAAAATGTAAAAGAGATTTGTAAGGCAAGCGTTTTACACAGAGTGGTAGAGATGCCTGGAATGGCCCCTCATTACTTTATAAATCTCCAATTATCACTGCTCAGCTTCCTCTACCTCAACGAAATTTTCAATGCTCATGGTACGAAAACCATTGTGCTGTATTTCCTTTATTTTAATAGTTGTAATTGAGGGCTCTGAATCTCTACCCTCCATCCTTGGATCCTCTTGACAGCAAGAAGATATTCTGGTAAGCTTATCATAGAATCACCAGAGGTACATCTTTTCCCAAAATAACATTACATTCTGTACTTTCATAAGATACCTCTTTCTTCAGTTTTGGAACATCTTGCTCAATGATAGCTTGTGACCTCGACATTCTCCATCCAGCATGTGAATTGACGTAGCAACTTAAATTAACAGATTGACATGTTACAACATAATTTTAAATATAGAATCATAGAGCAATGTAGCACAGACACAGGCCCTTTAGCCCATTAAATCTATGCCAACCATGGTATCCACCCAGCAAATCCCAACTTCCTGTGTTTGGCCCATATGCCTCTATAGACCCACCCCTCCATGTACCTCTCCAAGTGCCTCTTAAGTGATACTACTTTACCTGCCTCTCCCTTTCCTCTGGCAGCTCGTTCAATGTACTCATCATTGTCTGGGTGAAAATAATCCCCCTCAGGTCCCTCTTAAATCTTTCCCCTCACACCCTAAATCTATGCCTAATAATTGTGCTCTCCCCGGCCTGGAGTAAAAGTCTTTTACCATGCAACCTATCTTTTTCCTTCAATTTTAAATATTTACTTAAGGGTCAGCAAACATTTTCCTAAATTTCAAGGAATAAACACCTAGTCTCCCTATAACTCAGAACCACTAGCACTGGTAAAATGCTGATAAATCTTTTTTACACTTTTTCCAATTTAAACACATTATTCCTATTAAAGATTACCAATATTGTGTATTGTACTCCAAGTGTGTCCTCACCAATGTCTTATACAAATACAACATAATGTACAAACTTTACTCAGTGCCTTAACTGGAGGCCAACATGCTAGCACCTTTTTCACCACCCTGTCTACCTGTGACATTGCTTTCAATCAACAATGCACTTTTACTCCTTTGTCTCTCTATTCTATTGCACTCCCTAGTGCCCTGTCATTAGCAGTAGTCCAACACTGTCCAACAAGTCCAACACTGGTTTGATTCTCTAAAATGAATCACTTCACAATTATCTGCATTAAAATCAATTTGTCACTCCTTGCCCACTTCCCTAACTGATCAAGATCCCCCTGTAGACCACGATAACTTTCACTGCTATCATCATCACCTCCTAATTTTGTGTTATCTGCAAACTTGCTGATCAAGTCTTGTGAACTCACATCCAAACCATTGATATAAGTAATAGAAAACAAGGCTATCAACACCATCCTCTCAGCACACCACTAGTCAATGCCCTCCATTCTTAGAAACAGCCTTCAATCACCACCCTCTGTTTCTTGGCCATCTAGATAACTTTGAATCCATCTAACAATTACTCCCTCGACTCCATGGGAGTTAGTGCATGTCATGCAAGACCTTGTCAAAGGCTTTGCGAAAGTCTAAAAAGAAAATATCTAATACATTGTTGTCATCTACCCTTTTGGTACTTCTTCAGAAAAAAACACCAAAAGCCTAACTTTTACTTGACTAATCTGTTGGAGTTTTTTGAGGGTGTAACAAGGATGTTAGACAAGGGTAAGCCAGTGGATGTTGTGTACCTAGATTTTCAGAAGGCATTCGATAAGGTGCCACATAGGAGATTGGTGAGTAAAATCAGAGCTCATGGCATTGGGGGCAGGGTTTCAACATGGATAGAAAACTGGTTGGCAGATAGAAAGCAAAGGGTAGCAGTGAATGGGTGTTTCTCGGACTGGCTGGAGGTGACTAGTGGGGTACCACAGGGCTCTGTATTGGGACCACAGCTCTTTACGATTTATGTCAACGATTTAGATGAGGGCATTGAAAACTATATCAGCAAGTTTGCTGACGATACTAAACTGGGTGGCAGTGTGACATGCGAAGAGGACGTTAGGAGAATACAGGGAGACTTGGATAGGCTGGGTGAGTGGGCAGATACTTGGCAGATGTCACTCAATGTGAATAAATGTAAAGTTATCCACTTTGGAAGCAGGAACATGAGGGCAGAGTATTGTCTGAACGGTGTAGAGTTAGGTAAGGGAGAAATGCAAAGAGACCTAGGAGTCCTAGTTCATCAGTCAATAAAGGTGAATGAGCAAGTGCAACAGGCAGTGAAGAGGGCAAATGGAATGTTGGCCTTTATTACAAGGGGAATTGAGTACAAGAGCAAGGATGTCCTTTTGCATTTGTACAGGGCCCTGGTGAGACCACACCTGGAATATTGTGTACAGTTTTGGTCTCCAGGTTTAAGGAAGGACATTCTGGCAATTGAGGAAGTGCAGCGTAGATTCACTAGGTTGATTCCTGGGGTGGCAGGGCTGTCTTACGCAGAGAGATTGGAGAGATTGGGCTTGTACACGCTGGAATTGAGGAGATTGAGAGGGGATCAGATTGAAACGTTTAAGATAATTAAAGGATTTGATAGGATTGAGGCAGGAAATATGTTCCAGATGTTGGGAGAGTCCAGTACCAGAGGGCATGGATTGAGAATAAGAGGTCAGTTATTTAAAACAGAGTTGAGGAAAAACTTCTTCTCCCAGAGAGTTGTGGAGGTGTAGAATGCACTGCCTCGGAAGACAGTGGAGGCCAATTCTCTGGATGCTTTCAAGAAGGAGCCAGATAGATATCTGATGGATAGGGGAATCAAGGGATATGGGGACAAGGCAGGGACTGGGTATTGATAGTGAATGATCAGCCATGATCTCAGAATGGCGGTGCAGACTCGAGGGGCCGAATGGTCTACTTCTGCACCTATTGTCAATTGTCTATTGTCTAACACAGTACCATGCTGATTCCTGCTGATCAGACTCTGTTTTCCTCAGCACTGATGTCAGGTTCACCAACCTGTGGTTTGCTAGATTGTTTTTACTAAACTTACATAAGAACATAAGAAATAGGAGCAGGAATAGGCCATCTGACTTGTCGAGCCTGCTCTGTCATTCAATAAGATCATGGCTGATCTGGCAACGGACTCATCTCCACCTACCTGGCTTTTCCCCAGTTCTCTACTGTGCAAAAATCTATCCAACCTTGTTTTAAATATATTTACTGAGGTAGCCTCCACTGTTTCATTGGGCAGAAAATTCCACAGATTCACCACTCTCTGGGAAAAGCCATCCCTCCTCATCTCCATCCTAAATCTACTCCCCCGAATCTTGAGGCTCTGTCCACTAGTTCTACTCTCACCTACCAGTGGAAACAACTTTCCTGCCTCTCTTATCTATCCATTTCATAATTTTACATGTTTCTATAAGATTTAAACTCATTCTTCTGAACTCCAGTGAGTACAGTCACAGGCAACTCAATCTCTCCTCGTAGTCCAACCCCCTCATCTCCTGAATCAACCTGGTGAACCTCCTCTTCACCACCTCCAAAGCCAGTATATCTTACTTCAAGTAAGGAGACCAGAACTGCACACAGTACTCCAGGTGTGGCCTCACCAGTACCCTGTACAGTTGCAGCATAACCTCCCTGCTCTTAAATTCAAGCCCTCTAGCAATAAAGGCCAAGGTTCCATTTGCCTTCTTGATAGCCTGCTGCACGTGAAAGCCAACCTTTTGTGATTCATGCACAAGTACTCTGCACACCAGCATTCTACAATTTTTACCATTTAAATAATAATCTGCTTTTTCATTTTTCCTTCCAAAGTGGATGACCTCAAAATTACCAATATTGTACTCTATCTGCTAGACCCTTTCCCACTCAACCTATCTATATGGCTCTGCAGACTCTCCACTTCTGCACAATCTGCTTTTCCACTCAATTTAGTATCATCAGCAAACACTACACTTGGTTCACTCTTCCAGATCATTAATGTATATCGTGAACAATACAAAAAGGACGGCTTGCACTTGAATCCAAGGGGAACCAGTATCCTGGCAGGGAGGTTTGCTGAGGCTATTGGGGAGAGTTTAAACTAGAATTGCTGAGAGATGGGAACCAAACTGAAGAGATGGAGGAAGGGGTGGTTGGCTCACAAATAGAGAAAGCTTGTAGACAGTGTGAGAGGAAGGATAGGCAGGTGATAGAGAAGGGACGCACTCAGTCCGATGGTTTGAGATGTGTCTATTTTAATGCATGATGAACAAAGCGGATGAGCTTAGAGCGTGGATCAATACTTGTGGCTGTTAGTGACTTGGATGGTTCAGGGACAGGAACAGTTACTTAGCATACCAGGCTTTAGGTGTTTCAGAAAGGACAGGAAGGGAGGCAAAAGAGGTAGGGCATGGCACCGTTGATCAGAGATAGTGTCACGGCTGCAGAAAAGGAGAAAGACATGGATGGATTGTCTATGGAGTTTCTGTGGGTCGAAGTTAGAAACAGGAAGGGGGTCAATATCCCTACTGGGTGTTTTTCATAGACCACCCAATAGTAACAGGGATGTAAAGGAGCAGATAGAAACATAGAAAATAGGTGCAGGAGTAGGCCATTCGGCCTTTGAGCCTGCACTGCCATTCAGTATGATCATGGCTGATCATCCAACTCAGAACCTTGTACCTGCTTTCTCTCCATACCCCCTGATCCCTTTAGCCACAAGGGTCATATCTAACTTCCTCTTAAATATAGCCAATGAACCAGCCTCAACTGTTTCCTGTGGCAGAGAATTCCACAGATTCACCACTCTCTATGTGAAGAGGTTTTTCCTCATCTTGGTCCTAGAAGGCTTCCCCTTTATCCTTAAACTGTGACCCCTCGTTCTGGACTTCCCCAACATTGGAAACAATCTTCCTGCATCTAGCCTGTCCAATCACTTTAGAATTTTATACGTTTCAATAAGATCCCCCCTCAATCTTCTAAATTCCAGTGAGTATAAGCCTAGTCGATCCAGTCTTTCCTCATATGAAAGTCCTGCCATCCCAGGAATCAATCTGGTGAACCTTCTCTATACTCCCTCTATGGCAAGAGTGTCTTTCCTCAGATTAGGGGACCAAAACTGCACACAATATTCTAGGTGCAGTCTCACCAAGGCCTTGTACAACAGCAGTAGAACCCCCCTGCTCCTGTACTCAAATCCTTTTGCTATGAATGCCAACATACCATTTGCCTTTTTCACCGCCTGCTGTACCTGCATGCCCACCTTCAATGACTGGTGTACAATGATACCCAGGTCTCATTGCATCTCCCCTTTTCCTAATCGGCCACTGTTCAGATAATAATCTGTTTTCCTGTTCTTGCAACCAAAGTGGATAACCTCACATTTATCCACATTAAATTGCATCTGCCATGAATTTGCCCACTCAGCTAATCTATCCAAGTCACCCTGCATCCTCTTAGCATCCTCCGCACAGCTGACACCGCCGCCCAGCTTCGTGTCATCTGCAAACTTGGAGATTCTGCATTTAATTCCCTCGTCTAAATCATTAACATATATATTGTAAACAACTGGGGTCCCAACACTGAGCCTTGTGGTACCCCACTAGTCACTGCCTGCCATTCTGAAAAGGTCCCGTTTACTCCCACTCTTTGCTTCCTGTCTGCCAACTAATTCTCTATCCACATCAATACCATACCCCCAATACCGTGTGCTTTAAGTCTGCACACTAATCTCCTGTGTGGGACCTTGTCAAAAGCCTTTTGAAAATCTAAATATACCACATCCACTGGCTCTCCCCTATCCACTCTACTAGTTACATCTTCAAAAAATTCTATAAGATTCGTCAGACATCATTTTCCTTTCACAAATCCATGCTGACTTTGTCTGATGATTTCACCTCTTTCCAAATGTGCTGTTATCACATCTTTGATAACTGACTCTAGCATTTTTCCTACCACCGAAGTCAGACTAGCCGGTCTATAATTCCCCGGTTTTTCACTCGCTCCTTTTTTAAAAAGTGCGGTTACATTAGCCACCCTCCAATCCTCAGGAACTAATCCAGAATCTAAGGAGTTTTGAAAAATTATCACTAATGCATCCACTATTTCTTGGGCTACTTCCTTAAGCACTCTGGGATGCAGACCATCTGGCCCTGGGGATTTATCTGCCTTTAATCCCTTCAATTTACCTAACACCACTTCCCTACTAACATGTATTCTAGACCCTCGGTCCCTTACTATTTCCGGAAGATTATTTATGTCCTCCTCAGTGAAGACAGAACCAAAGTAGTTATTCACTTGGTCTGCCATGTCTTTGTTCCCTATGATCAATTCACCTGTTTCTGACTTTAAAGGACCTACATTTGTCTTGACCAATCTTTTTCTTTTCATGTATCTATAAAAGCTTTTACAGTCAGTTTTTATGCTCCCTACCAGCTTTCTCTCATAATCTTTTTTCCCTTTCCTAATTAAGCCCTTTGTCCTCCTCTGCTGGTCTCTGAATTTTTCCCAGTCCTCAGGTGTGCCACATTTTTTTTGCTAATTTATATGTTTCTTCTTTGGACTTGATACTATCCCTAATTTCCCTTGTCAGCCACGGGTGCACTACCTTCCCTGGTTTATTCTTTTGCCAAACTGGGATGAACAATTGTTGTAGTTCATCCATGCAATCTTTAAATGCTTGCCATTGCATATCCGCCATCAACCCTTTAAGTATCATTTGCCAGTCTATCTTAGCTAATTCACATCTCATACCTTCAAAGTAACCCTTCTTTAAGTTCAGAACCTTTGTTTCTGAATTAACTATGTCACTCTCCATCTTAATGAAGAATTCCACCATATTATGGTCACTCTTACCCAAAGGGCCTCGCACGACAAGATTGCTAACCAACCCTTCCTCATTGCTCAATACCCAATCTAGAATGGCCTGCTCTCTAGTTGGTTCCTCGACATGTTGGTTCAGAAAACCATCCCGGATACATTCCAAGAAATTCTCTTCCTCAGCACCCTTACCAATTTGGTTCACCCAATCTACATGTAGATTGAAGTCACCCATTATAACTACTGTTCCTTTATTGCACACATTTCTAATTTCCTGTTTAATGCCATCCCCAACCTCACTACTACTGTTAGGTGGCCTGTACACAGCTCCCACCAGCGTTTTCTGCCCCTTAGTGTTATGCAGCTCTACCCATATCGATTCCACATCCTCCAGGCTAATGTCTTTCCTTTCTATTGCGTTAATCTCCTCTCTAACCAGCAATGCTACCCCACCTCCTTTTCTTTCCTGTCTATTCCTCCTGAATATTGAATATCCCTGGATGTTGAGCTCCCATCCTTGGTCACCCTGGAGCCATGTCTCTGTGATCCCAACTATATCATATTCATTAATAACTATCTGTACATTCAATTCATCCACCTTGTTAAGAATGCTCCTCGCATTGACACACAAAGCCTTCAGGCTTGTTTTTACAAAACTCTTAGCCCTTATACAATTATGTTGAACAGTGGCTGTTTTTGCTTTTTGCCCTGGATTTGCCTGCCTACCACTTTTACTTTTCACCTTAATAGTTTTTCCTTCTACCCTCATTTTACACCCCTCTGTCTCTCTGCACTTGTTCCCATCCCCCTGCCACATTAGTTTAAAGCCTCCTGAACAGCAGTAGCAAACGCTCCCCCTAGGACATTGGTTCCAGTCCAGCCCAGGTGCAGACCGTCCTGTTTATACTGGTCCCACCTCCCCCAGAACTGGTTCCAATGCCCCCAGAATTTGAATCCCTCCCCCTTGCACCATTTTTCAAGCCACATATTCATCTGAAATATCCTCCTATTTCTACTCTGACTAGCACGAGCCACTGGTAGTAATCCAGAGATTATTACGTTTGTGGTCCTACTTTTTAGTCTATCTCCCAACTCCCTAAATTCACCTTGTAGGACCTCATCCCGTTTTTTACCTATATCGTTGGTACCTATGTGCACCACGGCCACTGGCTGTTCACCCTCCCATTCCAGAATGTTCTGCAGCTGCTCAGAGACATCCTTGACCCTTGCACCAGGGAGGCAACATACCATCCTGGAGTCTCGTTTGTGGCTGCAGAAACGCCTATCTATTCCCCTTACAATCCCCTTACAATTCCCCTTACAATAGGGAGACAGATTCTGGAAAGGTGTAATAATAACAGGGTTGTCATGGCAGGAGAATTTAATTTTCAAATATTGAGTGCCATCTCCCTAGAGCAAGGGATTTGGATGAGATGGAATTTGTTAGGTGTGTTCAGGAAGGTTTCTTGACACAATATGTAGATAAGCCTACAAGAGGAGAGACTGTACTTGATCTAGTATTGGAAAATGAACCTGGTCAGGTGTCAGGTGTCTCAGTGGGAGAGTAATTTGGAGATAGTGATCACAATTCTATGTCCTTTACCATAGCATTGGAGAGGGATAGGAACAGACAAGTTAGGAAATTGTTTGATTGGAGTAAGGGGAAATATGAAGCTATCAGACAGGAACTTGGAAGCATATATTGGGAACAGATGTTCTCAGGGACATGTACAGCAAAAATGTGGCAAATGTTCTGGGAATATTGTGTGGGGTTCTGCACAAGTACATTCCAATGAGACAGGAAAAGAATGGTAGGGTACAGGAACCATGGTGTACAAAGGCTGTTGAAAATCTACAGATAGACAGACAGACAGACATACTTTATTGATCCCGAGGGAAATTGGGTTTTGTTACAGCCACACCAACCAAGAATAGTGAAGAAATATAGCAATATAAAACCATAAATAATTAAATGATAAGTTAATCATGCCAAGTGGAAATAAGTCCAGGACCCAACATATCATTGCAGCTACAAAGAAGGCATGACAGCAGCTATATTTCATCAGGAATTTGAGGAGATTTGGGATATTGCCAAAGACACTCACAAATTTGGATGGATGTACCATGGAGAGCATTCTAACAGACTCCATCTGGTATGGGGGGGGGGGGGGTTGAAATGTATAGGATTGAAATAGTATGGAGGAAGTTGTTAACTTAATCAGCTCCATCACTAGCCTCTGTAGTATCCAGGACATCCTCAAGGAGTGATGCTTCAAAAAAGGTGGCATCCATCATTTAGGACCCCCATCACCCAGGTCATGTCTTGTTTTCATTGCTACCATTAAGGAGGAGGTGGAGAAGCCTAAGGCACACGCTCAACAATTTGGAAACAGCCTCCCCTCTGGCATCCCATTTGTTAATGGACATTGAACCCATGAAGTCACAGTCATAGTAGTATCAAAGTATACAACCCTGAGATTCATCTTCTTAAAACAAGACCCTCAAACCCCCATCATGCAGAGAAAAAAATTGGAAAAAACATGCAAGCAGTAAAAGTAAGCAAAGAGCATTCAGAACTGAAGCTCACAAAAGTGAGTTTGCACTGCGATAATTATAAGCCTCAGTCACAGGTTCGGTACAGAGACGAGTAAACCTCACGGAGTGATGAGTTCAAGTTTGTAGATACCAGTAAACTTCACAGAGTTACGAGTTGAAGTTTGGTACAGAGACAAGTAAACCTCACGCAGTGACAAGTCACAGTTCAGTACAGAGACGAGGAAACCTCACAGAGCGACAAGTTGAAGTTTGGTACAGAGACGAGTAAACCTCACAGAACGTGTTGTTGCAGAAAAAGAACTAACACTCGGACACGGAGGGAGATCGTTTCAGAACGCCTTTATTGTAGCATGATATCATGGAGAGCTCATCCTCCTAAAAGCTCATCCTCCAAGACTCTGCCTGACAATGGGTCACGCTCTTATTTAAATCCCAAGCATACGAGAGACAAACACATAAATCAGAAGGAGGAACTTCAATAGCAGTTCTGCTGAGTAGCAAAGTTGCAGGATATGTCCTTGAGCAGTTACACATTTACTTCTGTGTTAATTTCTCAAAAGAGTATATTAGACAGGCTAAGAAAGTGTATCAGACATGTGATAATTCTTGAAACAAAGAAGTACAAACATTGTTATTTTAATCAGCCCGACTGAAAGGCACATTGTCAGCAGCAGAGCACATTAGTCACAGTAGACTTTCAGAGGTAAAAGTGACTACGCGGGTGCAAGTACTATTCCCCAGTTGATATGGGGCACTGACATTATGATTACAATAACAGGTAGTATCAACCAGTGGAGGCAGAAGTGAGACCGTTAGTCCAGGTCCCAGCAGAGTATAATTCCTCAGGAGAGGCCTAAGATGCCATCCCTCAAAACAGCAAGGATAGCAGGCATCCTGGCCTGAATGTTTAGGGGTGTCTGGCTGACATCCCTCCCTCTTCCATTTCTTTCCATCCATCAGATGAACCAAGTTTCACTCACAGTGAGGGGTATAACCGTTACAGGCATCATAGTTTTCCCGTGCTAGGGCACCTCGGCACATACCCAAAATGCACTCCTTCTTGTCTGCCCTGCAAAAACATTGCACAGAGACAGGGAAGTATTGCAGTCACCCCCCACACACAACCTGAATCAACCCCACCAGACATATCAGCCCTCCCACCAAAGTCATTTTTTTTTGTTAGAGGTTCAGTGAGATGGTTTCAGATTTAGTTTGGCTTCATTTCCGGTGGATGGTGCCGTTTACACCTTGCCGCATGGACCCAGTCGTCTTTACCGTCTACCTTGAGGGCAGTTCAGGTGGTCAATAACACAGTATACAGACCTTTCCACCTAGGAGAGAAAGAATCCTTGTCTAAGCATTTACATACACTTTGTCTCCTGGGCAAAATGAGTGCATAGGGGTACTACCTAGAGAGGCATGGGCCTGTCTCATTTTCTCGTGCAGCTCAGAAGCTTGTTTACGTATGGCCTGTGCATAAGTCAGTGTTTGTTCATCGTTCCAGATCAGGGCCAGTTTGTCCACAAACACTGGGGGCCTAATCCCTGTATCATTGGGCGTCCCTTGAGAGCCTTGCGGGGCATTAATCCAGTAGACCTGTTTTTCCTGTTCCGTAAGGCATATAATACTACAGGGAGAGTCTCTGGCCAGCGTAAATTATTATCCTGACACACCTTAGAGAAGACATTGGTCAGCTCCCCATTTACCCTTTCCACTATTCCTGACAATTAAGTCTGGTAGGGAATATGCAGTTTCCATTAGAACCCCATGCCTTGCACCAAGACCTTTACTATCTTTCCCATGAAATGGGTACCCTTATCACTATTTATCCCCATGGGTATTCCATATCTGGGTATTATTTCCTTCCACAATATTTTCTCTACTGTCCTAGCATCATCCCTTCGAGTAGGGTGGGCTTCCACCCATCGGGTGAACATGTCCACTATTACCAGCATATACTTGTATCCTGAGACTGGGGGCATGTGCACAAAATCAATCTGTAAATTTTCAAAGGGTAATTTAGGCATTGGCAGGTGGTCATACGTGGCTCTCCCCTTCCCCGGGTTGTGCTGCTGACAAGCGGGGCAAGATCACACAATCTTTTGAATGATCAGTGTTATCCCAGGAGCATACCATTGTTGGTCAATCACATGTTGCATCCCTCCTTTGCCCATATGCACCTGTGCATGGACTAGGTGGCACAGGGGCAAAAACAGACTTCTAGGACATACTACATGCCCGTCTGAATGAAACTGAAACCCATCTTGGTCGTAGCACTGCACGCACTCCCAGCTGCATCTCTCTTGCTGACTGGCATTGTGTTGTGCTCAGGTACCACCATAGGGACAGGGGTTTGCTTGAGGGCACAAAAGGCTTGCAACATTGGTTCTTGAGTAGCAGCCACTCTTTTGGCAACCTCACCTGCTCATGCATTTCAAGAGACCTCATCATTGGCCTTTATGCGGGCCTCACACTTAATGATAACTAGCTGGGTTTGTAGCTGAATGGCTTCCAGTAGATTTAGCACTAGTTGGGAGTGTTTGATGGGTTTTCCGGACGAGGTGATGAACCATCTGTTTTTCCATATTTGTCCGAAATCATGCGCTACACCAAAGGCATAGCGTGCATCTGTGTATATGTTGGCTGATTTCCCTTTCGCCAGTATGCAGGCTCGTGTCAAGGCGAAAAGTTCGGCTGCTTGTGCTGAAGTGCCTTAGGGCAGGGCGAAGGCTTCCACAACCTGATGTGGGTCCACTATAGCGTAGCCAGCCAGAAACAGATCATCTCGAGTTCTTTCCGAGGATCTGTCAGTAAAGAAGATCAGAACAGGATTTGGCAAGGGGTCAGGGCGCAAATCCATCCTCAGGGAGGTGGAGTGTTGAACCGTCACCAGACAGTCGTGGTCAGTGTCTTCCATTGGCTCCAGCACGAAGGAGGCGGGGTTGACCGCCGGTGAACATTAGTAAGCGTAATTGGAGTCAGACAGGAAGATCACCTCGTAGCCAATGCAGTGGGAGGCAGTGAAGTGCTGAGTGGCTGCAGAGATTAAGAACAGCATTACAGCATGGGGTACTCGCACCTCACACGGGTGGTCGAGAACCAGCAGCAAGGACTTCTCTACCATGATGGCAGTGGCAACTACTGCACAAAGGCAGGCTGGCATGCCCAGGATCACAGCAGGCAAGGCAGTAGAGTAGTAGGCTACTGGTCTTTTTCCTCCTCCATGAGCCTGGGTCAGGACACCCGTAGCGAATCCCTTCTTCTCACAAACGTGCAACTGGAAGGGATGTTTGTAATTGGGTAATCCCAGTGCAGGGGCTGCTGTCACAGCAGCTTTAAGAGCCTGGAAGGCGGCCTCTCTTTCCGGAGTCCATTCTACCAGCGGGGGTGCCTCCTTGGCGGCGGCAGATCTCAAGACAGTGTCATATGTCCGATATTCACTTATCCATTGTCGGCAGTACCCCACTATTCCCAGGAAGGTGTCTTCAGAGGTGTCATCTGCAGGATGGCTTGTATTCTATCTGGTCTAATTTCTTGAGTGCCCGCCTTCAGTGTGAAACCCAGGTACTGCACGTGGGGCTGGCAGAATTGCAATTTAGCCCTGGATACTCAATGGCCCTGTTCTGCTAGGAATGCTAGGAACTGGAGTTCTGCTAGAGAGTCTTGCACGTACTCAGGCAGGGTGGAGGACACCACCAGCAGGTCATCAGCATACTGAATCAATGTGGAATTCCCTTCTAGGTGGCATTCATCCAAGTTATGCTTGATGGCAACTGCATAGACTGCTGGGCTCTCAGTGTACTCCTGAGGTAAACGAGTCCAAGTGTACTGTTGTCCCTTGTAGGTAAACACAAATAAGTACTGGTTATCAGTGTGCAGTGGTATGGAGAAGAAAGCAGAGCACAAGTCAATTACAAAAAGAACTAACACTCAGACACGGAGGGAGATCACTTCAGAACGCCTTTATTGTAACATGATATCATGGAGCGCTCATCCTCCAAGACTCTGCCTGACAATGGGTCACGCTCTTATTTAAATCCCAAGCATACGAGAGACAAACACATAAATCAGAAGGAGGAACTTCAATAGCAGTTCTGCTGAGTAGCAAAGTTGCAGGATATGTCCTTGAGCAGTTACTCATTTACTTCTGTGTTAATTTCTCAAAAGAGTATATTAGACAGGCTAAAAAAGTGTATCAGACATGTGATAATTCTTGAAACAAAGAAGTACAAACATAGTTATTTTAATCAGCCCGACTGAAAGGCACATTGTCGGCAGCAGAGTACATTAGTCACAGTAGACTTTGATTTTACATTTGAAGCTCATTAACCCTTCCTTGCTCAATACAGTGTCAGCTCTGGGTATTTTCTTCCACAGAGCGACAAGTCGGAGTTCAGTACAGAGCCAAGTAAACCTCACGGAGTGACAAGTTGAAATTCTGTACAGAGACGAATAGACTTCATGAAGTAACGAGTCGAAGTTATGCACAGAGATGAGTAAACCTCACGGAGTGACGAGTCGCAGTTCAGCACAGAGACGAGTAAACCTCGTGGAGTGACGAGTCACTGTTCGGTACAGAGACACGTAAACCTTGTGGAGTAACGAGTTGAAGTTCGGCGCAGAGACAAGTATACCTCGCGGAGTGACAAGTTGAAGTTCGGTGCAGAGACAAGTAAACCTCATGCAGTGACGAGTCACAGTTCGGCACAGATGAGTAAACCTCGTGGAGTGACAAGTTGAAGTTTTTACAGAGACAAGTAAACCTCGTGGTGTTACAATGAGCGACTGAAGCAAACCCAAGCACAGGACACGGGCACAAAGACTGAGTTGGGGATGCTGGCGCAGATGTGAACATCGAACAGCAATCTGGAGGAATCTTGATGGAGCTCTGATATGGACTCTTAACACTGAGACGGGGTTTTCATGGAACATCTTGAAACTGGAGCTGAACTTAAAACTAACAGTTCTAATCGGTCAGAAAACGAAGTTATCACACAAGAATAGACCAACGAACTGGTGACTAGTGGTGTGATGCCGGGGTTCTTATACTGCAGTTCCAGGTGTGCTGTCATCAAAGTGAATTTGTAGTAAATGGGAAATTGAAAGGTTGGAATCAAGGCATAATCGAAGTAATTTAGGAGCAAGATAGGGAATTAACAATCAGGACCATGACAATACCCTCCCTCAACGGGAGCCTCCAGGCGATCCACCAGGCTTGTCCAGATGGTCCTGAAGGAAATCACGGATGAGGAAAGGGTCTAAGATGAAGGAGCGGGGAATCCAGAAATGTTCTTCCGGGCTGTATCCTTCCCAATGGACCAGGTACTGGAGACGCCCGCCTTGGCGGTGCACATCCAGTAATCGCCGGACAGTGTACGCTGGGTGGTCATCAATAATCCGGGCGGATGGAGTGGGTTCAGCAGGAGGGCACAAAGGGCTGACAGATACCAGCTTCAATTGGGAAATGTGGAATGCAAGATGGATGTGCATAGATTTGGGTAGTTTGAGTCGGACCGCCGAGGGGTTGATAATGCTCTCAATCTTGAATGGTCCCAGGAAATGGGGATGGGGGACAAGTTTCTTGGACTTGTCCTCGAGGGTGATGTCTTTAGAAGAGAGCCAAACCTTCTGCTCAGGCCGATAATCAGGTGCAGGAATCCGGTGGTGATGGGCAATCCTCCGGTTGTGGTCGGTTGAGCAGAGCAGGGCCGCGCATGTCTTTCCAGATCTTGCGGCACCAACAGAGATGGGCCTGAACAGAAGGCACAGCAATGTCATCTTCAAGAGTGAAGAATAGAGGGAGTTGGTAACTGAGGGAGCATTCAAAGGGAGACCTTCCGGTGGCAGTGCTGACCAGGGAGTTGTGGGCGTACTCTACCCAAGCGAGATGGGTGCTCCAGGGAGACGGGTTGTTGGCAGTTATGCAGCGCAGTGCTGCTTCCAAATCCTGGTCAGCTCACTTGGTTTGCCCATTCGTCTGAAGATGAAAGCCAGATGACAGATTTACTGAGGCTCCAAGGGCTTGACAAAAAGATCTCCAAACTTGTTAGGAAAAGACCAATGAACTGGTGACTAGTGGTGTGATGCCGGGGTTCTTATACTGCAGTTCCAGGTGTGCTGTCATCAAAGGGAATTAGCAGTAAATGGGGAATTAAATGGTTGGAATCAAGGCATAATCAAAGTAAATTAGGAACAAGATAGGAAATTAACGTTTGGGACCATGACACATGGAGTGACAAGTCGAAGTTCGGTACAGAGACGAGTAAACCTCGCTGAGTGATGAGTCGCAGTTCAGCACAGAGACGAGTAAACTTCACAGAATGATGAGGCACAGTTCAGGACAGACAGATTTAAACCTCTCTGTGTGATGAGTCAAAGTTATGCACAGAGGCAAGTAAACTTCACAGAGTAACAAGTCACAGTTCGGTGCAAGATGACTAAACCTCATGGAGTGAAGAGTTGAAGTTCGTGCAGAGATGAGTAAACACCACAGAGTGACAATTTGAACCTCAGTACAGAGACAAGTATATACCTCGCGGAGTGATAGGTCAGTTTGGTATAGAGATGAGCAAACCTCGCAGAATGATGAGTCACAATTCAGTACAGAGAGGAGTAAACCTCACGGGGAAGATGAGTAAATCTCATGGTGTGACAAGGTGAAGCTGGTACAGAGACGAATAAACCTCACAGAGTAATGATTTGAAGTTCGGTACATAGACAAGTAAACCTCATGGAGAGACAATTTAAAGTTCGGTATAGAGACAATTAAACCACACGGAGTGATGAGTTAAGGTTTGGTACAGAGACAAGTAAATCTCACGGAGTGATGAGCTGAAGTTTGTTACAGAGACAGTAAACCTTTCAGAGGGACAAATCACAGTTCGGTACAAAGACGGACAAACCTCACGGAGTGACCAGTTGAAGTTCGTACAGAGATGAGTAAACCTCACAGAGTGATGAGTTGAAGTTCATATAGAAAGGAGTAAACCTCGCAGAGTGACGAGTCGCAGTTTGGCATAGAGATGAGTACACCTCACAGAATGAAGAATCACAGTTCGGTGCAGAGAGGAGTAAACCTCACAGTGTGACGAGTCGAAGTTATGCACAGAGGCAAGAAAACCTCACAGAGTAATGCACAGTTCCGTGCAGAGATGAGTAAACCTCATAGAGTGACTAGTTAAAGTTTGTACAGAGATGAGTAAACATCCTAGAGTGATGATTTGAAGCTCAGTACAGAGATGAGTAAACCTCATGGAGTGACAAGTCACAGTTCGGTATAGAGTCAAGTAAAGCTCACGTACTGATGGTTTGAAGTTGGGGTCAGAGACAAGTAAACCTCAAGAAGTGACGAGTCACAGTTCAGTACAGACATGAGTAAACCTCATGGAGTGAAGAGTTGCAGTTCGGTACAAAGACAAGTAAACCTCGCAGAGTGACGAGTCACAATTTGGCACAGAGATGAGTAAAGCTCGTGGTGTGACCTTGTAGCAGAGTTTTAACACTTTACTTAAAATAAAAGACAGAGACTCTCTGGGCTCAGTTCGCAGCAAGAACCTTTATTGTCGTGATGATCACGGAGAGCCAACCCTCACGGTGGAGAGACTGACTCTGACCAGACGCGTACGCGAGTTGACCTTTATACAGATAGATGAAACGGTTTAACGTACAAGAAAGTAATAACACCGTATGTCATGTCTTAGCCTGCGGTTTTAGCTGGAACAGGCTGCTCTTAGCTGTTAAGGCAGAAGCTCTAGGCTGCAGTTAATAACTAAGCTGTTGCAGTTCTCGTAAGAACGTTACTCTACAGAAGTAAAGCGTTAATCACCTTTGACACACATACTAAACCGAATGTTCCAAACAGGGGCTCCTACCAGCAAGCAAGGAATATTCTGCAAATGCAGAGTTTTCACCACCACGGTTCCCCCCTTGTTGATCTATTATGATCAACTCTCCTTGCTTCTCTATTACCGAAAGGAATAGGTTTCTTCTTCATGGGGAGTGAGTGCTCTGACTAACTGCATCACATCGTCTCTGGATTTTGAGGTAAACAAGGAACTCCATGCCCTAATACAACATGCCCGAACATACACATACACAGACTAACACAATATCACCCTCTCAGGTCCATATAATTTGAGGTGGGTATCCTACCACAGATTCTCCATTTTGCCTTCCCCCCCCCCCCCCCCGATAGTCAGTAGATGTACGAAGTAGGCATGGCCCAGCACCTCTGGCATCAGCGGGTTTCAGGGCTGCATTGCTTGTCTTGTGCACAGGGTTCAGATGTCGGTTTCCTGTGGCTGTCAATTGGGCACGGTGGGTCGAGAGGTGAGTAACTCTTACAGTGGGTGGCATGAACCCAGTCCTCTTTTTCCTTGTAGTTTAACGGCAGTGCAGTCAACAAGCAGCACTTGGTAGGGTCCTTTCCACCTGGGGAAAAGAGAGTCTTTTTTTTAATGCCTTTAGCAACACTAAGTACCCTATCTGAAAGGGGCACATGGGCTCATCCGTAAGGGGACTCTGCAATTTCCCAGCGGCTTTACAGAGAGCCTGGGCATACTCGAGGCTTCGCTCTTCCACCCCCCCCATTAAGGTCACCCCTGACAGAGTCTTAGAAGGCTCAATCCCTGACAGCATGGCTCGGCCCATTAGGGCCTCATATGGGGTGAGACCAGTTTTCTGATTTTTTTTTTGATTTCTCATCTTAAAAAGGGCCAAGGGGAGGGCTTCTGGCCATTTCAATCCCGTATCCTAGCACAGTCTCCCCAGTGTGTTTTCTCCACAGTTCAGTACAGAGACAATAAACCTCATGGAGTGATGAGTCACAGTTTGCTACAGAGATGAGAAAACCTCACAGAGTGACGTGTTACAGTTCAATACAGAGATAAGTAAACCTCGTGGAGTGACAAGTTGAAGTTCGTACAAAGATGAGTAAACATCATGGAGTGACAAATCACAGTTTGCTACTGAAACAAGTAAAATCATGGATGATGAGTCACAGTTCAGTACAGAGATGAGTAAATCTCATGGTGCGATGAGTCGAAGTTATGCACAGAGGCGAGTAAACCTCAAAGAGTACCGAGTCATAGTTCGGTGGAATGAGTTAACATCACTGATTGACAACCAGAAGCTCAGTACAGAGACAAGTAAACTTCGAGGAGTGACAAGTTGAAGTTCGGTACAGAGACGAGTAAACCTCGCGGAGTGACAAGTCGCAGTTCGACACAGAGACAAGTAAACTGGGTGGTGTGATGAGTTACAGTTCAGAACAGAGAGGAGTAAACCTCACAGTGTGACGTGTTACATGGTGGGCAACAATGAATATAGAATTAAGTCAAGTTTTATAAACAAACAAACATTTTTCAAACTCTGCTCAACAAAAGTGAAAAGTAAATAAATGGCTAACCTAACCGGAAGTTAACTGCTATACGGCAATTTAGCAAACAGCCAAACTCTGGAATAGTTCTTAAAATTGTAAATTCGAAAGTCCAAATGATTTATACAGTCAGTAAGGAGAGACTTCCTTAAAAACTGATTTCTTCGAAGTATTGACATGATGTTACTGCTGATCCTAGCTGAGAGATGCCTTGTCCAAAGGATTCACGATGAAGGAAATAAAATGGCTTAAAGGAACTGACCTTTACCTGCTGGAGGGTGAAAACGGCACAAACCTTCCTGATCTTGCAGGGGTTATCTCAGATGCAGGTCACTATACCTGAACAAAGATTCAATAAGGCCGATCCTTTACAAAACTGCCGAACGACACCAACTTTACTTAATCCTTCGGGTACCCATACTTTGGTAAAGTCTTCACTCTCCAATACTAGACTGTGGAGGTAAATCCCAGGTGCAACAAAAAAGAACTGGCAGCGATTGGTGAAACTGCCACCACAATGGTTTTGTACCTTACAATAGAAAGTAAAACTCCACTTTAAAATGAAACTGCGTCATGAGACAAATACGCAGCAAGACTAACTAACGAACTAACCAATGAACTAACCGTGTGACAACAAGGGTTTTCCCTTATATACCTGTTGATACATGCATCACGTAACCTCACACCAGTGGGGAAATTACATCTCGTGACCTCACACTGACGGGAAAATTACACCATCCCACCATCACAAGACAATTACATCATGCTCACAAGATACTCAATTACATCATGGTCATATGACAGTCAGAAGATACCCACAGGGTACAGACGAGTCACAGTTCGGTACAGAGACAAGTGAACCTTACAGAATGAGGAGTCATAGATCAGCACAGAGATGAGTAAACCTTGTGGTGTGATGAGTCAAAGTTCTGCAAAGAAGCGAGTAAACCTCACAGAGTAACGAGTCACAGTTCGGTACAGAGATGAGTAAACATTGCAGAGTGATGAGTCAAAGTTCAGTACAGAGACCAACAAACCTCGTGGAGTGACGCGTTGAAGTTCTGTACAGAGACGAGTGAACCTCACAGAATGATGAGACATAGTTCGGTACAGAGAGGAGTAGTCCTCACGGAGTGACGTCACGGTTAGTTACAGAGACAAGTAAACCTCATGGAGTGATGAGTCACAGTTTGGTACATGGAGTAATCCTCATGGAGTGATGAGTCACAGTTCAATAGAGAGACCAACAAACCTCGTGGAGTGACGAGTTGAAGTTTGGTACAGAGACAAGTGAACCTCATGGAGTGACCAGTCACAGTTCGGTACAGAGAGGAGTAATCCTCATGGAGTGATGAGTAAATCTCACAGAGTGATAAGTCACAGTTCAGTATAGAGACAAACACACTTTGCAGAGTGACGATTTGAAGTTCTGTGCAGAGACAGATAAACCTCGTGGAGTAACAAGTTGAAGTTCATACAGAAAGGAGTTAACCTCACGGAGTGACGAGTCGTAGTTCAGTGCAGAGATGAGTAAACCTCGTGGAGTGACAGTTCAGTACAGAGACGACTAAACCTCATGGAGCAATGAGTTACAGTTCAGTTCAGAGACGAGTAAACCTCGTGGAGTGTCGAGTCGCAGATCGGAACAGACACAAGTGAACCTCATGGAATGACAATTTGAAGTTCATACATAGACGAGTAATCCTCACAAAGTGACAATTTGAAGTTCGGTGCAGAATGAGTAAACCTCGAAGAGTGACAAATTATAGATCATACAGAAAGGAGTAAACATCATGGATGATGAGTCGCAGTTCGACACAGAGACGAGTAAATCTCGCTGAGTGATGAGTCCCAGTTCAGTACAGAGACAAGTAAATCTCGCAGAATGACGAGTCGTAATTCAGTATAGAGACGAGTAATCCTCATGGGGTGACAAGTCACTGTTTGGTATAGAGACGAGTAAACCTCACGGAGTGATGATTTGAAATACAGTACAGAGGCAAATAAACCTTGAGGAATGATGAGTTACAGTTTGTACAGAGAGGAGTAAACCTCGCAGAGTGATGTGTCACAGTTCAACACAGAGACGAGTAAACCTCGAGGTGTGACGAGTCGAAGTTATGCAAAGAAGCGAGTAAACCTCACAGAGTAACGAGTCGCAGTTTGGTGCAGAGATGAGTAAACTTCATGAAGTGACCAGTGGAAGTCCGTACAGAAATGAGTAAACATCACAGAGTGACAATTTGAAACTCAGTACAGAGACGAGTAAAGAGTGATGAGTACAGTGACGAGTCAGAGTTCATACACAGATGAGTATACCTCATGGAGTGACAAGTAACATTTCAGCACAGAGACAAATAAACCCTGCGGAGTGACAAGTAAACCTCGTGGAGTGATGAGTCACAGGGTACATAGAGCAGTAATTCTCACAGAGTGATGAGTCACAGTTTGTACACAGATGAATATACCTCATGGAGTGACGAGTAACATTTCAGCACAGAGACAAGTAAACCTCGCATTGTGATGAGTAATCCTCATGGAGTGACGAGTCACAGTTCAGTACAGAGACCAACAAACTTCGCGGAGTGACGAGTTGAAGTTTGGTACAGCAACGAGTAAACCTCGTGGAGTGATGAGTCACTGGTTCAGAGACGAGTAAACTTCAGCACAGCGACAAACACCTCGCGGACTGACGAGTCACAGTTTGTACAGAAATGAGTAAACCTCATGAGGTGGCAAGACACAGTTCAGTATGAGACGAGTAAACCTCATGGAATGATGAGTCACAGTTGGGTACAGAGAGCAGTAAAACTTGCTCCTTCCATACAGCTACCACTCTCTGAGTAAAGAAGTTCCCCCTGTGTTACACCTAAACTTTTGCCCCCTAACTCTCAACCCATTTTCTATGTTTCAGCTCATGTCCTCTTGTTTGAATCTCCCCTACTCTCAATGGAAAAAAGCCTATCCATGTCAACTCTATCTATTCCCCTCATAATTTTAAATACCTCTATCAAGTCCCCCCTCAACCTTCTCCAAAGCATAAAGACCTAACTTGTTCAACCTTTCTCTGTAACTTAGGTGCTGAAACCCAGGTAACATTCTAGTAAATCTTCTCTGTACTCTCTCTATTTTGTTGCCATCTTTCTTATAATTCGATGACCAGAACCGTACACAATACTCCAAATTCGGCTTTACTAATACCTTGTACAATATTAACATTACATCCCAACTCCTATACTCAATGCTCTGATTTATAAAGGCCAGCATACCAAATGCTTTCTTCACCACCTTATCCACATGAGATTCCACCTTCAGGGAACTATGCACCATTATTCCTAGATCACTCTATTCTACTGCATTCCTCAATATCCTACCATTTACCATGTATGTCCTATTTTGATTATTCCTCCCAAAATGTAGCACCTCACACTTATCAATATTAAACTCCATCTGCCATCTTTCAGCCCACTCTTCTAACTGGCCTAAATCTTTCTGCAAACTTTGAAAACCTACTTCATTATCCACAACGTCACCTACCTTAGTATCATCTGCATACTTACTAATCCGATTTACCACCTCATCCTCCAGATCATTAATGTATATGACAAATAACATTGGACCCAGTACAGATCCCTAAGGCACACCGCTAGTCACCGGCCTCCAACCTGACAAACAGTTATCCACCACTACTCTCTGGCATCTCCCATCTAGCCACTGTTGAATCCATTTTACTACTTCAATATTAATACCTGAAGATTGAACCTTCCTAACTAACTTTCCATGCGGAACCTTGTCAAAGGCCTTACTGAAGTCCATATAGACAACATCCACTGCTTTACCCTCGTCAACTTTCCTAGCAACCTCTTCAAAAAATTCAATAAGATTCGTCAAACATGACCTTCCATGCACAAATCCACGTTAACTGTTCCTAATCAGACCCTGTCTACCCAGATAATTATATATACCATCTCTAAGAATACTTTCCATTAATTTACCTACCACTGACGTCAAACTTACAGGCCGATAATTGCTAGGTTTACTCTTAGAACCCTTTGTTAAACAATGGAACAACATGAGCAATATGCCAATCTTCTGACACATCCCCGTTTCTAATGACATTTAAAATATTTCTGTCAGAGCCCCTGCTATTTATACACTAATTTCCCTCAAGGTCCTAGGGAATATCTTGTCAGGATCTGGAGACTTATCCACTTCTATTTTCTTTAAAAGCACCAGTACTTCCTCTTCTTTAATCGTCATAGTTTCCATAATTTCCCTACTTGTTTCCCTTACCTTACACAATTCAATATCCTTCTCCTTAGTGAATACCAAAGAAAAGAAATTGTTCAAAATCTCCCCCATCTCTTTCAGTTCCACACATAGCTGTCCACTCTGATTCTCTAAGGGACCAATTTTATCCCTCACTATCCTTTTGCTATTAATATAACTGTACAAACCCTTTGGATTTATTTTTACCTTATTTGCCAAAGCAACCTCATAACTTCTTTTAGTTTTTCTGATTTCTTTCTTAAGATTCCTTTTACATTCTTTATATTCCTCCAGCCCCTCATTTACTCCATGCTGCCTATATTTATTGTAGATATCTCTCTTTTTCCGAACCAAGTTTCCAATATCCCTTGAAAACCATGGCTCTCTCAAACTTTTAACCTTTCCTTTCAAGCTAACAGGAACATAAAGATTCTGTACCCTCAATATTTCACCTGTAAATGACCTCCATTTCTCTATTACATTCTTCCCATTAAACAAATTGTCCCAATCCACTCCTTCTAAATCCTTTCGCATCTCCTCAAAGTTAGCCTTTCTCTAATCAAAAATAACCCTGGGTCTAGTCCTATCCTTCTCCATAATTATATTGAAACTAATGTTATTGTGATCACTGGACCCTAAGTGCTCCCCAACACATACCTCCGTCACCTGACCTATCTCATTCCCTAACAGGAGATCCAACACTGCCCCTTCTCTAGTTGGTACCTGTATGTATTGCTGCAAAAAACTATCCTGCACACATTTTACAAACTCCAAACCATCCAGCCCTTTTACAGAATGGGCTTCTCAGTCTATGTGTGGAAAATTAAAATCTCCCACAATCACTACCCTGTGCTTACTACAACTATCTACTAACTCCTTACAAATTTGCTCCTCCAATTCTCGCTTCCCATTAGGTGGTCTATAATACACCCCTATAAGTGTTACTACACCTTTCCCATTCCTCAATTCCACCCAAATAGACTCCCTAGACGAGCCCTCTAATCTATCCTGCCAGAGCACCACTGTAATATTTTCTCGGACAAGCAATGCAACACCTCCCCCTCTTGTCCCTCCGATTCTATCACATCTGAAGCAACAAAATCCAGGAATATTTAGTTGCCAATCACACCCCTCCTGCAACCATGTTTCACTAATAGCTACAACATATTTCCAGGTATCAATCCATGCTCTAAGCTCATCCACCTTTCTTAAAATGCTCCTAGCATTAAAATAAATGCATTTAAGAAATTCTCCACCTCTTACTCTCTGTTTATCACTAATGGTGCAAACAACTTTACTATCTTCTTTTTCTTCCTTCTCCCATACATCTGTTCCTGCACTCTGGTTCCCATCCCCCCTCGTATCTAGTTTAAATCCACTGGAGCCTCTCTAGCAAACCTACCTGCAAGAATATTTGTCCCCCTCCAGCTCAGATGTAAACTGTCCCACCAGAACAGGTCCCACCTTTCCTGGAAAACTGCCCAATTATCTATAAATCTGAAGCCTCCCTCCTGCACCATGTCTTCAGCCACGTGTTGATCTGCACTATCTTACTATTTCTAAACCCACCTGCACGTGGCACTGGTAGCAATCCTGAGATGGTTATCCTGGAGGTCTTTTGCTTTAACTTGGCGCCTAACTCCCTAAACCCACCTCTCAGGACCTCCTCATTCTTCCTACCCACGTCATTGGTCCCTACATGAACCACGACATCCGGCTGCTCACCCTCCCTCTTGACAATACTGAGAACTCCATCTGAGATATCGTGGACCCTGGCACCAGGGAGGCAACAGACCATCCGGGATTCTCAATCTCTTCCACAGAACCTCTTAGCTGTCCCCCAAACTATCAAATCCCCTATCACTACTGCTCTCCTCTTTTCCCTCCTTCCCTTCTGAGCTGACGGTCCAGTCTCCGTGCCAGAGACGAAACCACTGCAACATGTCCCTGGTAGGTCGTCCCCACCAACGGTATCCAAAATTGATGGGAACTTATTATTGATGGGAACTTCACAGGGGTGTTCTGCTCATTCTGTCTAATCCCCTTCCCTCTCCAGACAGTCACACAGCTACCCGTCTCCTGACTCTAAGGGGTAACTATCTCCCTGTAACTCCTGTTTATTTCTGCCTCTGCCTCTTGAATGATCCGAAGTTCATCCAGCTCCAGCTCCAGTTCCCTAACACGGTTTGTCAGGAGCTGCAGCTGGATGCACCTTTTGCAAGTGTAGTCATCAGGAACAATTGTGCTCGCCCTGACTTCCTACATACTGCAAACAGAGCACTCAACTGCCCTAACTGCTGCCTCCATTACCTACTCTTAAGGTAATTAAATTAATTAAAGGAACTTACCCGGCCTTACCTCACTTGGAGTGAAGCTTGTCCTCAGCCTCTGCTCGCCGAAGCCTCTCGATACAGAGACGAACAAACTTCGTGGAGTAACAAGTTGAAGTTCGATACAGAGATGAATAAACCTCACAGAATGATAAATTGCAGTTCGGTATAGAGACAAGTAAACCTCACAGAGTGATGAATCACAGTTCAGTACAGAGAAGAGTAAACCTCGCGGAGTGATGAGTCACAGTTTGGTACAGAGACAAGTAAACCTCACAGAATGACGAGTCATTTTGGTACAGAGACGAGTAAATCTCGCTGAGTTACGAGTAAGCCTCGTGGAGTGATGAGTCACAGTTCATACAGAGATGAGTAAACCTCGTGGAGTGACGAGTCATAGCTCAAACAGAGATGAGTAAACCTCACCGAGCAGTGATATGAACTGGCCCATTCCTCGCCTTGACACCCTGTCCTTCACAATATAGCCGGCGTTTAAATTCACCAAACTTTGCTCTTGGACCTAGACCCTGCCACTTCGATACGCTCTCTGGCCTGTGTCCCACCGCCTCAGTTTGGTCCATACCCAACTTTCCAATTCAGCTCAACTGTTAAATCAAAATCCCCCACCTCACAACATTTTTATTTCTTTTTTTTGGACTACTTATTTAATTTAACTATAAGTATATATGTGTGTGTGTGTGTGTGTGTGTGTGTGTACTCTGCTTGTGTGTGTGTGTGTGTGTGTGTGTGTGTACTCTGCTTAAGGGTCTTACTGCTATGCTGTAGGTATTTCATTTTGGCAGTTCCGTGAAAGCAGTCTGTTTTGCTTTCAGTTTGTTTGGGTTTGAGCTGAGATAAGGGGCTTTGTTGTCCAACTTCAGAATGTGGTGTCAGCCAATCAGGAGAGTGTAATTCAGAGAAGGTTTTAGAGAATGATGGGCAGAGAAGTTTTTGTGATGGACACTGGTGTGGGTCGAGATAGTCTTATGCTCTTATGGAGATCTTTCTGGTAGGCACTGGGGGAAGACAGGAGGGAAGCTAGCTGAGGATGCCATCCTCATTGCACAGGATGCTTTGTGCAGATAAATGGCTTCAAGGAGGAAGGACAATACTTCCATGGAGGAGTTTGTTTGTTCAAGATGGATTTTGAGTGACATTCGGAAAGTGGCGTGTGCTTTTACACAGACCGAGGGTCTAACATGAGAGTGAAAAACACCTTTAAGATGAGCATCAGCTTATGTGTACATTTGACAGTTTAATTATTTAATTTAATTTAATTTTTCCCATTATTTTCTTTAATAACTGTTTGGTTAAGTTAACATTCTTAAATATACTTTCTTTATAATTGTATGCAGTGTACGGTCTGGTATTCCTTGGCGACTGTGATTGCATGGGAGCAGTAAGTTACACAGCATTCACACAAATCAGGGATCGGGTGGCCGAGATATTCCAATCTCATGAGTCTGGTGTGGCCCAGGTCATATCTACATACGGAGTCTGAGAAAGGTGGTTTTCTCACAGCCAAGTCTGGTGGCTGTAGGCAGGGGGCTAACATGTCACATCTTTAGAGACACCCAATGAAAAGGAGTTTCATATGTATCCCCACTTCCAGTTAAGATGCTGCTACCGAACGTGTGCAACAGCTTCAGGTAGTCAAAAAGCTAAGAGATCCAACTAAAAAACCTTCTCAGAGGTAAATTGTTTTAAATTATCACTACAAACAGTGAAAGGGCGAGCAATGGCGAGGCAAGTTCGGGTGATGAATGGATGCATATGGAGTTTTAATGCCCATACAGCTAGCCCAGAAGTGAGGTTGAATTGCTCTGGATGCTGTAAGGAGAAATCAGGGCCCAGGTAGAGGAGATTTGAATTTAATGCTTGTACAACTGGCTCGGGTGGAAGGTTGGGTCACCCTGGGTGCCGAGCTGTTTTGAAGAGCTTAAGAGCAGCTTCAACCTAGGCGACAAAATCTGGGCTCAGTTTGAGTCACTATGCAGCATGGTCTAGGCCCGGTGTTTTTCGTAGCAGCAGTGCCTGGGTCCTAATGCAAGGGACAAAGTGCTGTTTAAACATCTGCCCAGATCATTGCTTTCTGTCCACGTTGTTCAGGGCATTGGAGCCTTTCGCTGTACCATTATTAGGTTAATTTAAATGCCAGCTCAGATAGACTGAAAAGACAGGGTGTCGGGATGAGAGCCATTCTCCACAATGGTCATCTCCAATGCGCAGAGGCTATGAAGACTGCCCAACTGCTGTGCTCTCTGCCTGCTAGTGTACTGAACTGATAAGCAATGCTTTGGGCCTACACCGGGCTGCTCCAGGATTCGGATCGAAGGACTCATTTTTGTTCAAAATGCTGTTGTTGGCTTCAATTGTTTGCATGACTTGTATTTTTTTCTTTCTCTTGTGCATTAAGTATTGGTCTTTTGTTTTTATTTTCATTTTTATTCTTTTTTATTCTTTAATAGGTATAGGGGAAATGTCAGGGGTAAGTTTTTTACACAGAGTGTGGTGAGTACGTGGAATGGGCTGCCGGCAATGGTGGTGGAGTCAGACACGATAGGGTCTTTTAAGAGACTCCTGGATAGGTACATGGAGCTTCAAAAAATAGAGGGCTATGGGTATTCCTAGGTAGTTTCTAAAGTAAGTACATGTTCGGCTCAGCTTTATGGGCCAAAGGGCTTGTATTGTGCTGCAGGTTTTCAGTGTTTCTAATTGGGTTCTTTCAGGATTCTTGGTTTGTGACTACCTGTGAGCAAGCAAATCTCAAAGTTGTATAATTTATACATTCTTTGATAATAAATATAGTTGAATCTTTTTCATGTTTTTTTCTATTATGTATTGCATTTACTGCTGCGGCAAAGACAACAGTTTTCACAACATAAGCCGGTAAATTTAAACCTTATTCTGATTCTGATATTGAGTAAGAAGCTATAGAAACCACTCAGCCAGAATTTCAATCTCCCTCCTATATACTCATCATCACCACCTCTGATCTGGCCAACAGTGGTGTCGTCAGCCAATTTCAATATGGCACTGGAGCTGTGCGAGCCTTACAGTCATAAATGCAAAGCAAGTAGAGCAGGTGGCTAAGCACACAGCCCTGTGGTGCATCGGTGCTGATGGAGATTGTGATGGAATTGAATTGACTTTATTACTTACATCCTTTATATACATGAGGAGTTATGTGTCAGTCTAAATGTGTAATGTGTAATTTATAGTGATTTATAATAAATAGTACGTACAACAGGACAGTCGATATAACATAGAAATACAGTTGCATCAACATGAATTAAGCAGTCTGATGGCCTGGTGGAAAAAGCTGTCCCAGAGCCTGTTGATCCTGGCTTTTATGCTGCGGTATCATTTCCAGGATGGTAGCAGCTCGAGCAGTTTGTGGTTAGGGTGACTCAGGTCCCCAATGATCCTACAGGCCCTTTTTATACACCTGTTGCTGTAAATGTCCTGAATAGTGGGAAGTTCACATCTACAGATGTGCTGGGCTGTCTTCACCACTCTCTGCAGAGTCCTGCGATTTTGGAAAATACATTTCCCATACCAGGCAGTGATGCAGCCAGTCAGGATGCTCCCAATTGTGCCACTGTAGAAAAGATCCGGCAAGGGTCTGTGGCTGATGAAATCGAGGCTCCAGTTGTGCAAGGAGGTATTGAGGCCTAGGTCTTGGATTTTCAACTCCTAATATCAACTATCTTGCTGGCAAATGTACAGTCTCTAGTAAATAAAATTGAAGATCTCAGAGCTAGGGTGCAGTAGCGAGGGACACTAGGATCGGTTGCGTCCTACGTTTCACGGAATCCTGGTTCACCCTTTCCATACTGGATGAAGCAATTCAGATAGATGGGATTGCTATACACCATCAGGATAGGTCTGTTGAATCACTCACAAGCAGAGGTGGAGGTGTATGCCAACTCCTCTTGGTGCACAAATGTATCAGTGTTGTCCCAAATCTGCTCACCAGACCTGGAATATCTCGCAATTAAGTGCAATCCATTTTACCTACCACAGGGGATTTCTGTGATCATTTTGGTAGCTGTTTACATTCTACTTCAGGACAATATCAAACAGGCTCTAGATGCTCTGAGCAATGGAATCAACGTGCACAAAACAGCACACCCCGATGCCTTCACGATCATCGTGGGGATTTTAAACAGGCCAGCTTGAAAAAAAATCACTAAATCATTACCATCCACTTGTAGTACCAGAGGAAACAACACACTGGACCTCTGTTACACCACCCTCAAGAATGCCTACCATGCTATCCCATGTCTACACTTCGGAAAGTCTGATCACCTGGCTGTACTTCTACTCCCTGAGTAGAGGCAGAGATTGAAGACTGCAGCACCAATAATGAGGACCAAGAAGGTTTGGACAAGGGAAGCATAGGAGTGCCTACAGGACTGCTTTGAATCGGTGGACTGCACTGTATTCAGGGATTCCTCTTCAAATCTGGATGAGTATGCTGCAATTGTTATTGACTTCATTAAAACATGTGTTGTGAGTGTGTGCCTATGAAAACTTGCTATACATTCCCAAACCAAAAGCCGCGGAGGAACCGAGAGGCTGTTATTTACCGAGGGCTAGGTTGGTGGTATTTAAGTCTGGTTACCAAAGTCTTTACGAGAAAACCAGGTATGACTTGCAGAAGGCTACTTCAAGAGCAAAGACACATTTCCAAGTGAGGCTGGAGGCAATATCGGATGCACATCAACTGTGGCAAGATTTGCAAGACATTGCTTCCTATGAAGCAAAACCCAATAGCATGAATGGCAGTGATGCTTCTCTACCAGATGAGCTCAACATCTTCTATACCTACTTTGAAAGGGAAAACATAACTACAGCTGCTGCATCCAGTAACCCTGTGATCTCTGTCTCAATGTGAGTCTCTCTTTAAGGAGGATGAACCCTCACGCAGCAGAAGGTCCTGATGGAATACCTGGTAAGGCTCTGAAAACTTGTGCCAAATAACTGGTAGGAGTATTCAAGGAAACTTTCGGCCTCTCACTACTCTGGTCAAAAGCTCCCCCCACTTCAAAAAGGCAACTAACCTATCTAATACCCACTTTTTTCAATATCTACAGATTAGAGATTTTAATATCTAAACTACATATACTTCCTACTAGCCCAGATAAGAACATAATAGATGTAATTTTTAATTTGAAGCCTATTGAAAATGGCTCAATATCTTATATTTATGGTCTGTTGTCAGGATTGAGAATGGCTCCTTTAGATAAAATTAAAAAAGATTGGGTAAAGGATTTACAGACTTCATTATCTGATGAGACCTGGAGTGTTATTTTCAAAATAGTTAATTCTTCATCATTATGTGCTCATCATTCCCTCCTACAATTTAAAGTAGTACATAAGGCTCATATGTCTAAAGACAAGCTCTCTCATTATATTGCAGATATATTTCCTTATTGTGACAGATGTAATAATGGAGAGGCTTCATTAATTCTTATGTTTTGGTAATGTTCAAGCCTTGAAAAATATTGGAAAGATGTATTCCAAACTTTTTCTGTACTTTTTAAAGTTAGTTTTAAGCCCAATCCTTTGACTGCCTTATTTGGTATTGTTGATGAAAGAGTTATAATTTTGGAGCCTTCTCATTTGCAGGTACCGGCTTTTATTTCCTTTATGGCTAGGATGGCAATCTTGCGTTAATGGAAGGAGGCTCCCCCCCCCCGCCCCGCCACTACACATGATCAATGGTTATGTAATGTTATGTCATGCTTAAATCTAGAGAAGATTCGTTGTTCGATTCTGTGAAGAACAAAAGGATGACAGGAGTGAAGGTAGGTCCGATTAGAGATAAAAGTGGGAAGATGTGCCTGGAGGCTGTGGAAGTGAGCGAGGTCTTCAATGAATACTTCTCTTCGGTATTCATCAATGAGAGGGAACTTGATGACAGTGAGGACAATATGAATGAGGTTGATGTTCTGGAGCATATTGATATTAAGGGAGAGGAGGTGTTGGAGTTGTTAAAATACATTAGGATGGATAAGTCCCCAGGGCCTGACAGAATGTTCCCCAGACTGCTCAACGAGGCGAGGGAAGAGATTGCTGAGCCTCTGGCTAGGATCTTTATGTTCTCGTTGTCCATGGGAATGGTACCGGAGAATTAGAAGGAGGCGAATGTTGTCCCCTTATTCAAAAAAGGTAGTAGGGATAGTCAAGGTAATTAAAGACCCATGAGTCTTAAATCTGTGGTGGGAAAGATGTTGGAAAAGATTCTTAGAGATAGGATCTATGGACATTTAGAGAATCATGGTCTGATCAGGGACAGTCAGCATGGCTTTGTGAAGGGCAGATCATGCCTAACAAGCCTGATAGAGTTCTTTGAGGAGGTGACCAGAGATATAGATGAGGGTGTTGCAGTGGATGTGATCTACATGGATTTTAGTAAGGCATTTGACAAGGTTCCACATGTTAGGCTTATTCAGAAAGTCAGAAGGCATGGGATCCAGGGAAGTTTGGCTAGGTGGATTCAGAATTGGCTTGCCTGCAGAAGGCAGAGGGTCATGGTGGAGGGAGTACATTCAGATTGGAGGGTTGTGACTAGTGGTGTCCCACAAGGATCTGTTCTGGGACCTCTACTTTTTGTGATTTTTATTAACGACCTGGATGTGGGGGTAGAAGGGTGGATTGGCAAGTTTGCAGATGACACAAAGGTTGGTGGTGTTGTAGATAGTGTAGAGGATTGTCGAAGATTGCAGAGAAACATTGATAGGATGCAGAAGTGGGCTGAGAAGTGGCAGATGGAGTTCAACCCGGAGAAGTGTGAGGTGGTACACTTTGGAAGAACAAATTCCAAGGCAGAGCACAAAGTAAATGGCAGGATACTTGGTAGTGTGGAGGAGCAGAGGGATCTGGGGGTACATGTCCACAGATCCCTGAAAGTTGCCTCACAGGTAGATAGCGTAGTTAAGAAAGCTTATGGGGTGTTAGCTTTCATAAGTCGAGGGATAGAGTTTAAGAGACACGATGTAATGATGCAGCTCTATAAAACTCTAGTTAGGCCACACTTGGAGTATTGTGTCCAGTTCTGGTCGCCTCACTATAGGAAGGATGTGGAAGCATTGGAAAGGGTACAGAGGAGATTTACCAAGATGCTGCCTGTATGGATTATGCATTATGATCAGAGATTAAGGGAGCTAGGGCTTTACTCTTTGGAGAGAAGGAGGATGAGAGGAGACATGATAGAGGTGTACAAGATATTAAGAGGAATAGACAGAGTGGACAGCCAGCGCCTCTTCCCCAGGGCTCCTCTGCTCAGTACCAAAGGACATGGCTTTAAGATAAGGGGAGGGAAGTTCAAGGGGGATATTAGAGGAAGGTTTTTCACTCAGAGAGTAGTTGGTGCATGGAATGCACTGCCTGAGTCAGTGGTGGAGGCAGATACACTAGTGAAGTTTAAGAGACTACTAGACAGGTATATGGAGGAATTTAAGATGGGGGGTTATATAGGAGGCAGGGTTTGAGGGTTGGCACAACATTGTGGGCTGAAAGGCCTGTAATGAGCTGTACTATTCTATGTTCTATGTTTTATGTTCTATGTTCTATGTTCTATGTTCGACTTCTGATTCTAAACAAGACTTTCAAATGTTATGGGGACCCTTTCTGAACTATTTTAAAAATCTTTGAATTGTTATTAAAATATAGATCTGGGCTAGTATTATAAAACACTATATGGCAAAGTACTCTTTTTATTCTCTTACTTTTTTTTTACTAACCAGCTTTGTCTTGGTAGGGGGTGTAGATTTTTTTCATAATATAATTAACCATACTATTGTGCTTCATCATTCAATTTATTTTATTTGATTGATCGTCAATATGGGATACCGTGATTGTATCAGTGTGATTTCTATATCGTGCATTTTGTGCTATCTTATTTTGATTTATAATAAGTATCCTCATGAATTCTATATTTGTATATATGAAATTTAATAAAAATATTGGAAAAAGAAAGAAAGAAAAAGACAACAATTATACCTATGCCCAAGAAGAGTTGTGTGAGCTACCTTAATGACTATCACTGAGTAGCACCCTTATCTATGGTGATGAAATGTTTGAGAGGCTAGTCATGGCCAGAATGAATACCCACCTCAGCAAGGACCTAGACACACTGCAATTTGCCTATCACCACAATAGGTCTACAGCAGACACAATCTCAATGGCTCTTCACACAGCTTTTAGATCACCTGGACAATACAAACACCTATGTCAGAATGCTATTCATTGACTATAGCTCAGCATTTAACACCATCATTCCCACAGTCCTAGAACCATAGAACCATAAAACATTACAGCACAGAAACAGGCCTTTTGGCCCTTCTTGGCTATGCCGAACCATTTTTCTGCCTAGTCCCACTGACCTGCACCTGGACCATATCCTTCCATACACCTCTCATCCATGTACCTGTCCAAATTTTTCTTAAATGTTAAAAGTGAGCCCGCATTTACCACTTCATCTGGCAGCTCATTCCACACTCCCACCACTCTCTGTATGAAGAAGCTCCCCCCAATGTTCCCTTTAAACTTGTCCCCCTTCACCCTTAACCCATGTCCTCTAGTTTTTTTCTTCCCTAACCTCAGTGGAAAAAGCCTGCTTGCATTCACTCTATCTATACCCATCATAGTTTTATATACCTCTATCAAATCTTCCCTCATTCTTCTACGCTCCAGTGAATAAAGTCCTGACCTATTCAACCTTTCTCTGTAATTCAGTTTCTCAAGTCCCAGCAACATCCTTGTAAACCTTCTCTGCATTCTTTCAATCTTATTGATATCCTTCCTGTAATTTGGTGACCAAAACTGCACACAATACTCCAAGTCCAGCCTCACCAATGCATTATACAACCTCACCATAACATTCCAACTCAATACTTTGATTTATAAAGGCCAATGTACCAAAAGCTGTCTTTACAACCCTATCTACCTGTGATGCCACTTTTAGGGAATTTTGAATCTATATTCCCAGATCCCTCTGTTCTACTGCACTCTTCAGTGCCCTACCATTTACCTTGTATGTTCTACCTTGGTTTGTCCTTCCAAAGTGCAATACCTCACACTTGTCTGTCTTAAGCTCCATCTGCCATTTTTCAGCCCATTTTTCCAGCTGGTCCAAATCCCTCTGCCAGCTTTGAAAACCTTCCTCACTGTCCACTACACCTCCAGTCTTTGTATCATCAGCAAATTTGCTGATCCAATTTACTACATTATCATCCAGATCATTGATATAGATGACAAATTACAATGGACCTAGCACTGATCCCTGTGGCACATCACTAGTCACAGGCCTCCACTCAGAGAAGCAATCCTCTACTACCACTCTCTGACTTCTCCCATTGAGCCAATGTCTAATACAATTTACTACCTCACCATGTATACCTAGCAACTGAATCTTTTTAATGAACCTCCCATGTGGGACCTTGTCAAAGGCCTTACTGAAGTCCATGTCAACAACATCCACTGCCTTCCCTTCATCCACTTTCCTGGTAACCTCTTCAAAAAACTCTAATAGATTTGTTAAACATGACCTACCACACACAAAGCCATGTTGACTCTCCCTAATAAGTCCCTGTCTATCCAAATAGTTGTAGATCCTATCTCTTAGTACTCCTTCCAATAATTTACCTACTACCAATGTCAAACTTACCAGCACATAAGTCTTGATTGATAACCTACAAAACCTGGGCCTCTGTACCTCCCTCTGCAATTGGATCCTAAACTTCCTAAACAGAAGGCCACCATCAGTGTGGATTAGTGATAATATATTCTCCTCACTGACAATCAACACTGGAACACCTCAGGGGTGTGTCCTTAGCCTTCTATTCTACTCCCTCTATTTGCACGACTGTGTGGCTAGGTATAGCTCAAATGCCATCTATAAATTTGTTGAAAATACAAACATTGTTAATCAAATTTCAGATGGAGATGGGAGGGCACAGGTGCAAGAAGTACTTGAGTGGTGTCGCAGTAACAACCTTGCACTCAATGTTAGTAAGATGATAGAGCTGGTTGTGGAATTCAGTAAGGGTAAAACGAAGGAACATGAATCAGAGGGATTAGAAGTGGAGAACGGAAGTTATTTCAAGTTCCTAGGTGTCAAGATTTCTGGGGATCTAATGTGGTCCCAACATATCTAAATTACTATTTTGCTTTAGTCTTCACTGTGGAAGACACTAGCAGTGTGTCAGATGTTGAAAAGTGTGAAGGGAGATAAATAAGAGCAGTTACTATTACAAGGGAGAAGGCGCTCAAAAACCCTAAGGATACATAAGTCACCCGGGCCACATGAACTGCCCTAGTGTTCTGAAAGAGGTATTTGTAGAGATTGTGGAGGTATTAGTAATGAATTTTCAAAACATCATTGGACTCTACATTGTGCCAGAGAACTGGAAAATTGCAAATGTTACTATTCTTTCAGAAATGAGGAAGACAGCGGAAAGGAAATTATAGACCAGTTATCCTGACCTCAGTGGTTGGGAAGATGTTAGAGTCAATTGTTAAGGATGAGGTGATGGAGTACTTGGTGACACAGGACAAAATAGGACAAAGTCAGCATGTTCCTTAAGGGAAAATCCTGCCTGATGAACCTGTTGGAATTCTTTGAGGAATTTACAAGTAGGAGTAGATAAAGAGGATGTAGTAGATGTTGTATATTTTCAGAAGGTATTTGACAAGGTGCCACACATGAGGATGACTACTAAGATAAGTGCCCACAGTATTACAGGAAAATTACTAACATGGTTAGAGTATTGGCTGATTGATAGGAGGCCGTGAATGGGAATAAAAGGATCTTTTTCTGATTGGCTGCCAGTGACTGGTGGTGTTCTGCGGAGGTCAGTGTTGGGATCACATCTTTTTATGGTGTACATAAATGATTTAGATGATGGAATAGATGGCTTTGTTGCCAAGTTTGCTGATGATATGAAGATTGGTGTTGAGAAAGCAGCTGGGCTGCAGAAGGAATTAGACAGATTAGGAGAATGGGCAAGAAAGTGGCAAATGAAATACAATATTAGAAAATGCATTGTCATGCACTTTGGAAGTTGAAATAAATATACAGACTATTTTCTAACTGGGGATGAAATCCAAAAATATAAGATACAAAGCGACTGGGGAGTCCTTGTGCAGAACACCCTGAAGGTTTACTTGCAGGTAGAGTCAGTGGTGAGGAAGGCAAATGCAATGTTAGCATTAATTTCAAAAGGTTTAGAATACAAGAGCAAGGATGTGATGCTGAGGCTTTATAAGGCATTGGTGAGGCGTCACCTTGAGTTTTGTGAACAGCTTTGGGCTCCTCATCTAAAAAAAGATGTGTTGGCATTGGAGAGAGTCCAGAGGAGGCTCACGAGGATGATTCCAGGTATGAAAGGGTTATAATATGAGGAACATATGATAGCTCAGGGTACGTACTCACTGGAATTTAAAAGGATTAGGGGTGATTTCATTGAAACTTTCCAAATGTTCAAAGGCCTGACAGAATAGATATGGAAGGGATATTTCCCATGGTTGGGAAGTCCAGGACAAGAGGGCACAGCCTCAGGATAGAGGGGCGACCATTTAAAGCAGAGATCCGGTGAAATTCTTCAGCCAGAGGGTCATGAATTTGTGGAGTTTATTACAAAAGGCAGCTGTGGAGGCCAGGTCATTGGGTGTATTTAAGGCAGAGCTTGATCATAGGCTACAGGGAAAAGTCAGTAAGACAAAGAGCTAATTGTGGACTTCAGAAGAGTAAGTTGAAGGAATACATACCAATCCTCAGAAGTGGAGAGATTGAGCAGTTTTAAGTTCCTGGGTGTCAAGATCTCTAAGTATCTAACCTGGTCCCAATGTATTGATGCAGTTATAAAGAAGGCAAGACAGCAGCTATATTTCATTAGGAGATTGAAGGGATTTGGTATGTCAACAGATACACTCAAAAACTTCTATAGATGTACTGTGGAGAGTATTCTGACAGGCTGTATCACTGTCTGGTATGGGTGGGTGGGGCTATTGCACAGGACCAGAAGAAGCAGAGGGTTGTAAATTTAGTAGGCTCCATCTTGGGTACTAGCCTACAAAGTGCCCAGGACATCTTCAGGGAGTGGCGTCTCCAAAAGGCAGCATCCATTATTAAGGATCTCCAGCACCCAGGGCATGCCCTTTTCTCACTGTTACCATCAGATAGGAGGTACAGAAGCCTGAAGGCACACACTCAGCAATTCAGAAAAAAACTTCTTCCCCTCTGCCATCCGATTCTGAAATGGACATTGAAACCTTAAACATCACCTCATTTTTTTGTATGTATTATTTCTGCTTTTGCCCAATTTCCAGTCTATTCAATGTTTGTAAACTGTAATTGATTTACTTATTCATTTTTTGTTATTATTATTAGACATAGAAACATAGAAAGATAGAAAACCTACAACACAATTCAGGCGCTTCAGCCCACAAAGCTGTGCCAAATATATATTTACTTTGGACGTCATCTAGAGTTACCTATTTTTTCTAAGCTCCATGTACCTATCCAAGAATCTCTTAAAAGACCCTCTTGTATCCACCTCCACCACAGTCACCGGCAGCCCATTCCATTAACTCACCATTTTATGTGTAAAAAACTTACCCCTGACATCTCCTCTGTAACTACTTCCAAGCACCTTAAAACTGTGCCCTCTCGTATTAGCCATTTCAGCCCTGGGAAAAAGGACCTCTTTTCTTTGGCAGTTTGAACCAAGCATGACTGCACAAGCACGTGAAAATCAGCCCATAAGACAGCAAGAGAGTTTAAAAAGCGAGCAAATTGAGAAGGGGTGGTCATTTCTTCACAGCTTAAATGAGGCACGACTGTGCAAGTGCATGAAATTGGCCCATGAGACAGTGGGAGAGTTTAAAAAGTGAGCAGATTAATGGAGTGGGCAATGGAGTAGTGGGAGACAAAGTAGGAAGGCTTTGGCTCGAGAGGCTTTGGCAAGCAGAGTCTGAGGACGAGCCTGCTCTCAATGCGGTAAGGCCAAATAAGTTCCTTTAATTAATCTAATTAACTTAGAAGTAGGTAATGGAGGCAGCAGTTAGGGCATTTGAGTGGTCCTTTTGCAGTATGTGGGAAGTCAGGGCGAGCACAATTGTCCCTGATGACTACACCAGTAAAAGGTGCATCTAGCTGCAGCTCCTGAGAAACTGAGTTAGGCAACTGGAGCTGGAGTTGGATGAACTTTGGATCATTCATGAGGCAGGGGCAGAAATAAACAGGAGTTACAGGGAGATAGTCACCCCTAAAAGTCAGGAGGCAGGTAGCTGGGTGACTGTCAGGAGAGGGAAACGGAATAGACAGAATGAGCAGAGCACCCCTTTGGCTGTTTTCATTTTGGATTTTGGATACTGTTTTGGATACCATTTTGGATACTGTTGGTGGGGATGACCTACCAGGAACAGGTTGCAGTGGTTGCGTCTCCGGCACCAAGAGTGGAGCCTCAGCTCAGAAGGGAAGGAGGGAAAAGAGGAGAGCAGTAGTGATAGGGGATTCGATAGTTAGGGGGACGGATAAGAGGTTCTGTGGAAGGGATTGAGAATCCCAGATGGTCTGTTGCCTCCCGGTGCCAGGGTCTGCAATATCTCAGATCGTGTTCTCAGTATTCTCAAGGGCGAGGATGAGCAGCCAGATGTCGTGATCCATGTATGGACCAATGACATGGATAGAAAGAAACAGGAAGTTCTGCAAAGAGAGTTTAGGGAGTTAGGTGCAAAGTTGAAGGACAGGACCTCCAGGGTGGCAATCGCAGGATTGCTACCCCTGCCACGTGTTGATGAGGCTAGAAATAGAAAGATAATGCAGCTAAGTTGTGGATAAATCTCCGGATCCTGACAGGATGTTCCCTAGAACCTTGAGCGAAGTTGGTGTAGAAATAGCAGGGGCTCTGACAGAAATATTTCTAATGTCATTAGAAATGGGGATGGTGCCGGAGGATTGGCGTATTGCTCATGTGCTTCCATTGTTTAAAAAGGGTTCTAAGAGTAAACCTAGCAATTATAGGCCTGCCAGTTTGACGTCAGTGGTGGGTACATTTTGGTAGATGGCAACAAAATAGAGAGCGTACAGGAGAAGATTTACTAGAATGTTACCTGGGTTTCAGCACCTAAGTTACAGAGAAAGGTTGAACAAGTTAGGTCTTTATGCTTTGGAGAAGCTTGAGGGGGGACTTGATAGAGGTATTTAAAATTATGAGGGGGATAGATAGAATTGACATGGATAGGCTTTTTTCCATTGAGAGTAGGGGAGATTCAAACAAGAGGACATGATTTGAGAGTTAGGGGGCAAAAGTTTAAGGGTAACATGAGGGGGAATTTCTTTACTCAGAGAGTGGTAGCTGTGTGGAATGAGCTTCTAGTAGAAGTGGTTGAGGCAGGTTCAGTGTTGCCATTTAAAGTAAAATTGGATAGGTATATGGACAGGAAAGGAATGGAGGGTCATGGGCTGAGTGCAGGCCAGTGGGACTAGGTGAGAGTAAGCGTTGGCACGGACTAGAAGGGCCAAGATGGCCTGTTTCCATGCTGTAATTGTTATATGGTTAAATATGTGGCTATGGAGTTGGTGCAGGAGGGAGGGCATCACCTTTCGGGACAATTGAGCCTTGTTCCAGAGAAGGTGGGACTTGTTCTGACAGGATGGGTTGCACCTGAACTAGAGGGGGACTAATATTCTTGTGGGAAGGTTTGCTGGTACTGCTCTGAGGCGTATAACTAGATTTGCAGGGAGAGGGGAACCAGAGTGTTAGAGCAGATAGTGAGGTGGAGGAGGATAAAGGTCATGCGAGAACTGCAAGTATAGTGCATGGAGTAAAGCCAGATCTAACATATAAAGAGGCTTTGAGGAAAGAGATACAGAATAAAGGGTGAAAAGATAGTACTGTAGAAGGGCTAAAGTGCGTGTACTTTAATGTAAGAAGCATCAAGAATGAAGGTGATGAACTGAGAGCTTGGATAAATACATGGAATTATTATGTAGTGGCCATTACAGAGACTCGGCTAGCACCAAGGCAGGAATGGATTCTTAATATTCCTGGATTTCAGTGTTTTAAAAGGGATGGAGGGGGGGAGGGGAGGAGGGGTGGCATTGCTGGTCAGGGATACTATTACAGCTACAAAAAAAGTGGGTAATGTAGCAGGATCCTCTTTTGAGTCAGTATGGGTGGAAGTCAGGAACAGGAAGGGAGCAGTTACTCTGTTGGGAGTATTCTACAGGCCCCCTGGTAGCAGCAAAAGTACCGAGGAGCAGATTGGGAGGCAGATTTTGGAAAGGTGCAATAATAACAAGGTTGTTATCATGGGTGACTTTAGCTTCCCTAATATTGATTGGCACCTGATTAGTTCCAATGATTTAGACTGGGCAGAGTTTGTTAAGTGTGTCCAGGACGGATTCCTGTCACAGTATGTTGACTGGCCGACTAGGGGGAATGCCATACTAGATCTAGTATTAGGTAACGAACTGGGTCAGGTCACAAATCTCTCAGTGGGTGAGCATCTGGGGGACAGTGACCACCATTCACTTGCTTTTAACATTACCATAGAAAGGAGAAAATCGGCTTTTCTGGTGACGTCATTGTCGAGACAGCTTAAGTCACTAGCTCCTCCAGAAAAATGCGTATTAAGCCTCATTAACCTGTCAAATATAATATTCTTCAAAAAATATTTGAACTGAAAAGAGGGGCAAGAATGGGGTGAAGAAATGGAAATAAAAAAAGTGACACTGCGGAGCCTGTGTCCAAGAGGAGTGCAGCGAGTGGCTCTCTGACCCAACCGCGTGCGAGTGAGGCGGGCGCCAGGCCTCTTTCAGGTGAAGCGGTGAATATGTTCGAAATCCTGAAAGAAATAATGGAGGTCCAGAAAGATATAAAGCAGCAGCTCTGTGATATTAAGGCATAGCTTGCCAGTGTTAATCAAAAAATAGCGGTGGCAGAGACTTGTATTGAGAAGGTGGAAGATCACGTTCAAAACGTGGAACGGATACTTAGCAAGACAATAAAAATCATACATCACCAAGAAAGAAAACTGCTTGATCTGGAGGGAAGATCACGGTGGAAAAATATCAGAATCTCCAACGTTCCCGAAGGAGCGGAGGGCCCGTCTATGACGGAGTTTGTCGGAAAGTTACTGCGGGATGCGCTGGAGCTTCCCTTGGCTATTAAGCTGGAAGTCGAAGAGTGCACCGCGTGCTCATTCCAAAACCTACTGGGGATAGAAAGCCACGATCAATTATAATTAAATTCCTTCGGTACAGCACCAAGGCAGAGATTCTATGAAGGGCTTGGGGTAAGAAGAGAGTGTTTTTAGAGGATAGACTAATATATTTCGACCAAGATTACTCCCCCCCCCACAGTTCTCCAGAAACACAAAGAATACTCCGAAGTAAAGCGAGTACTAAAGCAAAATAAGATTAGATTGCAAACTCCATACCCTGCTAAACTTAAAGTGTTTTATGACAACAGGACGCAGTTGTACCAGACAGTGGAAGGGACGACTACAGACATGAAGGCCAGAGGGTTGTCTGTCAGCATGACCAAAACAAAAGAAAGCTTGGCTGAGGAATTGTCTCGCTCAGCTTGGGAAATAGTGTGAGAATCGAGAAGGCAGGAGATGGGAGGAAGCCAAGAGAAACATATCAGGAAGAGACCAGCAGTTTCCCAAAGACAGTCCTCACCCCTTTCAGAAGAGCCATAAGGTTTGGCTAACTGTAAAAATGCTGAGAAGCTAAACAGAAGCAAAAGTACTTGGTGATGTACCTATCTCGAGAAATACTTGTTATAATGTGGATATTATATTACTTAGTTGTTATTCTTTATTCGCTCACTTACTCCTTTTTCCCCACCAAAATGAGAATATATATGTGTGTGTGTGTGTGTATAGGAGGAGTACACAGGGAAATCTTTTCTGTGTAATGGATTTGTTCACTGATTTTTATGAATACTGCAATTGGGGCCCTCAACTCACAAATAGGAGGGGTTATCCCCCACAGCTGGATATTTCCTCTAGCTCAATGGAGGGTCATTTACTAGAGACCTCAGCCTTGGGATCACACGTTTGTTGCCATTTTTGTTATTATTGGAGTTTCTTGGTTCTTATTTGTTCAGGGATTAGATTGATTAAGTTTTATTCTGATTTCAGTGACACATTGACAGATAAATACAGATGGCTAAGGACAAGGCAAAATTCATTTCTTTTAATGTAAATGGACTATTAAATCCAATCAAATGTAAGAGAATTTTATCCAAAATGAAAAAAGAACAAGCCCATGTAGTATATTTACAGGAAACTCATTTAAGTGATAATGAACATAAAAAACTAAAGAGAATGGGCTTCACTAATCTGCTTTTCTCCTCATATAAATCAGGACACAGGAGAGGAGTTGCTATTCTTATCTCAAGTAAGCTAAATTTTGAAAAAAAAATTGAAATGGGAGATAAAGAGGGCAGATATAGAGGGCAGAGGGCAGAGGGGAATATAGATGGCAATTCAGTTACTCTATTGAATATATATACACCCCCGGGAAGTGATATTGGTTTCTTTCAGAAAATTACTGATATTATGGTAACGGAAACAGAAGGTCTCCTGATATGTGGGGGAGACTTAAATTTACAATTACAACCAAACTTAGACTCTTCCAATAGAAGAACCTATGAAACAAAATCCTTACATAAGAAAGTTAATACACTTTTTGAGGATGTTGGTTTAATTGATATATGGAGGGATCTTTTTCCTGACAGAAGGGATTATACTCACTATTCTGCTCCACATTCTGTATATACAAGAATAGACTATTTCATAACATTTGGAAAAAACAAAGACAAAATAAACACCTGTGGAATTGGGACAATAGATGTAAGTGACCATGCACCTATATATTTATCTGTTGATTTTGACCTACAACCAAAGAATACTATTTGGAAACTAAATTCAAGTCTACTCAATGATCCGTACTTTAAGGAACAAATTAAAAAAGGAATTGACCTCTACTTAGAATTTAATGATAATGGAAAGGTTTCACCTCCCATTTTATGGGATACTCTGAAGGCGGTCTTAAGAGGGAAAATTATAGCAATGTCTTCATATAAGAAAAAAATAAGGAATAAAACATTAGAGGAATTACAACATAGACTGAAGGAACTAGAGAACAAACACAAATTGAATTTGGCACAAGATACATTAGGAGAAATTAAAAGAATTAGGAATGAAATAAATAATTTGGCTACGCAAGAAATCAGGAAAAACAATGTTTCTGAAACAGAGACATTATGAAAGTGGATCAAAATCTATGGAAATACTGGCGTGGAAACTGAAAAAAAGATAGCAGAAAATACAATTCATAGAATTAGGGACCCAAGAACGAAAATTATAAAAAATAAGCTAAGTGAAATTCAAACAACAACATACACAAAATGCTGGTGGAACACAGCAGGCCAGGCAGCATCTATAGGGAGAAGCACTGTCGATGTTTCAGGCCGAGACACTTCGTCAGGACCCTTCCTCAAGTTTGCTAAGTGAAATTCAAGAAGCTTTTGAAGTGTTTTACAAAACACTATATTCCAAAGTTCCAGGGGGAAGCATTACCCAAATTGACATCTTCTTGAATTCTCTTGAGTTACCCACTTTAAGCGATGAACAAAATAGAAGGATGACTGCTGACATAACTGAAGTTGAATTAAAAGCTGCAATTAGTAGGCTTAAATTAAGCAAGTCACCAGGATCAGAAGGGTATACGGCAGAGTGGAACAAAGAATTTAAAAATGAGTTAATTCCTGTTTTACTCCCCACACTGAACTGGGCTCTAAAAAAAGGCACAAATGCCACCCAGTTGGAAGGAAGCGATAATCTCAGCTATACCAAAAGAAGGCAAGGATAAAATGGAATTCGGGTCATTTAGACCAATATCTGTTCTTAATGTAGATTATAGGTTATATGCCTCCATCATGGCCAAACGATTAGAGTTTCTACCCATACTGATACGTAATGATCAGACAGGTTTTATACGACAATGCCAGACTCAAGACAATATACGAAGGACATTTCACATTATGGATCATATACAAAAAAATAAAATCGAAGCAATAGTGATAAGCATGGACGCTGAAAAAGCATTTGATTTGGTTAATTGGAATTTTCTTTACAGAGTTTTACATAGATTTGGTTTCCAAGACACAATATTAAAATTATACAGACACTATATGACAATCCTACTGCTAGGATTAAAATCAATGGATATTTATCAAATAGTCTTACCCTAGAAAGGGGCACGAGACAGGGTTGTGCATGGTCACCACAACTCTTCGCGCTATATCTGGAACCATTAGCTCAATACATCAGACAAAATGAAGATATCAGGGGAATTACTATTAAAGGGACAGAGCATAAATTGGCTTGTTATGTGGATGACATTTTGACCTATCTAGGGCAACCAACGTACTCTTTACCTAATTTGATACAATCCTTTGAACAATATGGTCAATTATCAGGATACAAGATCAACATAGATAAAACCCAATTACTTTCATATTACTATAGCCCACCAAGAAAAATTGAAAGTCGATACCCCTGGGCATGGCACACAGAGTCTTTCAAATATTTGGGCATCATTATGCCAAAAGATTTGGCAAAATTATTAGAATGTAATTATCAGCCTCTATATAAAAAAATTAAGGAAGATGTGGCAAGATGGAGCCTGATTCCTTTTTTCAGTCTCAGTTCAAGGATTGAGTCTATTAAAATGAATATACTGCCCAGACTGTTATATCTCTTTCAGACCCTACCAATAGAGATTAATCAAAATCAATTCAATGAATGGAACAAGATGCTATCAAGGTATATTTGGCAGGGTAAAAGGCCTAGAGTTCGTCTCAAAACTTTGCAATTAGCAAAGGAAAAGGGGTGGATGGGGCTTGCCTTCTCTTAGAGATTATTATTTTGCAGCACAGTTGAGAGCTGTGATATGTTGGTGCAACCCATCATATGACGCTCAATGGAAAAACATTGAGGAGCGGGTGCTTCCCATCCCCATACAAGCAATTTTGACTGATAACAACCTGCAAAGGTACATAAATACTATTGATAACCCATGGGTGAAATTGACTCTTAAAATATGGAAAACCACTATAAAAGAATATAATCCAGAGGGAGATATTGCAATTCTTAAATGGTGTGCGTATGACTCCGATTTTACACCAAATAAATTGGATGCTAGATTTAAGGACTCAACAGCTAAAGGAATAACAGTTCTTTGCAACATAACGAAAGAAGGAACACTGTTCAGTTTTGAAATGCTTAAAGAGAAACACATTAGAAAAACAAGATTTTTATCGGTATTTACAGATGCGACAATATGTTAATAAGATGCTTAAAAATGAAACCAAGGCAAATACGTGCTTGATAGAGCTCTTTAGAAAAGCATATAATTCAGATAATGGTAGTAGAATCCTGTCAAGCATGTATAAGGGGTTGTCAAATCTTAAAACACATTCGACTTCATACATTAAAACAAAATGGGAGAAGGAAGGAGGGATAATCATATCTGAGAAAGAATGGACAACAATATGGAGATATCAATGGAAGTGTACCAATTCACAGAAGTGGGGGGAGCTTGGATGGAAAAACTTGATAAGATATTTTATTACACCTTCTCAGAAATCCCATTATGACAGTAACCTCCCTGTTTGCTGGAGAAATTGTGGAAATCAAAATGCAAATCATTATCATATTTTTTGGGACTGCCCTGTTATCAAAAACTATTGGAGGGGGATACACAATGCCCTACAAGACATCTTTAAATGTGAAATACCCTTGGAGAGTAAGACCATATATTTTGGATGTACACCTCAAGAATGGTTGAAAAGAGATAAATGTTTAATGAATATAAAAATGGATATAAATGAATATTTATATCCATTTGTTTAATGAATATAAAAATGAATATAAAAATGGCTGGTAAAAAGACTCTTACTAGGAAATGGTTATCACAGGAGTGCCCAACTTTAAATACATGGATGGAAATTACAATGGACATTTACAAAATGGAGAAGATAACAGCATCTGTTAATCATAAGCTGGAACAATTTGATTCATACTGGGAAAAATGGTTTAACTACATAATGCCTCATAGGCCTGATTTTATTCTCACAAATCAATGAATCTGTTGTAAAAAAAAAAGATCACTCCCTACTTGTACATAATTCTTTCCTTTTGCTTGTTTTTTCTTTCCATTCTTTTCTATAAGTGTATACCTCAGAAAAATACTTTGTGGAGATTTGTGATATATATGATTATATGATATATATGTACAATGTCTGAAATACATCTTATGGAAATGTTTGTTTGATGAACTTCAATAAAAAAAAAATTACAAAAAATTGGTAAAGACTGAAATAAGTATAAAAATTTAGGAAGGGTATACATTTTAATGACATTAATTCGACCTGCCAGAAACATAGATAAGGGTGACCATTGTGTCAAACTTTGTTTTGCAGAATTTAAGAGATTAGCAAAATTTTCTCAAAAAAAATTCTTGAAGTTCCTTGTTACTGTAATACCAAGGTAAGTAAATTGATTATTAACTACTTTAAAAAGGAGGTCATGAAATACTAATGCTTGTGTTTCTCTATTAATTGGGAAGAGTTCACTCTTATGTAAATTAAGTTGATAACCAGAAAGCTGGCTGAATTGATCAAGAAGTAAAAACATTGTGGATAAGGAAGTGGACAGAATTGATGCAAAAAGTAAAAGATTGTCGGCATAAAGAGAAACTTTATGCTCAACACCTCCCTTACAAATCGCTGTCAATTCAGGACAACTTTGAAACACAGTCGCCAGTGGCTCTATAGCCAAATCAAAAAGTATGAGATTTAAAGGACATCCTTGTCGAGTGCCACGTTTAAGGCTAAAAGACTGGGATTGCTGAGAGTTAGTCAAAACAGAAGTGATGGGACATAAGTATAACAAATTAATGCATGAAATAAAACCGTCCAAGATCAAATTTTTCTAAAAACGCAAAAAGGTAGTTCCACTCCATACGATCAAACGCTTTCTCCACATCAAGAGAAATAACATATTCAGGAGTCCTAATTAAGGGTGAATATAAGATATTAAATAATTGCCAAAAATTTAAAAAGAGAAGACAATTTTTAATAAAACCACTTTGGTCTTCAGAAATAATAGAAGGTATAATATCTTCCAATCTATGAGCCAAAACTTTAACCGAAATTGTAACATCAACATTTAACAAAGAAATCAGCCTATACGAAGAACACTCTGTTGGATCTTTACCTTTTTTGGCTCATTATATGATGGTGGCAATTTACCATGTTTAAACGAATCAGATAGAACTAAAAATAACTGAGATGAAAGTAGTGAGGAAAATGATTTATAAAATTCTGCAGAAAACTCATCAGGTCCAGGAGATTTGCCCAACTGTAATGCAGAAATGGCAGAGGTTATTTCTTCTAGCGATAATGGCTCATTAAATTTTGCTTTAAAATCAGAGGCAAGTGAAGGAATATTCAAACTATTTAAAAAACTATTTTAAAAATGGTCAACAGAAATATTACCATTTAAAGATTCAAAAGTATAAGGTCGAGAATAATAATTCTTAAATGTATCATTAATTTCAGAATGATTCTAAGTAATATTCCCATTTCCCATTTGAATTTTTGTAATATATTGTTTAGCTTTAGAGCATTTCAATTGGTTAACTAAGAACTTGCCGGATTTATCACCGTGAATATAAAATCAGCTCTTGCTTTCAAGAAGTTGATGTTCAATTGGTTGAGTGAAGATAAAGTCAAACTTAGTTTGAAGTTCTACTCGCTTCTTGTACTGTTCAGGATTTTTAGTCTGGGCATATAGTTGGTCTATTACTTTAATCTGACTGATCAAATCTAATGGCTCTAAATGGGTCTTTCTTTTGAGATTTGCAGTAAATGAAATTATTTGACCTAGCATCCCAGACAATCTGCGATGAGATTTCAGATGACATATTAGTGTTTAAGAAAAAAAGTTATCTGGTCCTTCATAAATTTTACAAAATTATTATCCGATAACAAGGTCGGAATAAAATGCCAATGTTTATTCATTTGAGGAAGACCAGGAAAATTTATGGACAAGGTAAATGGACCATGATCCAAAATCAATATACTCTGATAATCACAAAAGCAAACAGATGAAATCAGCTGGTTATCCATTAAAAATAATCAATTCTAGTAAAAGTATGGTGGACAGGTGGAAAAAAAGGAGTAATCTCCCTCAGTAGGATGGAAAAAACACTACACATCAGAGATACCATAGTTAGAGAGGAAAGAATGAATAGATAAACCAGATTTACTATGTAATCTGGGAACAGAGGACGATCAATCCAAAACTGGATCTACCAACAATTAAAGTCACCACCCAATACAAAAGAATACAAATTCAAATCAGGCAATAAAGAGAAAAAATGTTCAAAAAAGTTCACATCATCCGAATTAGGAGCAAACTGGTTAGCCAATACTACCCTAGTATAATACAATTTCCCAGAGACAATAATAAAACGACCATTTGTATCAGATACCTTATTGTGGAGCTTGAAAGGAACATTTTGATTAATGAGGATAGAACCCCCCCCCCCCCGGCTTTAGCTGGGAAGGAAGAATGAAAGTGCTGACCCAACCACCTTGACATAAGACAAGAATTATTGAAGCTTCGAATATGAGTTTCTTACAAAAAAGCAATGTCAGCTTTGAGTTGCTTAAGATGTGAAAACACCTTCTTTCTTTTAACAGGATGGTTCAATCCCTTTAAATGCCAGATTATACAATTCAATGAACTAACCATTGTAATTTTAGAGAACATAAAGAGTAGTAGGCATAAACAAGATTCAGAAAACAGTTCTGGGGCAAAAATATCAGTCAAGAGAATCAGGACAGGAAAATGTCCTGAATAACAAAGAATAATAAAAAAAATAATGAATAATGTTGGCACTAGAGAACTCACACCTCCCTTGAATCCCAAAACAAGATAGCTACCAAAAAAAAAGCAGCAAGCTCTTCGAAAAAAAAGGACACCACAAAATCCAACTTTCAGTTTTGTAACATTACCATAAGCTCCATTTAACTAACAATACAGAAATTAGAGAACTTATGCACTACGAATCAAAATTATAAATAAGGAGAAACAATACCATCAAAAAATATTAGACTTAATTCAAAATAATAATCCAAAATAGTCTACCCACGAGAAACTAAGAAAAAAATACAGAAATTTTTAAAGAAAACAGAAAAAAAAAGCCAGAAAAAATAAATATTTTAAAAAGTACTTATCGGCCATTTTAAATAATCAGACTGAATCTGATGGAGTCGAAATGGCAGGGAGCCCTTCAATAAATTTCTGAGCCTCCATAACCAGCTTAAACCATTTTTTGTCCACAGCATTAAGAGTTATTCGGAGATGGGTTGGGTTACACAGAGAGGGTCTGAATCCACAATTGTAAAACTCTTTCATAACATCTTTCTACTCAGCGCGCATCTTCAAAACTTGAGGAGCATAATCTTCAACGATACGGATGGAGTGACCACAGAAATCCAGTTTTCCCCTCCAGCGTGCTTCCATGATCAGAAGGTTTTTCTCCTGATATTGATGAAAACAAAGCATAACTGGATGTGGCCTAGAGCCCAGCTTGGGCTTGGCCAGATATGTACGGTGCACTCTGTCTAATTTGGGTGGGGTTGAAAGGATTTCCTTCCCAAAATTTTCACAGAGTAAAGAGAAAAAAAATCAACAGGAGATTCCCTTTCGATAGCCTCTGGTAAATGGAGAATTCGTTTATAATCGTTTATTCGATTATAACGTCTACTCTGATTTTCGAGATCAGTTACCTTGGAAGTTAACTTGGTGTTTCGCTCAGTCAAATTGGAACAGATGGCTTCCAGCTGTTGAACGTGGCGTTTTAAATCTTCGGAAGTTAACTCAATATGAGATAGACATTCGGCATGATCGTCCACTCTAACATTAATTTGATCCAATTTTGACTCCAATGAACTGAAAGGTGACTTATATACAGACTTAAAGTTCAGATACAATCTCTTGTTGATGCTGTTCCAAAATGGACACAATCTCGGCAGAGGAGACAGAGACAGTCACAGACATAGAGACTTCTTTTCTTCCAGATTTAGGAAACTTTGCAGACATTGTAGGATAAGCGTATTTGCAGGCAGGTAAGAAAGCAAAAAAATTAACAAACTGGAGTAAAAAAAAAAGGAGATAAAGAGTGTGGAGGTAAGAAATGAAACGAAGTGGAAGTTTTAAGCGACTAAACAATCACCATCTTACCAGAAGACCAGGATATTTGCGTGGAGTTCTGCGTAGATACTTTTCAATGAGACAGGGAAAGGATGGTAAGGTACAGGAACCATGGTGTACAAAGGTTGTTGTAAATCTAGTAAAGAAGAAAAGAAAAGCTTACGAAAGGTTCAAAAAAACTAAGTAATGATAAGAAGATTATAAGGCTAGCAGGAAGGAGCTTAAGAATGAAATTACGAGAGCCAGAAGGAGCCATGAGAAGGCCTTGGTGGACAGGATTAAGGAAGACCCCAAAGCATTCTACAAGTCTGGGAAGAGCAAGGGGATAAGACATGAAAGAATAGGACCAATCAAGTGTGACAGCAGAAAAGTGTGTATGGAACCGGAGGAAATGGCAGAGGTACTTAATGAATACTTTGCTTCAGTATTTACTACTTGAAAAGGATCTTGGTGATTGTAGGGATGACTTGCAGTGGACTGAAAAGCTTGAGCATGTAGATATTAAGGAAGAAGATGTGCTGGAGCTTTTGGAAAGCATCAAATTGGATAAGTCACCGGGACCGGACAGAATGTACCCCACGCTACTGTGGGAAGTGAGGGAGGAGATTGCTGAACCTCTGGTAATGATCTTTACATCATCAATGAGGATGGAAGAGGTTCCCAGAGGATTGGAGGGTTGCAGATATTGTTCCCTTTTTCAAGAAAGGGAGTAGGGATAGCCCAAGAAATTATAGACCAGTGAGTCTTACTTCAGTAGTTGATAAGTTGATAAAGAAGATACTGAGAGTCAGGATTTATGAACATTTGGAGGGGCATAATATGATTAGGAATAGTCTCCATGGCTTTGTCAAAGGCAGGTCGTGCCTTACGAACCTAATTGAATTTTTTGAGGATGTGACTAAACACATCGATGAGTGTAGAGCCATAGATGTAGTGTATATAGATTTTAGCAAGGCATTAGATAAGGTACCCCATGCAAGGCTTATTGAGTAAGTTAGGAAGCATGGGATCCAAGGGGTCATTGTTTTGTGGATCCAGAATGGCTTGCCCACAGAAGGCAAATAGTGGTTGTAGATGAGTCATATTCTGCATGGAGGGATGGTGACCAGTGGTGTGCCTCAAGGACCTGTTCTGGGGCCCCTACTCTTTGTGATTTTTATAAATGACCTGGATGAGGAAGTGGAGGGATGGGTTAGTAAATTTGCTGATGACACAAAGGTTGGGGGTGTTGTGCATAGTGTGGAGGGCTGTCAGAGGTTACAGCAGGACATTGATAACATGCAAAACTGGGCTGAGAAGTAGCAGATGGAGTTCAACCCAGATAAGTGTGAGGTGGTTCATTTTTGGTAGGTGAAATATGATGGCAGAATATAGCATTAAAGGCAAAACTATTGGCAGTGTGGAGGATCAGAGGGATCTTGGGGTCTGAGTCCATAGAACACTCAAAACTGCTACGCAGGTTGACTGTGGTTAAGGAGACATATGGAGCATTGGCCTTCATCAATCATGTGATTAAGTTTAATAGCCTAAGAGGCATTGTTGCAGCTATATAGGACCCTGGACTCCAGAGTAATGGAGAATGAGAGGTTACCTGATGGAGGTGTACAAGATAATGAGAGGCATTGATCATGTGGATAGTCAGAGATTTTTTCCTAGGGCTGAAATGGCTAGCATGAGACGGCACAGTTTTAAGGTGCTTGGAAATAGGTACAGAGGTGATGTCAGGAATAAGTTTTTTATGCAGAGAGTGGTGAGTGCATGGAATGGGCTGCTGGCAGCAGTGGTGGAGGCAGAAATGATAGGGTCTTTTAAGAGACTCCTGAATGGATACATGGAGCTTAGGAAAATAGAGAGCTATGGATAAGACTAGGTAGTTCTAAGGTAAGGGCATGTTTGGCTTTGTGGGCTTTAGGGCCTGTATTGTACTTAAGGTTTTCAATGTTTCTAACATTTAAAAATAAATTTGAATAAGGACTTGAATAGCAGTGTTTAGAGGGATATAGGCCAAATGAATGCAAGTAGGACTAGCTTATTTGGCACTCTGATTCACATGGATGAATTGGACCAAAAGGTTTATTTCCATCCTATACAACTCTTTTATTCCATGCTTCTATGTCCAGTGCAGTCACATCCTTCCTACAGTGCAGTGACCAAAACTGCACACAGTAAGGGCCTTATGAAGGAACTCAGAAAGATTTCTACAAATAGTTTAGGAATCAACAGGCTGTTGAGCCTTACTTCTGTCATGTGGAAATTATTCAAAAAAATTCTAAGGATCAAGGATCAAGGATCTTTCACTTGAAAGTAAGAGAATGCTTTGGAATTATTGGGGTTTTGTGAAGTGGAAATCCAGTTACACAAACTCAACTGAATTTTTCAAAGTAAATTTATTATCGAAGTACATATATATGACATATATAACCCTGAGATTCATTTTCTTGCAGGCATACTCACCAACTCCATAATAATTTCAATGAAAGACTGCACGAACTTGGGCATTCAACCAGTGTGCAAGACAATAAACTATGTAAATATAAAAATAAAGAAAAATAATACTAAATAAATAAATAATAAATATCAAGAACATGAGAGGAAAAGTCTCTGAAAGTGAGTCCATAGGTTGTGGGAACATCACAATGATGGGGCAAGTAAAGTTGAGTGAAGTTATCTCAAGAGTCTGATGTTTGAGGGGTAATAACTGATCCTGAGCCCAGTGGTATGAGTCCTGAGGCTTCTGTGGCTTCTTCCTGAGCATGAAAAAGAGAGACTATGTCTCTCCTCTCCTTCACCATTCCCCATTCCTGTTTTCCTCTCTCACCCTATCTCCTTACCTGCCCATCACCTCCTTCTGGTTCTCCTCCTCCTTCCCTTTCTTCCATGGCCTTCTGTCATCTCATATCAGACTTACCCCTTTTTCAGCTCTATCTCTTTCACCAATTGACTTCCCAGGTCTTTGCTTCACCTCTCCCCCTCCTAATTCCACCTATCACTTACTATCTTGCATTTCTTCCTCCCCTCACCCCATATTCTTACTCAGACTTTTCACAGTAAAAAGTCTTTTACTCTTTTCCACAGAAAAGAGAGGAATGAGATTCAGTCCTTTGCAAGGGGGGACATAGGATCAGGAGAAGTAGAGTCTGTGTGGATAGAACTGAGGAACAGTAAGGGCAAAAGGACCCAAATGGGTGTTGTCTACAGGCCACCAAACAATAGCATGGATATTGGGTGCAAGTTGAATAGGGAGTTAACATTGGCATGTGGAAAAGGTAATGTCACAGTAGTTATGGGGGATTTCAACATGCAGGTGAACTGGGAGAATCAGGTTGGTGCTGGACCACAGGATAGGGAGTTTGTAGAGTGCCTACGGAATGCATTCTTGGAACAGCTTGTATGAGAGCCGACCAGGGACAAGACTATTCTGGATTTAGTGTTATGTAATGAACAGGATTTGATAAGCGATCTCGCAGTAAAGGAGCCATTAGGAGGTAGTGATCACAATATGATAAGCTTTTATCTGCAATTTGAGAAGGATAAGGGCAGCTCGGAGGTGTCAGTGTTGCAGATGAACAGGGGAAACTATGGAGCCATGAGGGAGGAGCTGGCCAAAGTTGACTGGACGGATAACCTAGCAGAAAAGACAGTGGAACAGCAATGGCAGGTATTCTTGGGAATAATGCACAAGGTGCAAAATCAGTTCATCCCCCAGAGAAGGAAGGATTCAAAGGGGGGAAAGGGGCCACAGTGGTTGACAAAGGAAGTCAGAGATTGCACAGCATTAAAAAAAAGGAAATATGATAGAGCTAAGGTGAGTGGGAGGACAGATGATTGGGAAGTTTTTAAGGAACAACAGAACTTATCCAAAAAGACAATATGGGGAGAAAAAATGAGTATGAACGCAAGCTAGCCAGGAATATAAAGGAAGATAGCAAAAGCTTTTTTAGGTATGTGAAGAGAAAGACGATAGTTAAGAACAATGTTGGGCCCTTGAAGAATGAATTGGGTGAAATTATTATGGGAAACAGAGAAATGGCAGAAGAATTTAATAAGTACTTTAGATCTGTTTTCACTAAGGAAGACACAAGCAATCTCCCAAATGTATGGATGGGCCAAGGACATAGGGTAACAGAGGAAATTAAACAGATTGACATTCGGAAGGAAACAGTGATGAGAAGACTGATGGGACTGAAGGCTGACAAATCCCCAGGTCCAGATGGTCTGCACCCTAAGGTACTAAAGGAGGTGGCCCTGGAAATTGTGGATGCATTGGTAATCATTTTCCAATGTTCCTTAGATTCAGGATCAGTTCCTGAGGATTGGAGAATGGCTAATGCTATCCCACTTTTTAAAAAAGGAGGGAGGGAGAAAACAGAGAACTATCGACCTGTCAGCCTGACATCGGTGGTGGGAAAGATGCTAGTCCATTTTTAAGGATGAAATAGTGGCATATTTAGCTAGCAGTGATAGGATTGGGCCTAGCCAGCATGGATTTACCAAGGGTAAATCATGCTTGACTAATCTGTTGGAGTTTTTCAAGGATGTAACCAGGAAGTTAGACAAGGGAGATCCAGTGGATGTAGGGTACCTCGATTTTCAGAAGGCATATGATAAGGTCCCACATAGAAGACTGGTGGGTAAAATCAAAGCTCAGGGCATCGGGGAGAAGGCATTGACATGGATAGAAAACTGGTTGGCAGATAGAAAGCAAAGGGTAGCGGTGAATGGGTGTTTCTCGGAATGGCAGGTGGTGACTAGTGGGGTGCCACAGGGCTCGGTATTGGGACCACAGCTGTATACCATTTATGTTAACAATTTGGATGAAGGCATAAAAAATAACATCAGCAAATTTGCTGATGATACTAAGCTGGGTGGCAGTGTGACATGTGATGAGGGTGTTAGGAGAATTCAGGGTGACTTGGATAGGCTGGGTGAGTGGGCAGATACTTGGCAGATGGCGTTTAATGTGAATAAGTGTGAGGTTATCCACTTTGGGAGTAAGAACAGGAAGGCAGATTATTATCTGAATGGTGTAGAGTTGGGTAAGGGAGAAATTACAAAGAGATCTCGGAGTCCTTGTTCATCAGTCACTGAAAGTGAATGAGCAAGTGCAGCAGGCAGTGAAGAAGGCTAATGGAATGTTGGCCTTTATTACAAAGGGAATTGAGTATAAGAGCAAGGAAATCCTCTTGCATTTGTACAGAGCCCTGGTGAGACCACACCTGGAGTATTGTGTACAGTTTTGGTCTCCAGGGTTAAAGAAGGACATCCTGGCTGTAGAGGAAGTGTAGTGTAGATTCACGAGGTTAATTCCTGGGATGTCTGGACTGTCTTACGCAGAGGGGTTAGAGCAGGGGTGGGCAAACTTTTTGACTTGTGGGCCACAAAGGGTTCTAAAATTTGACAGGGGGGCCGGACCAGGAGCAGATGGACGGAGTGTTTTGGTAATACACCTCATAAGAGAAAATAAAATATCATAGGATATGTAGAAAACATGTGCTTTAATTTCAATTGAAAATGAACAAATGTATTACAACAAAATATCTGTCTTTGAAGTCCCATGGTATTTAGCTATTTATTGAAATGACTTTTAAAACACTGAAAATTAAATGAATAAAATACAGCTTTTTTAATAGTAACAGTTATTTTAAAGCAATGAAAATTCTCTTATCCTTCAAGATATTATCATCATCACTCTCCTCCTGACTGTCTTTATTTCAAAAACGGTAGGAGATGCAGGTCTACTTGTCCTGCTCCTTCTTATTCAATTGTCCCCTGTGCCAAAACTCAACAACGACCAGCACAAAGACAGAACACTGACAGCGCGCCAGTATGCGGAGCGCATTAATTGATCTGGAGCGCATTTTTTTATTTTGAGAACGTACGTGCGCCTGCGCACTACTCATGTCCATCACTTAACAGAAATGACATGTAACATGTAAGGCTTATTGAAAAAAAAATTTCAAATGCATTTTTTACATAACACAATGAAGAAACTTATTTTTAATTTCAGTTGGAACAGTGTTGTTGGTCTCCCTTTTTAGCCAGCGCATCAAAGTCTGGATTTAGTTTTGTTGTGGCGATTCTCAGGATGGATCTGAGGTGTTAGTCAGTTAACTTGGATCTGTGGCTGGCTTTGTTGATGTTCATGACGCTGAATGCCTGTTCACACAAATAGGTCGAGCCGAACAAAGAGTAAAGCGCAAATGTGGAGTAATACACTGCACCTCAACAAAGGTTAATGTATATAGAGTGCGTCATCTATTGGGAAAACGGCAGAATTGCGGGGAAAAAACGTTAACAAGGTTTATTAATATAATTTCATCAAGTTCTGCGGGCCGGATTAAAATGCTTAACCGGCCACATATGGCCCAAGGGCCGTAGTTTGCCCATGCCTGGGTTAGAGAGACTGGGCTTGTACACACTGGAATTAAGGAGATTGAGAGGGGATCTGATGGAAACATATATTATTAAGGGATTGGACAAGATAGAGGCAGGAAATATGTTCCAGATGCTGGGAGAGTCCAGTACCAGAGGGCATGGTTTGAGAATAAGGGGTCAGTTATTTAAAACAGAGTTGAGGAAGAGCTTCTTCTCCCAGAGAGTTGTGGAGGTGTGGAATGCACTGCCTCGGAAGACGGTGGAGGCCAATTCTCTGGATGCTTTCAAGAAGGAGCTGGATAGATATCTGATGGATAGGGGAATCAAGGGATATGGGGACAAGGCAGGGACTGGGTATTAATAGTGAATGATCAGCCATGATCTCAGAATGGCGGTGCAGACTCGAGGGGCCGAATGGTCTACTTCTGCACCTATTGTCTATTGTCTATTGTCTACAAAAGTTTGTGTAGGAAAACATTTTGCATCCAGTGGCCACAATGCCAAAAATAGGTCTGTTCAGCAGGTTGAGATTCTAAATTGGTGAATGGCCTATTTAAATGGTATTAAAAATGATCTGAGAAGCATGGATTGGGACAGGCTGTTTTCTGGCAAAAGGTGAAAGTAGTAAGTGAGAGGCCTTCAAAAGTCAAAATTTTGAGAGTATGAAGTTTGTATGTGCCTGTCAGAATAAAAGGTAAAGATAACAAGTACAGAAAAACTTAGTTTTCAAGAGATATTGAGGCCCTGGTTAAAAGTAAAAAGAAAGTGCATGGCAGGTAGGAACAAATGGTGCTTATGGAATACAAGAAATGAAAGAGATACACTTAAGAAAGAAATCAGAATGGCTAAAAGGCATGAAGTTGCCCCAGTAAATAAGGTGAAGGAGAATTCCTAGGGATTCTACTGGTGGTGTATGTTAAGAACAAAATTATTGCAAGGGACAAAAATTGGTCCCCCATGTCAGGATGCTGGAGCAGGGATCAAATCACAGACCCAGTACAGTACACACAGTGATACTAATTGAGTAACAAATCCTAAGGTGCAAACAAAGTCAGTATCAAAGTTCAGGCAGAGATCAAAACATCCAGAGAAATCCAAAAACCAGAATCAGGAAACAGGCAGAGTCAATATTCAGACAGACAGAATACAGCTTATAAATACTGGAACAGCTCCGGAAAATTCACTGACGCAACCTAGCAACCAGTAGGTGAAAACACAGGACTGAAATACACTGAACAATAAACAGAGAGGCAGATGATAGTTGGAGCACAATGAGACACAGGTGGCAGCCATACAGGTAATAATGAGAAGCAGATAAGAGACAGAGTACTCAGCAATGCAGGGGCTGGAGTAGAGGTGTGGGGGCAGGAGCACATGGCAATACAAAACCACAAACTGACAGCTAGAGGGAAACACAAAAAGGACAGAGTTCAACTGGAAGATCAGAATAGTAATTCATGTGTGGAGCCAAAACAGATAGGGGTGATCTGAAATGCATTCTTTGCCTCTGTATTTACAAATGTACTTGGGTGATGGATACAGAGTCTACAGAAATCAAGCAAAGTGGTATCAACTTCCTGAATACTGTACAGATTACAGAGGAGGTGTTTGCTACCCTGAGACAAATCAGAGTGGGTAAGTCCCCAGGGCCTAACAAGACATTCCCTCAGACCTTACAAGAGGCAAGTGCAGAAATTTCCAGGGCTCTAGCAGAGATATCTAAAGCATTGTTAGTGACAGTAGAGGTACCAGATGTTTGGAGGATAGCCAATGTTGTTCTACTGTTTAAAAAAGGCCCTGAACCAGGGTTTCTCAACCGGAGTTTTGCAAAACCCTAGGATTCCACGAGAGGTCGCTGGGGAATCTGTGAGAGATTGTAATGCTCACAGTGGTGGGCAGTGACCAAGCAACCCCATAAGCAATCTTGTTAGATGTCTCTCAACCCAGTATGGCAGTGCAGAGTAGGACCCTGTTTATTTGGTTGAGTTCATTCTCAGCTTTTGACACGAGATAGGGGAAGCTATTGATAATTGGTGATCACTGTATTGCATGGAGGGGAGGACAGTAGGATGATGAGGAGCATAAAGTGTGTTTTCCAAGCATTGAATGGATTCACCCAACTTGGGCTATGACATCAGCCTCTCCCTCCCAAATCACCTCCCCAACTTCCCCTTGCGTGCTGCCGACTGACTTATGGAAGCAAACAAATTCTACCAGTGTAATAGAAAATTGCAGGGAATTTTTCATTCTAAAGAAGGAATTTTTAAGGGTTGCGACTCAGCTGCTGGCCTACCTTTTTGTTGTTGTTTGTAAATGTTGAAACAGGTGGATTATGTAGGTTAGAAGTGAATTTTATTGTTAAGTTTTCATTTTTTTTGCAGTTTTCTCGTTCAGGTATCTATTATGCTGTTCTTATATATTTTAACAGAATTGTGTCTTCAGCTATATTTTTATTCATATTGCTTCAGTTTATGGTTTTCAGTAACTTTACTATTCAACATTGTCAATGAATGTTCATGTTGTGAATAACATTAATTAAACTCAATTTGCAACTTTTATTTAAATTACTGAGCCTACCTTAAGAAAAATAAAATCCCATTTTGGCTTAAGCCCATTATTTAACAGAAATTTATTATGTCTGCCTTATAAGTTTTTAAAATTTATGAAAGGGAAAGAAAGATTAATTTTAAGAAAGGTAAGCTAAGCTTAATTACATTTTTTTCAAGAAAGTCTGGCTAAAAATTATTCAGAATCAGAATCAGGTTTATTATTGGCATGTGACTTGAAATTTGTTAACAGCAGCAGTTCAATGCAATACATAATATTGAAAATAAATAAATAAAAGTAATAATGATAAATAAATAAGTAAATCAATTACAGTATACCTATATTGAATAGATTAAAAATCATGCAAAATACAGAAATACTGTATATTAAAAAAAAGTGAGGTAGTGTCCAAGGGTTCAGTGTCCATTTAGGAATCGGATGGCAGCAGAGAAGAAGCTGTTCCTGAATCGCTGAGTGTGTGCCTTCAAGCTTCTATACCACCTAGCTGATGGCAAGGATGAGAAAAGGGCATGCCCTGGCTGTTGGAGGTCCTTAATAATGGATGCTGCCTTTCTGAGACACTGCTCCCTGAAGATACCTGGGTACTTTGTCGGCTAGTACCCAAGATGGAGCTGAATAGATTTACAATCCTCTGCAGCTTCTTCTGGTCCTGTGCAGTAGCCCTCCACCCCCCATCCCCAATACCAGACAGTGATGCAGCTATCAGGATGCTCTCCATGGTAACTATAGAAGTCTTTGAGTATATTGTTACGTATTCAGGCAACAATAAATATATGAGATCGGCAAGGGTTTCTTATAACAAACAACACGTTTATTAAACACAGAAAACAAACCCCCCAAAAGTAAACAAACACTACCGTAACCGGAAACAGCTGCTGAGCAGCTGTTCAAACAGTTCGTAAAGTGATATTCCCAAAACAGTTCTTTGAAGTGATATTCCAAAACAGTTCTTAAAGTGATATTCCAAAACAGTTCTTAAAGTGATATTGCCAAAAGTTCGATATGCTCACAGTCCATTTAAAAGGAGAGACTTTACAGGACGATTTAAGTTCTCTTTCACGTCGCTTGCTTCGATTCCCGACGTCGAAATTCCCACGAAGAATTTACGAAACAGAACGGCTTAAAGGCACTGACCTTTCCTTCTCCACTACCTTCAATCCTTTCTAGGTAAACCTAGGGATTAACACGAAGATAGTCAACGAAATCCTTCCAAATAAGGATCAAACAAAGGTCGCCCCCGTTTCACCGTAGAAAGCGATTCTCCTCGATCTTTACTTCCAACCTTGAATCTTCACTCTCCTCTAATTCCCTCGAACTAACAGAATCATAAAGAACCTGTTGGCATTAACCTTTTAAACTTTAGGCATTAAATAAAAACTTCACCCTTCAACTAAACTGCATCATCACTTCAAACACGCAGTGGTATGAAGTCAACTTGGCAAATCCAGCCACGAACTGCCCCTCCTCACAGGGTGGGGTCTACCTTTTATAACCTGTAAAAAAAACCCGTCACATGATCTCTACTGGCGGGAAAATGATGTCATTCCACCATCAGAAGACCATCACCTCAAGTCCAGTACAGCTTCAACCCCAGTCACATGACAAGGGCTCCACTGTCATGTGTCACGAGTACGTAACAATATTTCTTGACATGCCAAATCTCTTCAAACTCCTATTGAAGTATAGCCACTGCCTTGCCTTCTTTATATCTACCTCAATACGTTGGGACCAGGTTAGATCCTCCAAGATCTTGACACCCAAGAACTTGAAGCTTCTCACTCTCTCCACTTCTGATCCCTCTATGAGGATTAGTATATGTTTCTTTGTCTTACCCTCCCTGAAGTCCACAATCAGCTCTTCCGTCTTACTGATGTTGAGTGCCAGGCTGTTGTTGTGACACCACTCCATGAGTTGGCATATCTCATTCCTGTACGCCCTCTCATCACCACCTGAGATTCTATCAATAATGGTTGTATCATCAGCAAATTTATAAATGGTATTTGAGTTATGCCTAGCCACACAGTCATGTGTATATAGAGAGTAGAGCAGTGTGCTAAGTACACACCCCTGAGGTGTGCCAGTGTTAATTATCAGCGAGGAGGATATGTTATCACCAATCCACACAGATTGTGGTCTTCCAATTAGGAAGTCGAGGACCCAATTGCAGAGGGAAGTACAGAGGCCCAGGTTCTGCAACTTCTCAATCAAGATTGTGGGAATGATGGCATTAAATGCTGAGCTATAGTCAATGAACAGAATCCTGACGTAGGTGTTTGTGTTGTCCAGGTGGTCTAAAGCCATGTGGAGAGCCATTGAGATTGCATCTGCCATTGACCTATTGTGGCGATAGGCAAATTGCAATGGGTCCAGGTCCTTGCTGAGGCAGGACTTCAGCCTAGTCATGACCAATCTCTCAAAGCATTTCATCACAGTCGATGTGAGAGCATTGACAATTATTTTTGGATTATTATATCTGCAATTTACTGATCACCTTAATGTACTGTGAGCTGTAGATATAATTTTACGCAGGGGTTTCCTGAGACCCGAAAATTATTTCAAGGGTTCCTCCAGGGAAAACAGGTTGAGAAAAGCTGCTCTAAACAGAAACCAGGAAATTATAGGCTGGTGAGTCTAACATCAGTTGTGGGGAAGTTATAGGAAGGTATTATAAGGGACCAAATAGATAAATACTTAGATAGACAGACTGATTAAGGATAGTCAGCATGGCTTCATGCCTGGCAGGTCATGTCTAACCAATCTTATAGTTTTTTGAGGAAGTTACCAGGAAAGTTGGTGAAGAAAAGGCAGTGGATGTTGTCCACATGGACCTTAGTAAGGCATTTGACAAGTTCCCTCATGGGATGCTTGTCAAGGAGTTTCAGTCATTCGGCATTCAGGATAAGGTAGGAAATTGGATTACACATTGGCTTTGTGGGAGAAGCCAGTGAGTGATAGTAGCTGGTTGTTTCTCTGACTGTGACTAGTGATATGCTGTAGGGATCGGTGCTGGGTCCATTATTGTTTGTCATCTATATCAATGATTTGGATGATAATAGGTTAACTAGATCAGCAAATTTGTAGATGACACCAAGATTGGGGGTGTAGTAGACAGCAAGGAAGGCTACCATGGCTTGCAGGGGGTTCTGCATCAGCTAGAAAACTAGGCTGAAAAATGGCAGATGGAATTTAATGTACACAAGTGCAAGGTTTTGTACTTCGGTAAGACCAACAGGTTAGGCCTTACACAGTGAATGGTAGGGCACCAAGGAGTGTGATAGATTAAAGGAATCTGGGAATATAGATCCATACTCTGTTGAAAGTGGTGTCACAGTTAGATAGGGTCATAAAGAAAGCTTTTGGCACATTGGCCTTCATAAATCAATGTACTGAGTACAGAAGATGGGATGCTATGTTGAAGTTGAATAAGACATTGGTAATGCCTAATTTGAAGTATTGTGTGCATTTTGGACACCTGCCTATAGTAAAGATGTAAACAATGTTGAAGAAGAGCAGAGAAAGAAGACCTGAGTAATAAGGAAAGATTGAATAGGTTAGGACTGTGTTCTTTGGGATATAGAAGACTGAGAGATTTGTTATCAGTATAGGTAGGAGAAACGCAAGCAGGCTTTTTCCGCTGTGATTGAGTGGGAATCCAACCAGAGGTCATGGGTTAAAGGTGAAAGGTGAGAACTTTAAGGCAAGCATGAGCGGAAAATTCTTCACTCAGAGGGTCATGAGGACGTGAAACAATAAATTGTTTAAAAATCAGCACAACAGTTGACCATCACAGTCCAGAACTAACAAACTTTATCTCCTTATTACTCCAGTTCTTATCCTTTCTCATGTTGGTAGAACAACGAAGCAACCAAGGAAAGAAGCTGTATTTAAATGACTGTATTTATAACCTTAGGATATCTCACTGAAATTCACAGCAAACACTGTTATAAATGAAGTGTTGTTGACAGTTGGTGCAACATAATTGGAGAATATGAGGAAAGAAAACAAAGGGGTAAGGAATTTGTCAACAGTTTAATTGGCCCATTTACTATTGAGCCTGTGTCAGTGAAGGATAAATTACTGGAGGGGATTCTAAGGGACAGGGTATAACAACATTTGCAGAGACAGGGTCTGATCCAGGATAGTCAATATGGCTTTGTGAATCTCTTGTAGGTTTTTGAGATTGTCCAAGAAGGTAGATGGGGGTGTTGTGGATAGTGTGGAGGGGTGTCAGAGGTTACAACAGGACATTGATAGAATGCAGAACTGGGCTGAGAAGTGGCAGATGGAGTTTAACCCAGGTAAGTGTGAGGTGGTTCATTTTGGTAGGTCAAGTATGATGGCAGAATATAGCATTAACGGCAAAACTCTTGGCAGTGTGGAGGATCAGAGGGATCTTGGGGTCTGAGTCCACAGAACACACAAAGCTGCTGCACAGGTTGACTCTGTGGTTAAGAAGGCATACAGTGCATTGGCCTTCATCAATCGCGGGATTGAGTTCAAGAGCCGAAAAGTAATGGTGCAGCTATATAGGACCCTGGTCAGACACCACTTGGAGTACTGTGCTCAGTTCTGGTCACCTCACTACAGGAAGGATGTGGAAACCATAGAAAGGGTGCAGATGAGATTTACAAGGACGTTGCCTGGATTGGGGAGCATGCATTATGAGAATAGGTTGAGTGAACTCGGCCTTTTCTCCTTGTAGCGATGGAGGATGAGAGGTGACCTGATAGAGGTGTACAGGATAATGAGAGGCATTGATCATGTGGATAGTCAGAGGCTTTTCCCCAGTGCTGAAATTGCTAGCATGAGGGGTCATAGCTTTAAGGTGCTTGGAAGTAGGTACAGAGGCGATGTCAGGGGTAAGTTTTTTTTTTACGCAGAGAGAAGTGAGTGCATGGAATAGGCTGCCAGCGGTGGTGGTGGAGGCAGAAACGATAGGGTCTTTTAAGAGGTTGCTGGATGGTTAGAAAAAGAGGACTATGGGTAAAGCCTAGGAAGTTCTAAGGTAAGGACATGCTCGGCACAGCTTTGTGGGCCAAGGGGCCTATATTGTGCTGTAGGTTTTCTATGTTTCTACTCAGATGATGGCCATTGGGTTTGCCCCTGCCTTACTTTAATTTGCTGTTACTAATTAATCCCAAATGCCGATTGGTCACTGGTCAAAGCTCTATTGCACTGCCGTGAGCTGCTCCTCGAATGATGAACCTTATTGAAGTCCCCTCCTCTCCAAATTTCTGATGTCCAGGTTGGCCACTAGTCAAAGCTACTGGACTTACCTCTCAGTGATGACCATGTCAATGACACCAACATGACACTGGCAACCAAGTACATTGTCTTAGACAAGACACCTGCCAAATCTAATGCCACTCCCCTTCCCACTACATATTGACTGCTGTCTTTGTATGCATATTGATCTGTTGTCTCCACATGTTCATTGATCTCTTTCCCTCTCTGCAATGTGAATACACCAGTTAAAGCCATCTCTTGCATGTGTGCTTTTATTTGATACGTAGTTACACAGACACAATGCAGGCTGACATTTGAGTACAAAAGTGATGATCTTAAGTTTTTCATTTCCTCCAACCCTGAGACAATTTTAGATCTGGATTCTTAGTTGTTCTCACAGTTCCAGTCCAAGAAACACATTTATCTCCTTCATATTTTGCAAAGGACATGTAAGAAATGGCAAGAAAAAATGCCCAGTTATAACAGTTACTAAAAATTGTATTGGTAGTTTATTATACAAATCTCCCAAGTGAACATGCTGTACCTACCTGCATGCAATGCAACAAGGACTGCTCACTTGGAGTAACTTTACAATTGACTTAAATTGTGGTGCTTCTGTCAATATTGTAATGTCATTATGGGTGCAGTCAGTATTAAGTTGAGTGATGACACCTGACAGCTTTTCAAACATTGTAGAATGCAGAGAGGCACCAACCCTATGAATTAATGTATCCTCTTCAATATAATTTAGGAATTAACCTTCTTATATTGCATAAACAACTGAAAGATTACATGTGCACAAACTGCATTACATTCCAGCAGTTGCTACATTCTCTCATGACTCATGTGGTCCTTTTCGTGGATGCAGACTTCTAGGAAGCATAAGCACATTTCAGATTAGCATCATGCACTGCATCCCACATCAATAGCAGTTCGAAAGGCCGAAAACGGTGCACTAGCAGCAACTCACGGTAATAGCAAGGATTGAAAGAGTCATCTTGGGTTGAAGGAACCCTGACTCCAGTTGTCCTGAATCCGCTATGGGAGTGTGGGGCTAGTCCAGCCTTGGCCAGACACATCCCAAAAAATACATCATCAATGGGGTATAGTTCAAGGTCTTGGGCTACGTGGTAAATGATATGAGCTGTATACAAAGACATAAGTATGCCCCCTCCACCAACGTATGGTGGGTAGGAGTTGATGGTGGTCACTAGCTCTGGCACATAATACTTGCTCCACTTCTGGCGAATGGGCCCAACCCCATAAATGAGATGGCCCACAAACAGGTGTTGGTGAACCTTCACACCTAGCAAGTAATCAACCAAGTTATCAGTGTTGGCAAAGACATCATCATCTCCATTGAAGATGAATTTAGCATTGGGACAAAATTCACTGACCCACTGCAGCAACTTGTATTGTTTGAGGGTGAGGTTGAAAAAGGTATCTAAGAAATCCCATTGTAGGACATCTCTGTGTTCTCTGTTTTCCATTGCTAACAGCTGATTCAATTTCTTCTTTTCTTTTTGGTCAGGAGAGACACCAGAGATAAACACTCTCTTAATTAGGACTCCATTGAAATTGCGTTCTTTGCCCCAGGTCTTCCTTACCATTTCCCGCCGATCCTGGTTGAAAGGGTTAGATTTGATCACCAGGAGCAGGAAGACATTCTGAGATCCTTCTCGACCACCACATTTGTCTGGGACATTTTGAATCATGTCAAATTCTCGACAGTGTTTATACATCAAGAAGTTTTTTATGTGCTCTTTCTGTTGATCAAATGAAGACAGGTGCAACAATGTCTTATTTGCATGGCACTTTGGCTTGAGTACTGATTTAGTTGCATCAGCAGTAACACCCTCGGGCAAATCTTTGTGTTGAACATTTTCTGCAACATCATCAGTCTCTCGATGTTGGTCATTATCCCACAACATGAAGAACAATCCCAGAGTAATCAAAACACCCACCACTACTTTCTCATAGAATCGCTGATGTCTTCTCATCTTTCACCTGAAGTAGAGAAAAAATATGGATTAATTCAAAAACTTCACATTTACATGATGCTTGAGAAGAATGAGAAGTTTAAACTGTAATGAGGTTCACTAATGCTTTGTAATATTAACCCCAAAATGGTGGTGAGGTAAGGAATAGGCAGGGCTCTACACACTGTTGAAAGTTTAATTGACCTGAAGCATTCCATCCCAGCAGAAAAACAAATCTACCTATAGGATACCATCTCTGTCATTAAACAGAAAAATCGCATAGTTTCTTTCTGGGCATTAAAGATATATGATTCCAAAGGCTTTATTCCACCTCTCTTCACAGCTCTCATCACTCCTCTCGTGGCTTAAACTGAGCTGAGCCAGACATAGAGCAATACAGCACAATGCAGGCATTTTGGCCCATGATGTTGCACCAACCTTTTAATCTGCTCCTAGATCAATTTATCCCTACTCTCTCAAATAGCTCTCCATTTTTCTTCCATCCATGCGTCTATCTAAAAGTCTCTTAAATCTCACTAATGCATCTATCCTTATTCACTACCCAGGCTTATTAATGCATCTACCCTTATCACTACCCAGGCTGTGCATTCCATACACCCACCACATTCTTTAAAAAAAAATACTACTTCTGACAATCCCCTATACTTTTCTCCAATCACCTTAACATTATGCCCCATCATATTAGCCATTTCTGCCCTGGGAAAATGTTACTGGCTGTCCACTCTATCTATGCCTCTTATCAGCTTATGCACCTCTATCAAATCACCTCTCCTCCCCCTTTGCTCAAAAGAGAAAGGCCCCAGCTCGCTCAACATTCAGTTTGAGTTCATAGGTTACTGATACTATGGAAGATGATCTATTATAGACCATTGATTAGTAACTGAATACTTGGCAGTGCAGGGAAAGTAATGTTAGTACAGCTGTTGAAAACGTCTGATTTTCATGGCATTTCAACCTGGTCTACGTATGCCTACAATAGGTGAAACAAAGAGAAGTATACTCAAGGACCTTGGCTTCCTGCCTCTATTTTAACCAGAGAATTATATTCAAAGTTAAATTAGCAGTGGCCCACCCACCTTGCCATCCATTGTTCAAGCCATTTTACGGAAGGCTGCAACTAAGGCATAACCACTCCCAATGGCAAGGCTAATTCCACCCAGATATTCAGCAGTAAGCAATTGTGACAAGACAGCGAAACCATCGAAGGCCCATATCTATTAAAGGAAAACAACACCAGCATCACCTACGGCAAGGATTTACGCTTCATGAAGAGCAGTGAACCTTGGACTCCAGAAGCCCAGAGAAAGCACAAGTAACTGAAAGCAGAACGAAGCAGATTGTTACCATGATCCATAATGTGTATGAGTAAAACTTTGGATGCCATGAGCGCTGAAAAGACACCAGTGACTGATAGCAGAACAATGTGTAAAAGTAAAACTATTTGCACTGGGATGCAACTTGTGTCATTTTAGAATTATGGAATCCTAGTGTAATACAGTCTAAACAGGCCCTTCAGCTCAGCTGGTCCATACCAATCACAACATCCTCCTTGCTAGTCCCAGTTGTCTTGTTTGGCCGATAACTCTCCAAGCCTCTCCCTTCTATGTACCTGTCCAAATGCCTGTTAAATGTTGCACTTGTACCCGCTTCAACCACTTCCTCTGGTAGCTTCTTCCAGGTACTCACTATCCTCTGTGTACGGAAGTTAACCTTAAGGTCTCTTTTCAATTTTTCCCCTCTTCTCTTCTATCTGCTGACCTCTCATTTTGGACTCTCCAACTCTCCAATAATGACAATCCACCTTATCAATACCCCTTATGATTTTAAACTTCTGAGGTCACCTCTCATTCTCTAAGGAATAAAGGTCCAGCATGGCCAACCTCTTTGTAACCCAAGCCCTCTAGTCCAGAAAGCATCCTCGTAAATCTCTTCTGCACCCTCTCCAGCTTGGCAGTGTCTTTCCTATAACAGTGTAACCAAAACTGGTCTCAACAACAACTTATGTAACTGCAAATAATGTCCTGCCCCTAAACTCTACACCATAACTGATGAAGGCTAGCATGCTAAACACTTTTATTCACCATCCTGCCTTTCAGTGAACTATGCACTTGTCAGTGCCTTGCCATTCGTTGTACAAGTCCTACTCTATTTGAATATCTATCAACTCACATTTATCAAAGTTGAAAACTATTTGCCATTCCTCAGCCCATCTCCCTAAATGATCAAGATCTTTTTGTAACTCATTGTAACCTGCTTCAATATCAGCAAACTTGCTAATTGTACCACTTACAATCACATCTAAAACATTTACATGAATAATGACTAACAGAGATTCCAACACTGATCCTGCAGTACCCACTGGCCAGTCATTTGCTTCAAAAGTATAAAGTACTTGGGTAAAACATTCTTAAATGAATATTGGTCAAAGGAAATATTGGAACAAATCCTCACTGAGTACAAGATGGTGCTTCCGAATGCATACGACAGCTCACTGGTAGTTAAAAAGGCAGGATCTTTTACTATAAACATCACAAAAAACACCTTTTCTAAGGAAAACTCTGTTAAATTATTGCCTCAAACAATGAGGGGGGCAAGTGATGGTGAGGCGAGTTCAGGAGATGAGCCAAGATATGCAGATGGAGTGAGCTACTTGGAGAGAAGAAGTCAGGGCAGGGGAGACTTGATGCCCATACAACTGGCTTGGGTGCATGGTTGGATCACTCTGAGTGCCAAGAGGAAAAGTTGGGGCAGAGGAGACTTGATGCCCATACAACTTGCCCGGGTGCAAGGTTGGATCACACTGGGCGCGGAGCTGATTTTCACAGATCAGGCTGTGCAGCAAAATCTAGGCCTGGAGCAAGTCACTAGGTGGCATGGTTGAAGCCCCAATCTCTTGCAGCAGCAGGTCCTAGGTCAAGGTACGATCCACTGTTCAGACAATTTAAACACTGGCCTAGATCAGAGGTGAGAGAAGATTTTGCTCACCCTCTGCAATCTTCATTCCTCTCTCCAGGAGGCCAGAGCCTTTCACTGTACTGTTGTTTGATCAACTTAAACGCCAGTCCAAAAAGACTTAAAAGGCAAGGTGTCAGGATCCGAGGTGAGAGACAATTTAGCTCGCTACGGGATCTCCACAACGTTCTCCATGGCACTGAGGCTATGAAGACTGTCCTGGCTGCTGTGCTTGGTGCCCGTTAATATATTGAACCAATAAGCAAGGCTTTGGGCCTACTCCAGGCTGTTCCGGTGTTCAGATCTGAGGACTCAATCTGGTTCAGAAGGCTGCTATTCGCTTCAATTGTCTGCATGATTTGTTTATCCCCCCTTTCTCTTGTGCATTGGATATTGGTCTTTATTTTTCCTCCTTTAATTGGATTAGAAACATAGAAAACCTACAGCACAATACAGGACCTTCAGCCCACATGCTGTGCTGAACATGTACTTACTTTAGAAATTACCTAGGGCTACCCATAGCCCTCTATTTTTTTGAACTCCATGTACCTGTCCTGTACCTGGACTAGTAATCTGAAGGTCACTGGTTCGAGCCTCAGTTAAAGCAGCGTGTTTGTGTCCCTGAACAAGACACTTAACAACACATTGCTCTGCGATGACACCGGTGCCAAGCTGCTTGGGTCCTAGTGACCTTCCCTTGGACAACATCGGTGGTGTGGAGGGGGGGGAAGGCTTGCAGCTTGGGCAACTGCCGGTCTCCCATACAACCCTGCCCAGGCCTGCGCCCTGGAAACCTGCCAAGGTGCAAATCCATGGTCTCACAAGACTAAAGGGTGCCTATCTATGTACCTGTCCAGGAGTCCCTATCATATCCGACTCCACCATTGATGCCGGCAACTCATTGCATGCACTCACCACTGAGTAAAAAACTTACCCCTGACATCTACTCTGTACCTACTTCCAAGCACTTTAAAACTATGCCCCCTCGTGTTATCCATTTTATCCCTGGGAAAAACTCACTGACTATCCACATGATCAATGTCTCTCATCATCTCATACACCTCTATCAGGTCATCTCTCATTCCCTATCACTCCAAGAAGAAAAGGCCGAGCTCACTCAACCTATTCTCATAAGGTATGCTCCCCAATACAGGCAACATCCTTGCAAATCTCCTCTGCACCCTTTCTATAGTTTTCACATCCTTCCAGCAGTGAGGTGACCAGAACTGAGCATGGTACTCCAAGTGGGGCCTGAACAGGGTCCTATGTAGCTGTAAAATTACCTCTCGGTTCTTAAACTCAATCCCATGATTGATGAAGGCCAATGCACCATATGCCTTCTTAATCAGAAAGCCAACTTGCACAGCAGCTTTGAGTGTCCTATGGACTCAGACCTCAAGATCCCCCTGAACCTCCACACTGCCAAGAGTCTTACCATAAATACTATATTCAGCCATCATATTTGCTCTACCAAAATGAACCACTTCACACTTGTCTGGGTTGAACTCCATCTGCCACTTCTCAGCCAAATTTTGCATCATATCAATGTCCCACTGTCATCTCTGACAGCCCTCTACACTATCCACAACACCCCCAGCCTTTGTGTCATCAGCAAATTTACTAACCCATCCCTCCACTTCCTCATCCAAGTCATTTATAAAAATCATGAACGGAAGGGGTCCCAGAACAGATCCCTGAGGCACACTACTGGCCACTGACCTCCATGCAGAATATGACCTGGCAAAGAGTCGTTGTAGACTTCTGTGAGCAAGCCAATTCTGGATCCACAAAGCAAGGTCCCCTTGTATCTCATGCCTCCTTACTTTCTCAATAGGCATTGCATGGGGTACCTTATCAAATGCCTTGCTGAAATCCATATACACTACATCTACTGTTCTACCTTCATCGATGCGTTTAGTCACATCTCAAAAATTTCAATCAGGCTCGCAAGGCACAACCTACCTTTGACAAAGCCATCACGAGGAAATCTGCAGATGCTGGAAATTCAAACAACACACACAAAATGCTGGTGGAACACAGCAGGCCAGACAGCATCTATAGGAAGAAGCGCTGTTGACGCTTCTCCCTATAGATGCTGCCTGGCCTGCTGTGTTCCACCAGCATTTTGTGTGTTTGACAAAGCCATGCTGCCTCTACAAATGTTCATAAATCCTGCCTCTCAGGATCTTTTCCATCAACTTACCAACCACTGAAGTAAGTCTCACTGGTCTATAATTTCCTGGGCTATCTCTACTCTCTTTCTTGAAAAAGGGAATAACATCTGCAACCCTCCAATCCTCTGGAACCTCTCCCGTCCCCATTGATGATGCAAAGATCATTGCCAGAGGCTCAGCAATCTCCTCCCTTGCCTCCCATAGTAGCCTGGGGTACATCTCATCCAGTCCCGGAGATTTATCCAACTTGCTGCTTTCCCAAAGCTCCAGCACATCCTCTTTCTGCTCGATCTATATCATCTATATATCATCATATATCTATATCATCTATATGCTCGATCTTTTCAATCCGCTGTAAGTCATCCCTACAATTGCCAAGATCCTTTTCTGTACTAAATACTGAAGCAAAGTATTCATTAAATATCTCTGCTATCTCTTCCAGTTCCATACACACTTTTCCACTGTCTCACTTGATTAGTCCTATTCTCTAATGTCTTATCCTCTTGCACTTCACATAATTGTAGAATGCCTTGGGGTTTTCCTTAATCCTGTTCACCAAAGCCTTCCCTTTGCCCCTTCTGGCCCTCCTAATTTCATTCTTAAACTCCTTCCTGCTAGCCTTATAATCTTCTAGATCACTATCATTACCTAGTTTTTTGAACCTTTCTTAAGCTTTTCTTTTCTTCTTGACTAGATTTTCAATAGCCTTTGTACACCATAGTTCCTCTACTCCACCATTCTTTCCCTGTCTCACTGAAACATAACTATGCAGAACGCCATGCAAATATCCCCTGAATATTTGCCACATTTCTGCCATACATTTCCCTGAGAACATCTATTCCCAATTTATGCTTCCAAGTTCCTGATTGATAGCTTCCCTTTACTCCAATTAAACACTTTCCTAACTTGTCTGTTCCTTTCCCTCTCCAATGCTATGGTAAAAGAAATAGAATTGTGATCACTATCTCCAAAATGCTCTCCCACTGAGAGACCTGAAACCTGACCAAGTTCATTTCCCAATACCAGATCAAGTACAGCCTCTCCTCTTGTCCGCATATCTACGTATTGTGTCAGGAAACTTTCCCGAACACACTTAACAAACTCCATCCCATCTAAACCCCTCACTCTAGGGAGATGCCAATTAATATTTGGGAAATTAAAATCTTCCTCCACAACAACCCTGTTATTTTTACACCTTTCCAGAATCTGTCTCCCTATCTGCTCCTCAATGTCCTTGTTAATATTGGGTGGTCTACAGAAGCACCCAGTAAAGTTATTGACACCTTCCTGTTTCTAACTTCCACCCACAGAGACTTACTAGACAATCCCTCCATGAAGTCCTTTTCTGCAGCCGTGACATTATATCTGACCAGCAGTGCCATGCCCCCACCTCTTTTGCCTCCGTTCCTGTCCTTTCTGAAACACCTAAAGCCTGGCACTCAAAGTAACCATTCAAGTCCCTGTAATGGCCACAACATCACAGCTCCAAGAACTGATCTACGTTCTGTACTCATCCGTTTTGTTCATGATGCTTCTTGCATTAAAATAGACATATCTCAAACCATCGGTCTGAGTGCATCCCTTTTCTATCACCTGCCTATCCTCCCTCTCGCACTGTCTCCAAGTTTTCTCTATTTGTGAGCCAACAGCACCTTCCTCTGTCTCTTCAGTTCAGTTCCCACCCCCCAGCAATTTTAGTTTAAACTCTTCTCAATAGCCTTAACAAACCTCCCTGCCAGGATATTGGTCCCCCTTGGATTCAAGTGCAACCCGTCCTTTTTGTACAGGTCACAGCTGCCCCAAAAGAGGTCCCAATGATCCAGAAATCTGAATCCCTGCCTCCTGCTCCAATCCATCAGCTATGCATTCATCCTCCATCTCCACCCGAGATTACTACCTTTGAGATCCTGCTTCTTAGCTTCCTTCCTAATTCCTTGTGTCTGTCTTCAGGAGCTCCTCCCTTTTCCTACCTATGTTGTTGGTACCAATATGTACCACAACCTCTGGCTGTTCATCTTCCCACTTCAGGATATCATGGACGTGATCAGAAACATCCCGTACCCTGGCACCTGGGAGGAAAACTACCATCCAAGTTTCTTTCCTGCATCCACAGAATCGTCTGTCTGACCCTGTAACTATGGAGTCCCCTATCACTGCTGCCTTCTTCCTTTCTCTACCCTTCTGAGCCACAGAGTCAGCCTCTGTGCCAGAGGCCAGAGGCACAACTGCTGTTGCTTCTCCCAGATAGACTGTCCCCCCCCCCCCAACAGTACTCAAACAGGAGTACTTATTGTTAAGGTGGACAACCACGGGGGTACTCCCTTGTATCTGATCCTTACCCTTCCCTCTCCTGACTGTTACCTACTTATCTGTCTCCTGAGGCCCCAGTGGGACTACTTGAATATAGCTCCTCTCTATCACCTCCTCACTTTCCCTGACCAGATGAAGGTCATCAAGCTGCAGCTTCAGTTTCTTAACATGGTCTCTAAGGAACTGGAGCTCAACACACCTGGCGCAGATTAGGCCTTCCAGGAGGCTGAGAGTCTCCTGGACTTCCCACATCTGACACCCAGTACAGAACACTGGCCTCATAGACATACTTCTTGTTTCTATTCTTCCCAGGTAACTTACCTTGCTTCAACCCGTTATCACCAAAGCTCCATTGAGCCAAAGCCCTCCTACTCTGTCTCCCTCCACTCCTTCGCCTGCTCCTCTGACGTCCACTCTGCAAATCTGTCTCCTTTTAAACTCTTCGCACCAGTCTAACTCGCTGACATCCACACGCTTGCGTAGTCATCCCTCAATCTATGGATTATTTGGAGTTTCTTGCTTTGAGACTATCTGTAAGCAAACAGATAGAGGGAAGGTGAGGTGCTGTTTCTCAGGCTTGGATGGAGCCTTGCTATAAGAGTGCAGGAGAAGACAGATGAAAGGTCAGAGAGGTAGTGGAATGATGAATTAAAGTTTCAGGAACACTTCAACCAAGCAGACAATGCGGTTCCCTGCACTGGGAAGCAAGTCTGCAGCACTCCTGATGTCTGCCTCAATGCCATAATCCTTTCAATAGTGCTTCAGACTTTTTAATTCTACAGATCATAATTTTGCTAATCAGCCTTTTATGTGGCACTTAAACAAGTTCTTCTGAAAATCCACGTAGACAGTAACCTACAACATAATCGATCCTTTCTGTTCCTCAATCAAACATTGTCAAGTTAATTTAACCCATGGATGCATATGCAAATCATGAGATTATGCCCTTCTCCTGTCACTAATGCAGTCCTAGTGCACGGCCTTATAATTCTTAATAAAATTCCAAATGGCTTTTCTCCATTTTGAGTGGTTCAAATGTTCCCATGAGGTGTTGTCAAAATTGCAATTTTTCCTAGGAATCTTTAAGCAAGCCCTTGAAAATTTTTCACTGTCCATCTGTTAATTTGCTATTTGCTCCCATGATAGTGCTCAAAATAGTGTGTCTATTTTGAAACTTATGGCACTCCTCTGTCACAAACAGCGCAACTTGGGTCACTATCCTGGTCTGTCTGTTCTTCCATCGAGCTTGGATAATTTTGCAGAGTCAGCCATGAATGCAAGCTGTGGATAGGACAGGAAGATATAGAAGGGTAAGAAACACCAATGCCTGATAAAGCATTAATTTTGTTATAGATCTGCAGTGGTGCTAGAAAGTTTGTGAACCCTGTAGAATTTTCTCTATTTCTCCATAAATATGACCTAAAATAGGATCAGATCTTCTTGCATTCTAAAACTAGATAAAGAGAACCCAATTAAATAAATAACACAAAAACATTATCCTTGTCCATTTACTTATTGAGACAAATGATCCAATATTACATGTATTTGTTGGAAAAAGTATGTGAACCTCTGGGGATAATGCCTTCTACAGAAGCTATTTAGAGTCAGGTATATAAAAAAGGCACACAAAGTCAGGCTACTGACAGAGCCTGCTGTTCTCAAGAAAGATCTGCTTATGTGCACCATGCCTTGAACAAAACAATTTTTGGAGGATCTTAGAAGAATTATTGTAGACATGGATGAAGCTGAAAAAGGTTACAAAAGTATTTCTAAAGTCCTGAGTGTTCTTCGGTCCACAGTAAGAGAAATTGTCTACAAATGGAGGAAACTCAGTAGTGTTGCTGCTCTCCCTGGGAGTGGGCATCCTGCAAGGATCACATTGAGAGTACAAGGTGCAATGCTGAAGGAGGTGAAAAAGACCCCAAGGGTGACAGCAAAAGACTTGCAGAAATCTCTAGAACTTGCTAAAGTCTCTGTTCATATGTCCAGGATAAGAAAAGCACTGAACAAGAATGGTGTTCATGGAAGGACACCACAGAGGAAGTCACTGCTTTTCAAAAAAAATATTGCACATCTCAAGTTTGGAAAAGACCATCTGGATGTTCTATAATATTTCTAGGACAAGGTTCTGTGGACAGATCAGACAAAAGTTGAACTTCTTGACAGAAATACACATTGCTATGTTTGAAGGAAGGAGGGCATGATGTTCTGACACCAAAACCTCACCACAACTGTGAAGCATGGTGGAAAGAGTATCATGGTTTGGGGCTGCTTTGCTGCCTCAGGGCCTAGACAGCTTGCAATCATTGAGGGGAAAAATGAATCCAAAATTGCATAAAGACATTTTACAGGAGAATATCAGCATAGTGGTCCCTTACCTGAAGCTTAATTGAAGTTGGATAATTGAACAAGACAATGAACCAAACAACAAGAGTAAATCAACAACAGAATGGTTTAAAAAGAAAATTCATCTTTTGGAATGGATAAGTCTAAGTCTTGACTTTAATCCTATAGAAATGCTATGGAAGGACCTGCAGCTGTTGCCATGAGTGGCTGGAGTGACTGGAAGCAGACCCAAGAGCAGGACACAGGCACAGAGACTTGACACGGAAACGGACTTGGACATGACTTGAACACGGAGACGGACTTGGACATGACTTGGACTCAGAACCAGGACTGGGAGTTGGAGCCTGGACCTGGACATTTACACTACATGCTGCATCTGCAAAACAAACAGCATTATGAAGGATCCCATTCACTCCTCATACAAACTCTTCTTCCCCCTGCCACCTGGAAAAAGGCACCGAAGCATTCGGGCTCTCACGACCAGACTATGTAACAATTTCTTCCCCCAAGCTGTCAGACTCCTCAATACCCAGAGCCTGGACTGACACCAACTTACTGCTCTCTACTGTGCCTATTGTCTTTATTATTTATTGTAATGCCGGCACTGTTTTGTGCACTTTATGCAGTCCTGGATAGGTCTGTAGTCTAGTGTAGTTTTTTCTCTGTTGTTTTTATGTAGTTTTTGTACGTATAACACCATGCTCCTGAAAAATGTTGTCTCATTTTTACTGTGTACTGTACCAGCAGTTATGGTCGAAATGACAGTAAAAAGTGACCTAACTTGACTGAACTGGGACTCAGAGCCTGAACCTGAACTGAACTGGAACTCAGAGGATCTGGAACTGGAACATGGAGACAACAACACCAAACAAAGACTAACAATTCATATCTTGGCTCGGAGGAGATGCAAAACAGCCGACAACTCATCTGGACATGAAAACAACTGAATTCACTAAGCAGCCACAGGCACCAAAGCAACTAGAGTCCACGATTCTCGGTTACCCCAGGATGAGCATAGCTGCACTGGCTACGGTGACGATTCAGCCACGAGTAGATGAAAACCAGAGTTTTCATGCTGCTGGCTCAAATGAAGATCAGGTGCCCTAATCAAGGAGCCCAGTATGACACGGGGAAAAGGGAATTAACTGAAATGAGTATTTAGACCACGACAGTACCCACCCCCCAATGGGAGCCTCCAGGCAACCTAACAGGCTTGCCTGGATTACCGACGACCCGGGCGGGTGAAGGGTTCTTGGTAGGAGGGTACTCTGGTTAGCGAGATTTAGTAAGACAGTGACTGTGTCCGCTGGGTCCGTGTTTGGTTGGTTAGTTCTGTTAAAATGAGCGGCTAGAGCAACTGTAAGTGGACCCAAGAGCAGGACACAGGCAAGGAGTCTTGACAAGGAGACAGACTTGGACATGACTTAGACACGGAGACGATCTTCGACATGAGTTGGACTCGGAACCTGGACTGGGACTTGGAGCCCAGACCTGGACTGAACTGCGACTTGGAGCCCGGACCTGGAATGAACTGCGACTCGGAGCCTGAAGCTGGAACACGGAGCCTGGAACTGGAACATGGAGACGACTACACCAAGCAAAGACAGACGATTCATATCTTGGCTCAGAGGATGGCAAACAGCCAGCAATCCTCAGCTGGACATGAAGAGACAGAATTCCCAACTCGGAGTAGCGGCAAACAGCTGGAAATGAGACAACAGAAACCAAACAATGACAGTCCATTTGTGTCTAGACATGGAGAAGCACATGAAGACGGTCCCTTATTCGTTGTGGCTCGGAGTGGCGACAATCAGCCAGCAAATCTCAGCTGAACATGAAAACGGCAGAATTTGCATCTTCGCTCAGAGTGGCGGCAAAACGCCTCAACTCAGCAGGACACAAAAACAACTGAATTCACTAAACAGCCACAGGCACCAAAGCAACTAGAGTCCATGATTCTCGGCTGCCCTGGGACAAGCATAGCTGCACTGGCTGTGGTGATGAACCAGCTGCGAGTAGATGAAAGTCAGAGTTTTTATGCTGCCAGTTCGAATGAGGATCAGGTGCCCAAATCAAGGAGCCCAGTGGAACACGGGGAAAAGGAAATTAACTGAAATGAGTAGTTAGTGGAATGGACCATGACAGAAGCAAGCAGTTCATGTAAGGAACCCCACCCCAACACCCAGAGTTGAAGCAGTTTTGTAAGGAGGAATAGCCTAAAATTCCTCCAAGCCAATGTGCAGGACTGATCAACAGTTACTGGAATTGTTTGGTTGAAGTTATTACTGTACAAGGTGGGTAACATCAGTTACTGAAAGCAAAGGTTCACATACTTTTTCCAACAAATACATGAAATACCAGATCATTTTTTCTCAATAAGTAAATGAATACAATGTTTTCTGTGATAAATAGTTAATTGGGTTCTCCTGATCTAGTTTTAGGACTTACATGAAGATCTGATCACATTTTAGGTCATACTTATGCAGAAACAGGGAAAAATCTACAGGGTTCACACACTTTCTTGCACCACTGTAAGCTGTTGATCTTCAGACACCTTTTTACTTAATTAACCAAAGGCTGTGCTGTGACATAGGAGGTATTAGTGAATTTCATCGTTGATGTCTGCCTTCACCAAGAGGTGGCTTCTTGAGAAATAGGTCTGAAATCTAAAACACAAGAGTTTCTGGAATTAAGTGATAAATTAAAATTCTGATTGTAACATTTCAATCTTATTCTTCATATCTTATTGGTTTCAAAATGAACCATCACTTCTGGCTCCATTTTCCCCACCTTCAGAAAGTATTGCACTCTTTCTTTATAGAGCAGGTGAGAGTGTAGAGGAAGACAGAGTAGGAGGGTTTGGCTCAACAGGCCTTTGGTGATAACAGGTCGAGGTGAAGTAGGTTAACTGTGAAGAATAGAAACAGGAAGAATGTGTGTGAGGCCAGTGTTCTGTACTGGGTATCAGATGTGGAAAGTCCAGGAGAATCAAGCAGCGTCAAGCTGCAGCTCCTTAGGGACTGGGTTAGGGAACTGGAGATGCAGCTCAATGACCTTCATCTGGTCAGGGAAAGTGAGGAGGTGATAGAGGGGAGCTATAGCCAAGTAGTCACACCAAGACAGATGAGTGGGTAACTATCAGGAGAGGGAGGAGAGAGAGGCAAGGGTCAGCTACTGAAGAGTACCCCGTGACTGTCCCCCTTAACGATAAGTACTCCTGCTTGAGTACTGTTGGGGCAGATTACCTAACTAGGGGAAGCAACAGTGGTCGTGCTCTGTCCCAGAAGGATAGGGAAAGGAAAAGGAGTGCTGCATTGATAGGTGACTCTATAGTTAGGGGTTCAGACAGGCAATTCTGTGGATGCAGTAAAGAAACACTAATGGTAGTTTGCCTCCCAGGCGCCAAGGTCCGGGATGTTTCTGATCATGTCCACAATATCCTGAAGTGGGAAGGAGAGCAGCCAGAGGTTCTGGTACATATTGGTACCAACAACATAGGTAGGAAAAGGGAGGAGGTCCTGAAAAAAGACTACAGGGAGTTAGGAAGGAGGCTAAGAAGCAGGACCTCAAAGGTAGTAATCTCAGGATTATTGCCTGTGCCACATGACAGTGAACATAGGAATAGAATGAGGTGGAGGATAAATGTGTGGCTGAGGGATTGGAGCAAGGGGCAGGGATTCAGATTTCTGGATCATTGGGACCACTTTTGTGGCAGGAGTGACCTGTACAAAAGGATGGTTGAACTTGAATCCGAGGGGTACTAATGCCCTGGTAGAGAGGTTTGCAAAGGCTATTGGGGATAACTTAAACGAGAATTGCTGGGGGGTGGGAACCAAACTGAAGAGATGAAGGAAGGGGCAGTTGGCTCATAATGCATGGCAGAAATGTGGCAAATGTTCAGGGGATACTTGCGTGGTTCTGCATAGGAACATTCCAATGAGACAGGGAAAAGATGATAAGGTACAGGAATTGTGATGTACAAAGGCTGTTGAAAATCTAGTCAAGAAGAAAAGAAAAGCTTAAAAGATTCAAAAAACTAGGTAATAATAGAGATCTAGAATATTATAAGGCTAGCAGTAAGGAGCTTAAGACAGAAATTAGGAGAGCCAGAAGGGGCCATGAGAAGGCCTTGGCGAGCAGAATTAAGGAAAACTCCAAGACATTCCACAAGTATGTGAAGAGCAACAGGATAAGACATGAGAGAATAGGATCAATCATGTGTAACAGTGGAAAACTGTATGGAACCGGTGGAGATAGCAGAAGTACTTAATGAATTCTTAGCTTCAGTATTCACCCGATAAAGGAGCTTAGTGATTATAGGGATGATTTACAGTGGACTGAAAAGCTTGAGCATATAGATATTAAGAAAGAGGATGTGCTGGAGCTTTTAGAAAGCATCAAGGACAAGATGTACTCAGGTTACTGTGGAAGGTGAGGAAGGAGATTGCTGAGCCTCTGGAAATGCTCTTTGCATTATCAATGGGGATGAGAGAGGTTCCGGAGGATCGGAGAGTTGTGGATGTTGTTCCCTTATTCAAGAAAGTGAGAAGGGATAGCCCAGGAAATTATAGACCAGTGAGTCTTGGTGATGGAGAAGATCCCAAGAGGCAGGATTTATGAACATTTGGAGAGGCAAAATATGATTAGGAATAGTCAGCGTGGCTTTGTAAAAGGCAGATTGTGACCACAATTCTAACTCCTTTACTATAGCATTGGAGAGAGATAGGAACAGAGAAGTTAAATTTTTTGAGGTTGACACTAAACACATTGATGAAGGTACAGCAGCAGATGTAGTGTATATGGATCTCAGCAAGGCATTTGATAAGTTACTCCATGCCAGACTTGTTGAGAAAGTAAGGAGACATGGGATCCAAGGGGACATTGCTTTGTGGATCCAGAATTGACTTGCCCACAAAGGTAGAGTGGTTGTAGATGAGTCATATACTTCATGGAGATCAGTGACCAGTGGTGTGCTACAGGGATCTGTTCTGGGACCCCTACTCTTCATGATTTTTATAACTGACCTGGATAAGTAAGTGGAGGATGTCACCTGAGAGTTTAGGGGAGCTTTCAAATCGTTCCTTGAAGTTTTCTGCCAGGCTCGTCATGAAATCCTTCATCACTGGATCTTCCCACATTTCATTCTTCTCACAATGCTCCTGCAGACGTGGAAAGTGCAACTTTCTGCCGTGAATGTCTCTCTCCAAAAGGTTCAGCTTTGACTGGAAAGATTCAATCTCCTCGTACATGTCCGCAACAGTGTGGTTGTTGCCTTGTAATAGCAGATTAAGTTGATTTAGATGAGACATTATGTCACACAAAAAAAGACCATGTGAGACCATGTGGACTCACGAGTGCCTTATAGAGCCTCAACATCACATCCCTGCTCTTATATTCTATACCTCTAGAAATGAATTCCAACATTGCATTCGCCTTCTTCACAACCAACTCAGCCTGAAGGTTAACCTTTAGCACAAGGACTCCCACGTCCCTTTGCATCTTTGCATTTTGAATTGTCGCCCCATCTAAATAATAGTCTGCCTGTTTATTTCTTCCAGCAAAGTACATGACCATACACTTTCCAACATTGTATTTTATTTGCCACTTATTTGCCCATTCCCCTAAACTATTGAAGTCTCTCTGCAGGTCTCAACACTACCTGCTTCTCCACCTATCTTTGTATCATCAGGAAATTTAGCCACATATCCATTAATCCCATAGTCCAAATTGTTGACATACATCGTAAAAAGCAGCGGTCCAAATGCCAATCCCTGTAGAACTCCACTGATAACTGGCAGCCAGCCAGAACAGGATCCCTTTATTCCCAATCTGTTTTCTACCGATCAGTCTATGCTCCACCCATGCTAGTAACTACCTGGTAATTCCATGGACTCTTATCTTGCTAAGTAACCTCATGTGCCGCACCTTGTCAAAGGCCTTCTGAAAAACCAAGTACACCACATCTACTGTATCTCCTTTGTCCACCCTGCTTGTAATTTCCTCAAAAAAATGCAGTAGGTTAGTCAGGCAGGATTTTCCTTTCAGGAAACCATGCTGGCTTTGGCCTATCTTGTCATGTGCCTCCAGGTACTCCTTAATCTCATCCCTAACAATCAATTCCAACAACTTCCCAACCACTGATGTCATGCTAACAGGTCTATAGTTTCCTTTCTGCTGCCTCGCACCCTTCTTAAATAGTGGAGTAGCATTTGCAACTTTCCGGTCATCTGGTACAATGCCAGAATCTATTGATTCTTGAAAGATCATTGTTAATGTCTTTGCAATCTCTCCAGGTACTTCCTTCAGAACCCAAGGGTGCATTCCATCAGGCCTAGGAGATTTATCCACCCTCAGACCATTAAGCTTCCTAAGCTATATTGACTGCTTTCTTGTACTTATTACAAATCATTATAAATTTCACTTTGCACATTTAGACGGCGACATAACGCAAAGATTTTAACTCCTCATTTATGTGAAGGATGTCAGAAATAAAGTCAATTCAATTCAATCTATTCCATTATCTAAATCACTGACATACAACATAAAAAGAAGTGGTCCCAGCACTGACCCCTGTGGAATACTTCTCCTCTCCTATCAGATTCCTTCTTCTCCAGCTCTTTATCTTTCTAACCCACCTATCTTCACCTATCACCTTCTAGCTATCCTCCTTCCTCTCCCACTGCCTTTTTATTCTGGCATCTTCCCTCTTTGTTTTTCAGTCCTAAAGAAGGATCTTGAGTGTTTATTCATTTTCATAGATGCTGCGTGACCTGCTGAGTTCCTCCAGCATTTTGTGTGGATGATTTGGTTTTCCAGCAAATGCAGACTTTCTCGTGTTTATAGAAAAAGCTGCTTGTTTTCCTTGTTGAGGAATTCCCTGTGTTAACTGGATTCTCCACCATAATAGGAGAAGCGTATGCCAGACCAGGATGTCCATCCATGCATTTCCTGCCACATGTTTAATATGATGAAATGTTAGGTGACCTCCTCCTAGAACTCTTGAACTTGGAAGCATTTCCTTCCCATGGTTCGCAAACCACATGAAGTCCCCATTAGCTGAGAGACGATAAGCAGCAGATCTCAGCTGTATTTTTCCACAATTCAAGGACCTGTGTTCCTTCTTAGAATTCTATTTGAATATTTTTTTCTTGGGAGATTTTCTATCCTATTTAGTTTTAAATATATTTTGAAAATTATTTAATGATCTCACCTCAATTCATTTTGTCATTACAAAGTAGCACTATTTTCCTGTTTCAACAAATTTGTCCAATTTTGCATTCTGAAGAAGTTCTATGCTGTTGAATTGCAACCACTCTAAATATTAGCAAGAATACACAAAATGAATGACAAACATTTATGATAGATATATTTAATCAAGGATTCCAGTCAGGTATTCTAGGAAAACAAAACTGAAATTATCATTGGTGCTTTGCTTTCTCAGAAGTATACTCTAAAAAAATAGCAGGGAGAGAGGAGAGAGAAAAAGTGAAGAGGCAACACCCACAGAATGCTGGAGGAACTCAGCAGGCAAGGCAGCATCTATGGAAAAGTGTACAGTTGACATTTCGGGCTAAGACCCTTCATCAGGACTAGAAACAAAAAGGAATAAAAGCATAACAAGAAGGTAGGGGAGGGGAAGGAGGACAAGCTGGAAGATGAGAGGTGAAGCCAAGTGGGAGGGGAGGGGGTTTGAAGTGAGCAACTGGGATATGAAAAGGTAAAGGGTTGGAGAAGAAGGAATCTGATAGCACAGGAGAGTGGACCTTGGGAAAAAGGGAAGGAGGAGGGTCACCAGGGAGAGGTAATAGGCAGGTGAGGCAAATGAAGAGGTGAGCAGGGGAGCAGAATGGGGGAAATTGAAGAGGGAAAGGGGAGAGGAAAAAATACTGGAAGTTGGAGAAGTCGCTATTCATGCCAGTGGCTACCCACACATTTTCTATTACTCCATTGTGATTGACAATGTTGTAGGTTTAGAATCATAGAATCGTTACTCTACAGAAGAAAGCCATTTAGAGTATTGAAGAGGTTCTACCCATTAAAAGAGCAGTTCCATCTAAGTACCACCAGCTAATTTCCTCACACAAATATTGGTCACATGCAACCCATCCCTCCTCTTCATGAAATTTACCTTTACCTTTTCATCTCCCAGCTTCTCACTTCAAACCCCCTCCCCACACATCAGGCTGATTCTGGTCCTATACTTGGAATTCAGTAGGGTGAAAGGAAATGTCATTGAAACATCCTGGTATTGAAAGACTAGGACAGAGTGGATGTGGGGTGGGGGGGGGTGGATTATTGAAAGACTAGGACAGAGTAGGTGTGGAGGGCAGATTATTGAAAGCCTAGGACAGGGTAGATGTGGAGGGTGGGTTATTGAAAGACTAGGACAGAGTAGATGTGGGTTGGGTATATTCTCAGTATAGGACCACAGTCAGCAACTGCTCCTTGAACATTAATTTGTGAGGGGAAACAGAGAAATAGAACAATGGAACTCCTCCTTCCCCTGCCCCCACCTTTTTTTATGTGCCTTTTTCCCTTTTCCTTTCCAGTCCTGATGAAGAATCTCGGCCTGAAATGTCAACTGCTTACTCTTTTCCATAGATGTTGCCTGGCCTGCTGGGTTCCTCCAGCACTTCATGTGTGTTGCTTGGATTTCCAGCATCTGCTGATTTTCTCTGGTTTGTGAAGCTCAAAGGCATGGTGGCAATTACTCCCTGTGTCACCTACTAGTGATTTAGGAGGGTGGAGCAAATAAAAATACGAGTGCAGAACTAGTGGAGCCAGGAAGGATTCATCTGTATAGACTACTGGGATTTCTTTTAAGGTCAAGGCAAATTTCATATAGAAGAGGGATGGGTTGCCTATCACCAACATGTATGGGGAAATTAGCTGGTGATACTTAGATGTGTAGAAACAGGTATGGCAAGGGGTGAGACCCAAATTAGTTGCGATAGATGAGAAAATTGAACTATACATGTAAGAGAATCCGTGAGCATAACAGGGAGTGCAGACAATTTTATAGTTTGAACTACAATGCATAAGCCTACCACAAACAAGAGAATTTCTACAGATGCTGTAAATCCAAGCAACACACACAAAATGCTGGGGGAGCTCAGAAGGCCAGGCAGCATCTAAGGAAAAGAGTACTTTCGACCCTTCGGCAGGATTGGAGGTAAAAAAAAAGCTGAAGAGTAGATTTAAAAGGTGGGAGGAGCAGAGTGAGAAACACAAGGTGATAGGTGAAACCTGAATGGGGAGGAATGAATTAAAGAGCTGAGAAGTTGATTGGTGAAGGAGATATGGGAAAATCAATAAACAGTTGACATTTCAGGCCAAGACCCCTCGTAGGACTTTTGTTCTTAACGACATAATAAAAAGATATATAATGATTATCTTTACTGCTAAATAAAGCAGCGACTGAATATTTTTTTAAACCAGAGAGTAGTAAGATATTTTCACAGGAAATGTCACCCATTGCTAGGCTCCAGCTGCACAGTTGCAAGAACACATGATGTTGAATGATATGTTTTGAAATCCTTGCAGACCTGCTTTACATATCAGTACTGGGGTAGTAAATGGTTGCAATAACAATACTAACTTAAAATGATGCAGTTTCTCAATTCTAGAACCATAGAACATTACAGCTTAGAAACAGGCCTTTTGGCCCTTCTTGGCTGTGCTGAACCATTGCTGTGCTGAACCATTTCTCTGCCTAGTCCCACTAACCTACACCTGGACCATATCCTTCCATATACCTCTCATCCATGTACCTGTTCAAGTTTTTCTTAAATGTTAAAAGAGAGCTCACATTTACCACTTCATCTGGCAGCTCATTCCACATTCCCACCACTTTGTATGAAGAAGCCCCCCCCCCCATGTTTCTTTTAAACTTTTCCCCCCTCACCCTAAACCCATGTCCTCTGGTTTTTTCCCCCCTAGCCTCAGTGGAAGAAGCCTGCTTGCATTCACTATCTATTCCCATCATAATTTTATATACCTCTATCAAATCTCCCCTCATTCTTCCACACTCCAGGTAATAAAGTCCTAAACTATTCAACCTTTCTCTGTAATTCAGTTTCTCAAGTCCTGACAACATCCTTGTAAACCTTCTCTGAACTCTTTCAACCTTATTAATATCCTTCCTGTAATTTGGTGACCAAAACTGCACACAATACTCCAAATTCGGCCTCACTAATGTCTTATACAACCTCAGCATAACATTCCAACTCTTATATTCAGTACTTTGATTTATAAAGGCCTATGTACCAAAAGCTCTTTTTACGACCCCATCTACTTGTGATGCCACTTTTAGGGAATTTTGTATCTGTATTCACAGATCCCTTATTTCTAATGTTAATCATTTTTGAACAGGTTTCCTAAAAAGCACATTTATTTCAGTGTCTCAGTGACACTTTTATTAACAGTAAAACAATGAATATACTTAAATAAGCAATAAGACTCATCTTTTTTCCTTAAAAAAGTCCATAATTATTGTCACTAATTTAATAAATCAGTTATAATCTCTGCTGAAAATTACCATGGCAGGTAATTTTTTTAAAAAAAGAGACTATTGCCAATTAGGGCACAGTCTCAAAAAGTTCATCAACCCTTCTGTAGAATATCAGCATACCCCTCCCTCATCAAGTCCTTCTTCCTGGCAAATACCGATCTACGGTATTATTAAAGATCCCACCCACTCCTTCTGGCTCCCTCCCTCATCCTTGAGTAGATCAAGCTATCCTCTTGCTCCTAATATTCATTAAAATGGTTTAGATCATAGAAGATAGAACAGTACAGCACAATATGTTCCCTTCAGACCATGATGTTGTGTTGACCTTTTAACCTGCTCCATGATCAACCCAACCCTTCCTTCCTAAATAGTCCACAATTCTCTCCATCTTTATTTCATTCATGTACCTAAGAGTCTCTTAAATGTCCCTAATGTATCTACCTCTACCAACAACCACAGCAGTGCATTCCAGGCATTTACCACTCTGAAGTTAAAAGCTAGCTCTGATAGCTCCCTTAAACTTCTTCACTCAACCTATCCTCATAGTACATGCTTTCTAATCCAGCAGCATCCTGGCAGGTCTCCTCTATCCCATCTCTAAATATACTTCCTATTATGAAGCAACCAAAATTAACTGAACACAATACTCCAAGTATTGCACAAACTGAGGTGATGCAATATTACTTTGCACTTACATAGAAACATAGAAAACCTTTAGCACAATACAGGCCCTTCGGCCCACAAAGTTGTGCCAAACATGTCCCTACCTTAGAAATTACTAGGCTTACCTATAGCCCTCTATTGTTCTAAGCTCCATGTACCTGTCTATCCAAAAGTCTCTTAAAAGACCCCATCATATCTGCTTCCACCACCATTGCAGGCAGCCCATTCCACACACTCACCACTCTCTGAGTAAAAGACTTACCCCTAACATCTCCTCTGTACCTACTCCCCAGCACCTTAAACCTGAGTCCTCTTGTGGCAACCATTTTAGCCCTGGGATAAAGCCTCTGACTATCCACATGATCAATGCCTCTCATCATCTTATACATCTCTATCAGGTCACCTCTCATCCTCCGTCACTCCAAGGAGAAAAGGCCGAGTTCACTCAACCTATTCTCATAAGGCATGCTCCTAATCCAGGCAACATCCTTGTAAATCTCCTCTGCACCCTTTCTATGGCTTCCACATCCTTCCTGTAGTGAGGCGACCAGAACTGAGCGCAGTACTCCAAGTGGGGTCTGACCAGGGTCCTATATAACTGCAACATTACCTCTTGGCACCTAAATTCAATTCCACGATTGATGAAGGCAATACACCATATGCCTTTTTAACCACGGAGTCAACCTGCGCAGCTGCTTTGAGCGTCCTATGGATTCAGACCCCAAGATCCCTCTGCTCCTCCACACTGCCAAGAGTCTTACCATTAATACTATATTCTGCCATCATAATTGACCTACCAAAATGAACCACTTCACACTTATCTGGGTTAAACTCCATCTGCCACTTCTCAGCCCAGTTATGCATCCTATCAATGTCCCTCTGTAACCTCTGACAGCCCTCCACACTATCCACAACACCTCCAACCTTTGTGTCATCAGCAAACTTACTAACCCATCTCTCCACTTCCTTATCCAGGTCATTTATAAAAATCACGAAGAGTAAGGGCCCCAGAACAGATCCCTGAGGCACTCCACTGGTGACCGACCTCCACGCAAAATTATGTCCCATCTACAACCATTCTTTGCCTTCTGTGGGCAAGCCAGTTCTGGATCCACAAAGCAATGGCCCCTTGGATCCCATGTCTCCTTACTTTCTCAATAAGCCTTGCATGGGGTACCTTATCAAATGCTTTGATGAAATCCATATACACTACATCTACTGCTCTTCCTTGATCAATGTGTTTAGTCACTTCCTCTTGAACCCCACTTTAGGGATCTCCTTATTCTTACTTGACAAAGACTCTACATGGTTCCTTTTAGGTCTCCTAATTCCATCAGTTCTTTTTCATTTCTTTTGTGTTGCTCAAGGGCCTTGGATGGGTTCAGCTTTGCAACATTTTCATATATTTTGTTCTGACCAAACTTAAAATTCATCTTATCCTCCAAAGTTTGCCATTCAGAAGTTTCATCCTTCACAGGAACAGCTAGTTCTGAACAGCTTGTCAATTGCCTTTTAAAAAACTCCCATATATAGGTTTGTCCTCAAATAGCCACCTCCAGCCTACTTTCTGCAGTTCCTATTTAAAATTTTTATAATTACCCTTCCCTCAATTTAGCACTTTCATCCGAGGACCAATCTTATCCTTATCCATAACTTAAAACTTACAGAAATGGTCTCGCCGTTAAGTATCCATCATTGGCCAGGCTAATTCCCAAACACAAGGTCTGGTATGTCCATCCTAGCTAGACTCTATGCAAATAGGTTTAAGAAATCCTCCTGGATGAACTCAACAAATTCTGTCTATTTAAGCCACTGACACCTCCAGTTAATACTGGGGAAGCCAAAAAAAAAAACTTAGTTCAATATTTTTTTTGTTTTACTATATATATTCTCTGAAAGGGCAGCATTTTGTAATTTTTGGCTCTGATTTACTAATAAGTGAACAGTCGCAAGGCTGTGGGACTGGACGGCATCACAGGGTGGATACTTAGGATGTGCTTGGTGCAACTGGTAGATGTGTTTACAGACTTTTTTGAATCACTCCCTCTCCCAGTGTAGATAACATCCACCATTGTCCCCATACCTAAAAAGACCAAGTTAACATGTCTGTACAACTGGCATCCTGTCGCACTCACCTCAATAATAAGTGAATATTTGAGAGGCTGGTCAAGGACTACATCTACAGCATTTTACCACCTAAACTTGGACCCCCTACAACCTTGGTACCAACAGAAGAGATCAATAGATGACGGAACAGACAGCTCTACACACCATCCTTACACATCTGGAGAAGAGGGATGCTGATGTGAGAATGCTGTTCTTGGACTACAGTTCAGCATTCAACACCATAATTCCCAACAGGATTGATAGGAAGCTCAGAGACCTCGTACTTCACCCTGCCTTGTGTAGCTAGATCCTGGACTTCCTGTCAGATCGCCAGTAGGTGGTAAGAGTGGGCTCCCTCACCTCTGCCCCTCTGACCCTCAACACGTGCCCCACAAGGTTGTGTCTTTAGCCACCTCCTTTACTCTCCATAAACTCATGACTGTGTCGCCACCCATAGCTCCAATCTGCTAATTAAATTTGCTGATGATACTACATTGATTGGCCTTATCTCAAACAATAGTGAGGCAACCTACAGAGAAGTCATCACCCTGGCACAGTGGCGTCAAGAAAACAACCTCCCCCTCAATATCGCACAAACAAAGGAGCTGGTTGTGGACTACAGGAGGAATGGAGACAGGCTCACCCCTATTGACATCAATGGATCTGGGGTTGAAAGGGCAAACAGCTTTAAGTTCCTTGGCATAAACATCACCAAGCAGCTCACGTGGTCTGTACGTACTGGCTGTGTGGTGAAAAAGGCACAACAGTACCTCTTTCACCTCAGACGGTTGAAGAAGTTTGGTATGGGTCCCCAAATCCTACAAGCTTTCCACACAAGTACAATTGAAAGTATTCTGACTGGTTGTATCACTGCCTGGTATGGGAACTGTACCTCCCTCAGTCACAACACTCTGCAAAGAGTGGTGCTGTGATAAGGTGGGTGTTGGGAACAGATCCAAATGCAAGACACAGACACTGAAGTACTAGGGACAGGACTAGGTGTGTCAAGAAAGCAAGGGAATTGGGGAAGAAACAATGCTGGACAAGACACAGGCCCTGGATGAGTCTAGGATAGACTGGGAAAGTGGGACCTGGAAGAGGAACTAGGAACTTGGAACCTGGACAAGGACTCCGAGCTAGAGTCTGGACAGGGACCCGGAACCTGGGTCTTGACTCAGGCTTGGACTCCAGATCTAGGCAAGAACAAGACATGGAAAGGCAACAGGACTGGACGTGGGGCAGAACACGGGATTCCAGGGCTGGATGAGGGCTGGAAGAGGACATGTGGCTCAGACTTGGTCTTGGTAGACAGGAACACGGAACGCAGAGCCTTGATCAAGGGAGAGCAGGAATGCAGAGCCCTGGTCGAGGGAGAGCAGGAATGCAGAACACAGAGCTGTGACCCCCTCCTTGGTAACAGGACATAGGGCCGGGACTCATACACAAAGCTGAATATGACGAGACAGTTCCTAGGTAGCAGCAAATGGCCAAACCTACCTAGTGAAGGAGTGGACACAAAGAGACAGTTCCAAACAACAAAAGACATTTCTTATCTGGACACATCAAGTCTCCGGTCTTACTCCAACAGTAGAACTGGATGGTGAGAATAGGCGAAGACACAGGCGAGGCTCCAGGCAGAGGGTAGCAGGCGAGGCTCCAGGCAGAGGGTAGCAGGCGAGGCTCCAGGCAGAGGGTAGCAGGCGAGGCTCCAGGCAGAGGGTAGCAGGCGAGGCGCCAGGCAGAGGGTAGCAGGCGAGGCGCCAGGCAGAGGGTAGCAGGCGAGGCGCCAGGCAGAGGGTAGCAGGCGAGGCGCCAGGCAGAGGGTAGCAGGCGAGGCGCCAGGCAGAGGGTAGCAGGTGAGGCTCCAGGCAGAGGGTAGCAGGTGAGGCGCCAGGCAGAGGGTAGCAGGTGAGGCGCCAGGCAGAGGGTAGCAGGTGAGGCGCCAGGCAGAGGGTAGCAGGTGAGGCTCCAGGCAGAGGGTAGCAGGTGAGGCTCCAGGCAGAGGGAAGCAGGTGAGGCTTCAGGCAGAGGGTAGCAGGTGAGGCTCCAGACATGGGTTGCAGGGCAAGGCTCCAGCCAAGGGCTACAGAAAGAAGGGGAAGGGAAGGGAAGGGAACAATCCAGCCTCAGGATAACAGCAAAGATGGCCTGCCTTATCCAACGGAGACAAGGACAGGATGGAGCAGATCCAACCAAGGGGTAATGGCAAAGACAGCCTGACTTACCCCACAGAGGCAAGGACGGGATACTGACAAGACAAACCAGCACCTACACTCGAACCCAGGGCCACTTATATTCCCAGCCTCAAGATGAGCATCATGTGCCTATGATTAAGCCCAAATGAAACAAGGGACAGCCAGAAGACCCGGAGTCCAGAGTACACAGACCGGACTGTGAACCGGAATGCAGACTTCACGGACCAGACCATGACAGGTGCAGACAGCCCAGCACGCCTGTAGATGTGAACTTCCCACTATTCAGGACAATTACAAAAACAAGTGTGTAAAAAGGGACCAAAGGATCATTGGGGACCCAAGTCACCCCAAACACAAACTGTTTCAGCTGCTACCATCCAGGAAACGGCACTGCAGCATAAAAGCCAGGACCAACAGGCTCTGGGACAGCTTTTTCCACCAGGCCATCAGACTGATTAATTCATGCTGATACAATTGTATTTCCACGTTATACTGACTGTCCTGTTGTACATAATATTTATTACAAATTACTATAAATTGCACATTGCAATTTAAATGGAGACGTAACATAAAGATTTTTACTCCTCATGTATATGAAGGATGTGAGAAATAAAGTCAATTCATTTCAAGACCCACATCACAAGGTTCAAGTACAGTTATTCAAACTTCAGACTCCTGAACCAGAGGGAATAACTCACTCATCCCAACACTGAACTGTTCCCACAACCTATGGGCTCACTTTCAAGGACTCTTCATCTCATGTCCTCAGTGCTTATTAGTTTTTTTAAATATTTGCAGTTTTTTTCTCTTTTGCACATTGATTGTTTGTCCATACTTTTGAGGCAGTCCTTGCTGATTCTTTTGTGTTTCCTTGTATTTACTGTGAATGCCCACATTGACTTAGAAAACCTACAGCACAATACAGGCCCTTCAGCCCACAAAGTTGTACCAAACATGTCGCTACCTTAAAAATTATGAGGCTTATCCATAACCGTCTATTTTTCTAAACTCCATGTACCTATCCAAAAGTCTCTTAAAAGACCCTATTGTATCTGCCTCCACCACCATTGCCAGCAGGCCATTCCACACACTCACCGCTCTGCATAAAAAACTTACCCTTGACATCTCCACTGTACCTACTCCCCAGCACCTTAAATCTGTGTCCTCTTGTGGCAACGATTTCAGACCTGGGAAAAAGCCTCTGACTATCTACACGATCAATGCCTCTCATCATCTTATACACCTCTATCAGGTCACCTCTCATCCTCCATCGCTCCAAGGAGAAAAGGTCGAGTTCACTCAAACTGTTTTCATAAAGCATGCTCCCCAATCCAGGCAACATCCTTGTAAATCTCCTCTGCAGCCTTTCTATGGCTTCCACATCCTTCCTGTAGTGAGGCGACCAGAACTGAGCATAGTACTCCAAGTGGGGTCTGACCAGGGTCCTACATAGACAATAGACAATAGACAATAGGTGCAGAAGTAGACCATTCGGCCCCTCGAGTCTGCACCACCATTCTGAGATCATGGCTGATCATTCACTATCAATACCCAGTCCCTGCCTTGTCCCCATATCCCTTGATTTCCCTATCCATCAGATATCTATCTAGCTCCTTCTTGAAAGCATCCAGAGAATTGGCCTCCACCGTCTTCCGAGGCAGTGCATTCCACACCTCCATAACTCTCTGGGAGAAGAAGCTGTTCCTCAACTCTGTTTTAAATAACTGACCTCTTATTCTCATAGCTGCAACATTACCTCTAGGCTCCTAAATTCAAATCCACAATAAATAAAGGCCAATACACCATATGCCTTCGTAACCACAGATTCAACCTGTGCAGCTGCTTTGAGCATCCTATGGATTCGGACCCCAAGACCCCTCTGATCCTCCACACGGGGTAAGAGTCTTACCATTAATACTATAATCTGCCATCATATTTGACCTACCAAAATGAACCACTTCACACTTATCTGGGTTGAACTCCATCTGCCTCTTCTCAGCCCAGTTTTGCATCGTATCAATGTCACGCTGTAACCCGTGACAGCCCTCCACACTATCCACAACACCTTCAACCTTTGTGTCGTCAGCAAACTTATTAACCCATCCCTCCACTTCCTCATCCAGGTCATTTATAAAAATCACAAAGAGTAAGGGTCCCAGAACAGATCCCTGAGGCACACCACTGGTCACCGACCTCCATTTAGAATATGACCCATCTATAACTACTCTTTGCCTTCTGTGGGCAAGCCAGTTCTGGATCCACAAATCCCATGCCTCCTTACTTTCTCAATAAACCTTGCATGGGAATCAGGTCTGCAGTCCTTGGAGTCGCCTGATGCCGGAGGCCGGAGGTGGGGACAGCGTAAGCGGTGTGCTAAGAAACGGAAGTGAGGCGAGCAGGTAGGAGTCTGTGCCAGGAAAAAAAGCAAGTCATAACCGGTCGGCTCTCCTGTCTATTCTGCTCTCCAATGGACATTAAATTGGCAATGAAATGCTCGGCGTGAGTACAGAAACGGACAGAATCCCGGGCACCGCCATTCAGCTGATTATTTATGAAACAGATTTTCCCCCAAGCCATCAGACTACCAACTTACTGACCTCTGCTGTGCCTATTGTCTTGTTTATTATTTATTGTAATGCCTGCACTGTTCTGTGTACTTTATGCAGTCCTGGGCAGGTCTGTAGTCTAGTGTAGTTTTTGTGTTGGTTTACATAGTTCAGTGTAGTTTTTGAATTGTTCATGTAACACCATGGTCCTGAAAAACGTTGTCTTGTTTTTACTGTGTACTGTACCAGCAGTTACGGTTGAAATGACAATAAAAGCAACTTGACTTGACTTGACTTGATGGGGTACCTTATCAAGTGCCTTGCTGAAATCTATATATGCTACATCTACTACTCTTCCTTCATCAATGTTTAGTCACATCCTGAAAAAGTTCAATCAGTATCGTAAGGCATGACCTGCCCTTGACAAATTCATGCTGACTATTCCTAATCATATCATACCTCTCCAAATGCTCATAAATCCTGCCTCTCAGGATGTTCTCCATCAACTTACCAACGACTGAAGTAAGACTCACTGGTCTATAATTTCCTGGGCTATCTCTACTCCCTTTCTTGAATAAAGGAACAACATCCACAATCCTCCAATCTTCTGGAACCTCTCCTGTCCCCATTGATGATTCAAAGATCATCGCCAGAGGCTCAGCAATCTCCTCCCTTGCCTCCCACAGTAGACTGGGGTACATCTCATCCGTTCCAGTGACTTATCCAACATGATGCTTTCCAAAAGCTCCAGCACATCCTCTTGTTTAATATCTACATGCTCAAGCTTCTCAGTCTGCTGCAAGTCATCACTACAATCACCAAGATCTCTTCCATAGTGAATACTGAAGTAAAGTATTCATTAAGGACCTCTGCTATTTCCTCCGGTTCCATACACACCTTCCCACTGTCACACTTGATAGGTCCTATTCTTTCATGTCTTATCCTCTTGCTCTTCACATACCTGTAGAATGCCTTGGGGTTTTTCTTAATCCTGCCTGTTAAGGCCTTCTCATGGCCCCTTCTGTCTCTCCTAATCTCCTTTTTAAACTGCTTCCTGTTTGCCTTATAATCTTCTAGATTTCTAACAATATCTAGCTTACTGAACCTTTTGTAAGCTTTTCTTTTCTTCTTGACTAGATTTACTACAGCCTTTGTACACCACGGTTCCTGTACCCTACCATAACTTCCCTGTCTCATTGGAACATATCTATGCAGAACTCCACACAAATATCCCCTGAACATTTGCCACATTTCTTCCGTACTTTTCTGAGAACATCTGTTCCAATTTAAGCTTCCAATTTCCTGCCTAATACCCTCATAATTCCCCTTTCTCCAATTAAATGCTTTTCTAACTTGTCTGTTCCTATCTCTCTCCAATGCTATTGTAAAGGAGATAGAATTATGATCACTATCTCCCAAATGCTCTCCCACTGAGAGATCTGACACCTGACCAGGTTCATTTCCCAATACCAAATCAAGTACAGTCTCTCTTCTTGTAGGCTTATCTACATATTGTGTCAAGAAACCTTCCTGAACACACCTAACAAACTCCACCCCATCTAAACCACAAGTAAATTAATGTCAGGGTTGTGTATGGTGATATAATGTACTTTGGTAATAAATTTACTTCAAACTTTTTGAACACTGAGCTTTGAATAACGGGTGTTGTAACTAGTGTAGAATGTTATCAACATTTACAGAAGAATCTTAACCATCTTTGAAAGTGGGCTAAGGATTGGCAAATGGCTTTTGATTTGAATAAGTACAAGGTACTGCATCTTGAGAAGTCAAAACAGGGTAGGGCTGAAACTGTGGATGTCTGGGCCCTGAAAATTGTTATGAAACAGAGGGACCTACGAGTACAAGTTCATAGCTTTCTGAAAGCAGTGTCAAAAGTATTCAGAGTAGTGAAGGCATACATGATAGTATAGGAGTACAGGAGTTGAGAGACTGTGTTGCAGTTGTACAAGATGTTGGTGAGGTCATACTTAAGTACCTAAACAGCTTTAGTTGTGTTATTAGAAAGAAATTTAATTCTTTAATTCCTCGAGCTGTTTGGTCTCGAGGACCAGAGTTGTTGTCAGACGTTTGGCAGTCTAGGACCTTACTGGAGCATAGATTTACAGGTGACCTTACAGTATGAAATCACATGGAGCATAGACAAGGGAACACGCAGTCTTTTTTCCCCAGGGACAGGGAATGAAAATCAAACGGCACATGATTAAGATGAGAGATTAAATATTTAAAGAGATCCAAGGGGCAACTTCTTCACAAAGTGAATGACACGTATATGGAATGAGCTGCTAAAGGAAGTGATTGAGGCAAGTTTCCTACAGTGTTATTCTATGAACCTATGTTAAAATGAAACATGGGGCCGTTCCTTTGAACCATCACTATGACTTCCAAACTACAGGATTTTTTATGTCCAGCTAACAACAGGAATGAGCTTAGTTTAATAAGATCATAAGATCTAGGAGCAGAATTAAGCCATTTGGTCCATCGTCTGCTCCGCCATTTCATCATGGCTATCTAATTTTCCTCTCAGCCCAACTTCTGCTTTCTCCCTGTATTCCTTTATGCCTTCACCAATCAAAAATCTATCAACTGTTGCCTTAAATATACAGAAAAGCTTGAAAGAATTCCACAACATTCACATGAAGTTCCCCCTCATCTCCATTCTAAAAATATGCTCCTCTATTCTGAGGCTGTGTCCTCTGGTCTTAGACTCTCCCATCATAGGAAACATCCTTGCCATATTCACTCTTTCAAGGCCTTTCTAAAGATAATTCCTCTGACAGTGCAGTGAATCTCAAGAGTAATAAAGCAACCCTCCCTCCCAACCATGGAGGTGCTCCCTCCCATTGATACTGTGGTTATGGAGGCACTCCATCTCAATCATTCACCCCAGTAATGGAGGCATTTCCATGCCCCCACAGCCGTCAAATGCTCTTGTGGTACACTCAGAACTGCGCCTCTGATAATGCCAGATGCCCTGAGTACTATGAGGATTCACAAAAAGTCATTTAATTTTTAAAAAATGTAAAGTATCGGAAGCAGATAGGAGGCGGTTTATTCAACTGATACTCAAAATGGACCACATTTTCACGGCTAGGCTTGTAGCTCTTTTAATTCAGCAGAGTAAAAAAGAAAATTAATTGACATATACAAGAGTCTAAACAGAGAAGGTGATAAACAAAAGAGTTTCTACAGGTGTTGGAAATCCAGAACAACACAAACAAAATGTTGGAGGAAATCAGCACATCAGGCAGCATCTGTGGAAGGGGATATACCGTTGATATTTCAATAAACGTGCCCCCTCAACAAATTGCCAGCCTATAAAATTCACTTTTTTTGTGTTTTCTAATTTTTTTTGCTCAGCATAACAAAACTTTCAATTTCCAGATACATTTACATTTCTTCCCCTCACAGATATCAGCTATCAGAACAGTTCCATCAAAACATAGACATCACCACAACATCCTATACAAAAGCCGTTATTAGTATAGCAGACAGGCTTACATCTACACACTGCAGAAAAGGTTGCCTTGTTTTATAAAAACTATTGTGAAAACCCAGTTACGGGGTACGTAACAAATTGAGGGCTCATCCGGGATTTGATTACCAAATTGGGGGGCCAGTGAATCGGGAGAGGTCCCTTATCTGATCTAGTTGTGTGGGCAACCAAATGGGAAACCAGCAGAGATAGATATTGACAGATTTTTAGAGGATCCAACTGCGGGGGCATTAGAGGATGCCAGAAGGGTGGAATTGTTGGGTGTTGCAAAACAATTGAATCTCTCAGCGGCGAAACCGGCAGTGAGAAAGTTGGAAATACAGAGAGCAATAGCTGTGTATTATGTATCCCGAGAGGTGTTCTCGCTGGATGTATTGGAGCTGTTTCCTGAGAGGAAACCATCCGAGGGTGAGGTTCAGTTTCAGTTGCAAAAATTAAGGTTGGTTGAGGAGGATAAAAAGAGGGAGCATGAGCTTCAAGTAAGGAAGCTGCAGGCTGAGAAGGAATGGGAAGAGAGGCAGTTTGACCTGGAAAATCTTAAGGCATTGCAGGAAGGAGGCCAGGTAGTAGACCCAAACAAGGGGTTCAAGGTTGGTCAGGAGATTAAGTTGGTACCTCCATTCGAGGAGATGGACGTCAATAGATACTTACTCCATTTTGAGAAAGTGGCTTTGAATCAGAACTGGCCTAAGGAGAAATGGGCTGTTCTGTTACAGAGCGTACTTAGGGGGAAGACTCAGCAGTGTATTCGTCATTGTCTATGGTTGAGTCTAAAGATTATGATGAAGTAAAAAGGGCTATACTGAGGAGCTACGAGTTGGTTCCAGAGGCATACCGGCAGAAGTTCAGGAACTTGAGAAAGCCGTGGGACCGCACGTATTTAGAGTTTGTCTGTGAGATGCAAATGTATTGTGAATGTTGGTGTGCTTCAAAAGCAATTATTGGAGATTATGACTAACTGCTACAATTAATGCTGATTGAGCAGTTCAAAGGTTATATCCCTGAAGGTATGAAGACGTACTTGGATGAGAAGGAGACAGAGACTCTGTCTGCGACTGCCAAGTTAGCAGATGAGTATGCCTTAACCCACAAGGTAAAATTTTTCCTACATAAGAGCTACCACAGGAATAGTAGGGACAGTAGAGGAAGTCCACCGGCTAAATCTGAGAAGCCGGGGACTACCAGAAAAGGCAAGGAGGAGGAAAAGCAGGCTGGCAGGAAGGTTCCCAACTTTACGTGTTATAATTGTGGAAAAGTGGGCCATATAGCATCTAAGTGTTTTGCTCTGAAGAAAGAGACAGGAAAAGGGAAAACAGCAACTCCGACTGGTTGCATTGAGCTGGTCAACAGATCGATGAGGAAGGCGGAATTAGATAGAGCCCAAGAGGGGCGTGAGAGGTTATTTCGGAAGGGATGGTGTCTGTGAAGGAAGGAGAAATCCCAGTTCCAGTGCAGATCTGGAGAGATACTGGGGCTGGTCAGTCATTGATCCTAAGGAAGGTGTTAGACTTCGGTGCTGAGACCGAGACTGGGGAGGTAAATGTATTAAAAGGTATCAGAAAAGGAACTGATGCCGTACCTTTGCAGAGAATATTTCTGAAATGTGACCTGGTATCTAGACCAGTTGAGATAGGGGTGCGGTCTGAACTAGCAATGGACGGTGTGGACGTCCTACTTGGTAATGATCTTGCAGGTGGTAACGTGTATTCACCAGTGAAGTTGACAAGCAAGCCTGTAAGTGCTGAGGACCCGGCCATAGATTCCAAGATTTATCCCGCATGCGCAATAACCTGCAGCATGTCTAGAAAGGCGGCTGAAAGAAGAACCCGTTTAAATGAGTCCAGTGTTGATTTAGCGGAGACGTTTTTATCGACCTTGTATAAAAAGGGGTTGCCGGATGAGGAGGAAAAGGATAGTGGGGTCAAGGAGAGTAAAGGAGAGGAGGTGGATTTACCTTTAGCAAGGAGGGAATTTATAAAGGAGCAGAGATGTAATGAGGAGCTTGTGCAGTTGAAAGAAACAGCTCTATCCAAAGCAGAAATTGATAAGGAACCAGGGGGCTACTACCTGAAGGAGGGAGTGTTAATGAGGAAGTGGAGGCTGACCACAGTGCCAGTAGATGAAGACTGGGTAGTGGTACACCAGGTGGTGGTTCCGAAGGTTTATCGGGATGAAATTTTGAACCAGGCTCATAAGATACCCCTAGGTGGACACTTAGGAAGACAGTAGATAGAGTTATGAAAGATTTTTACTGGCCAAACATGAGGAAGGATATTATCGACTATTGTAAAAGATGCCACACCTGTCAGGTGGTAGGAAAGCCAAATCAGGTTATTCCTAAGGCACCCCTCAGACCGATACCCACCTTTGAGGAGCTTTTTTCCCGAATCATTGTGGATTTTGTGGGTCCTTTGCCTAGAACTGCAAGTGGGCAGCAGTACGTGATGATCATGATGTGTGCTGCTACTAGATTCCTGAAGGCTGTGCCCCTGGGGAACATTAGGACTCCTGCGGTGGTAAAGGCACTCATTAAATTTTTCACCACAGTAGGGTTACCTAGAGAGATACAGTCAGATCAGGGGAGTACCTTTACATCTCGTGCATTTCAACAAATGTTAACTCAGGTGGGAGTTAAACAAATTTTAGCCTCTGCATACCACCCGGAAAGGAGCATTGGAAAGATTCCACGCAACTTTAAAGACCATGATTAAAACTTATTGCCAGGAAAATACTCGAGACAGGGATAATCCATTACCACTTCTGTCATTTGCAATGAGGGACACGGTTCAGGAATCTCTGGGGTTCAGTCCATTTGAGCTCATTTTTGATCATAGGCCCAGAGGACCCTTAACCTTCCTCAAAGAGAAATGGTCTAGTCCGAACGTGCAAGTCAATGTGATTGACTATGTTTTGAAGTTCCGTGAAAGGCTCCACAAGGTTTGCGACCTTGCCAAGCAAAATCTTAAAGACTCCCAGACTAAAATGAAACAATGGTATGATAAATGAGCCCGAGAACAAGAATTTCAAGTGGGCAATAAGGTTTTGGTCCTGTTTCCTTTAGTTACCAACCCCCTACAGGCGAGATTTCAAGGGCCGTACAAAGTGATCAAGAAAATAGATTCTCTGAATTATATGATTGAAACTCCTGATAGACGAAAGCTGAGATAGTTGGTTCACGCTAACATGCTAAAGGGTTATCATGACGTGATCCCCCCACGTCGGTCAGTGCTGTCATGAAAACAGATGAAGCAGTAAGGATTGATGGGGAGGGGCCCGAATGTTTTGAAAAGATAAACATAGTACCCACCAGACTAGAGAACTCTGTTATTTTGGCCAACTTTGCTGATAAAGTGAGTCATTTGGGACCTGGACAAAGAGAGCAGCTGACACAGCTAATTAACTGGCATGCAGATTTATGTCCAGATGTTCCAAGGAGGTGCAAAACAACAGTGCATTATGTTACCTCTGCCCAGCCTATTAAGCAATCCCCTTATTGGATGAATTTGGAAAAAAGCAAGCTAGTGGAAAAAGAAATTGAGCATATGCTAGCTGCTGGCATTATTCGAGAATCTTCCTCCGCATGGGCATCTCCATGCGTGGTTGTACCAAAGCCTGACGGTAGTATAAGATTCTGTACAGATTACCAAAAGGTGAATGCCATTACACAAACAGATGCTTACCCTATCCCCAGGATGGATGATTGTATTGATAAAGTAGGTAAAGCTAGATACATCACCAAGATTGACTTACTCAAAGGATTCTGGCATGTTCCTTTAACGGCAGGGGTTGAGAAATTTCAGCATTTGTCACACCATCAGGGTTTTATGAATATAATGTTTTGCCGTTTGGAATGAAAAATGCTCCAGGGACATTTCAGAGAATGATTGACGCAGTGATTAAAGGGTTAACGAACACAAAGGCTTACATTGACGATGTAGTGGTCTGGAATGATACATGGAATGAGCACATTGAGGCTGTGGAGAAACTGTTTAAACGAATGTCTGCAGCCAATCTCACAGTGAACCTCGCAAAGAGTGAGTTCGGCCACGCTACGATCACGTACTTGGGGTATGTGGTAGGACAGGGGCAGTTGGCTCCTGTGCAGGCTAAAGTACAGGCTATTTCTGAGGTTCCTGTCCTCACAAATAAGAGGGCACTGAGAAGGTTTTTGAGAATGGTGGGGTACTATTGGAAATTTTGTGAGAACTTTGTGGATATTGCCCTGCTGCTTACAAAGCTCTTGCAGAAGGAAGAGAAGTTTGAATGGAGCAATCCTTGCCATATAACCATATAACAATCACAGCACGGAAACAGGCCATCTTGGCCCTCCTAGTCCGTGCCGAACCCTTAATCTCACCTAGTCCCACCTACCCGCACTCAGCCCATAACCCTCCACTCCTTTCCTGTCCATATACCTATCCAATTTTACCTTAAATGACACAACTGAACTGGCCTCTACTACTTCTACAGGAAGCTCATTCCACACAGCTATCACTCTTTGAGTAAAGAAATACCCCCTCGTGTTTCCCTTAAACTTCTGCCCCCTAACTCTCAAATCATGTCCTCTAGTTTGAATCTCCCCTACTCTCAATGGAAACAGCCTGTTCACGTCAACTCTATCTATCCCTCTCAAAATTTTAAATACCTCGATCAAATCCCCCCTCAACCTTCTACGCTCCAATGAATAGAGACCTAACTTGTTCAACCTTTCTCTGTAACTTAATTGCTGAAACCCAGGTAACATCCTAGTAAATCGTCTCTGCACTCTCTCTAATTTATTGATATCTTTCCTATAATTCGGTGACCAGAACTGCACACAATATTCCAAATTTGGCCTTACCAATGCCTTGTACAACTTTAGCATTACATCCCAACTTCTGTACTCAATGCTTTGATTTATAAAGGCCAGCGTTGCCAGGAAGCTTTTGAGAAGTTGAAAACCATACTGTGTTACCACCCTGTGTTAAAAGCACCTGATTTTTCAAAACCTTTCTCCCTGGCAACCGAAACAAGTGATGAGGCTGCAGGGGCAGTCTTACTGCAGAAAGCTGGGGATGAAGTGGAACACCCAGTGGCATATTTTTCTAGGAAGTTCAATGTGCACCAAAATAATTACTCCACTGTGGAGAAAGAATTGCTGGCACTTATCCTAGCGATACAGCATTTTGAGGTCTGCATTTGTTCAGCACAGAGACCACTAATTATTTATACTGATCACAACCCCTTGGTATTTTTGGCTAATATGAAGAATAAAAATAGACGGTTATTAAGTTGGAGTCTGTTGTTACAAGAATTCGATATTAAAATACAACATGTAAAGGAGAGTGACAATGTAATTGCTGATTGTTTATCCAGGTATTAATTTGAAAGTATATCTGTATTATTCTTATAGTTAAGACCACTCTTGTATCATATTAGACTTCGTAGTAGGCTTTACTAGTTAATTTTCACCCTGGTGAAAATTCCTGGATGGATGGGGGTGTTATGAGTGCTGGGCAGACCTGATGGAAATGGGGTGCGGAGTTAGCTATTTCCCCCCCCCACCCCAAGAACTATGAACTATTGCTATTGCTATGCTGCTAATGAGAGAGAGAGATGAAGCACAGAGGCAGGGACATCTGCTACAGATGAGAGAGAGAGAGAGAGAGAGACTGTAGATCTATTGTGTTTTGACTCTTCCTGGATTATTTACCTTTCACTACAAGGATGTTACTTTAGTCATTAACATTCCTCAGGAGACAGCAGGAGTGGCCTGATTTGATGGACACAGTCATTTAGAGTTGATGGATGGCTGAGACCCCGTTAGTAGGGATAAAAGACAGGTCTGAGGAGACACCCCTCAGACACACCAGTAGACACTGACCAAGTGTTGGGCACCCACAGGAAGGTGGGGGCTTCGAGGACCAAATCAGGAGATCGATCAATAAAGCTCTCAGTGTGATGGCAGGACCAGTGGGGACTTGGGTGTGTGTCCACTCATGTCAGAGTGACAAGTACACCACAGAAGAATGGTCTAGCTGAAGAACAGAGGAATCATAGCTGAATGACCACAACGATACGACGGAATAAGAAAGCAACAGAAGGTTTGCCTGCTGCAGCTGCCTAATCTCTCTCTCTCTCTCTCTCTCTCTCTCTCTCTCTCTCTCTCTCTCTCTCTCTCTCTCTCTCTCTTCTCTCTCTCTCTCTCTCTCTCTCTCTCTCTCTCCAACAATTACAATACAACAACCATAACTACCTCAGCACACATGAACTGAACTGGACTCTATATTCTCTTAAGACAATTCATTTACCCCTAGACCTTAATAGAGCTTGTTTATTATTGCTTATTAATATTCCTACACTTTTAGGTTTATTGTTGCTAACCTGTGTTATATGTATATTTGAATTATTGGTATTGTTCTGCTTGTTTTACTAATAAACACCTTTGGTTATAGTACCACCAGACTCCAACAGATTCTTCTATCTCTGCTGGTCTGTAAACCCAGTTACAGGGTATGTAACAAGTCCTATATTTGCAGCAGATATTTTGGGGGCTCGCCAAATAGCCTCAGCCAATGGCTCAATCACTAGTGTGAAAACCCTAATGCGTGGTGATAAAGTGCAGCTCTGCTGGCTACCCCTCAGAGTACTAAAATTATTCAACCTAATACCATTAGTGAGAATCGCAGCCAAAGAGTCATTATAAAGAATCTTCACCCACTTAATAAAATTATTGCCCAAACCAAATCATTCTAAAGTGAAAAAAAGATGCGACCATTCAACACGATCAAAGGCCTTTTCTGCATCTAAGGAAACCACCAAGCCATCCACCTTCATTTTCTTACAGAATAGCAGAAATAGAATCTTTAAAATATTTTTAAGGCAGTTGTATTCTGAAGTTAGTGGATGAAAAGTTACTAAGATTAGCCGTAGTCTTAACAAACGTTAAGCAGGCTGAAGAAGCTAAGTGGCCTACTCCAACTTGTACATTCCTGGATTTTGGGAGTGTCCGAATCTCTTTCGCTGAAAACCACAATTTCAAGCAGGAAACGTTAATCATCAGCATTGACAACCAGATAACGGAATTAGTAAATATTGTGCTGAAATGCTAATTAGTTTTCCCGCGTATCTGCACATTTTTCTCCAAAGTTTCAATATGCAGGCTTTAATCACAGGAGTTTAATCAATATTTGCCTTGTGCTTAGCTTGCTTTATTAATTATACAGAACAACTTGTTTTCTGAATATGCAACTGCTTTGCACACAAGCTTTCGATATACAAGTCTCTGAGGGGAAAGGTGCAATAATGTGCAGAAATATATAATTGTCTAAATGGACAAAATGGCAAAGCATCTCCAGAGTAACACATTCAAAATGCTGGAGGAACTCAGCATGTATGGAGTGGAATAGAGTTAATGTTTTAGGCCAAGACACTTCATCAGGACTGGAAAGAAAGGGGGAAGAAGCCAGAATGAGTAGGGGGGAGGGGAATGAGAACAAGCTAGAAGGTGATAGCTGAAGCCAGGTAGGTGGAGGAGGGAGGATAAAGTGAGAAGCATGGAGGTGATGGATAGAAAAGGGCTGAAGGAGGAATCTGATAGGAGAGAACCATAGAACACAAAAGCACAGAAAACAGGCCACTCAGCCCTTAGAGTCTGTGCCAAAACTTTATTCTGCTAGTCCCATTGGTCTGCACCCAGTCATAACCCTCCAGACCTCTCCCATCCACGCATCTATCCAATTTGTTCTTAAAACTTAAGAGTGAGCTCGCATTTACCACGTCAGCTGGCAGCTTGTTCCACACTCCCACCACCCTCTGAGTGAAGAAGTTCCCCCTAATGTTCCCCCTGAACCTTTCCCCTTTCACCCTAAAACCACATCATCTTTTATTTCTCTCTCCTAATCTAAGTGGAAAGAGCCTACTCGTATTTACTCTGTCTATACCTCTCATAATTTTGTAAACCTCTTATCAAATCCTCCCTCATTCTTCTACGCTCCAAGGAATAAAGCCCTAACCTATTCAATCTTTCCCTGTAACTCAACTCCTGAAGACCCGGCAACATTCTAGCAAACCTTTTCTGCATTCTTTCAATCTTACTGATACCCTTCCTATAGTTAGGTGACCAGAACTGAACTGCACACAATACTCCAAATTTGGCCTCACCAATGTCTTATATAACCTCACCATAACACTCCATATCCTATACTCAATACTTTGATTTATGAATGCCAGGATGCCAAAAGTCTTCTTTACAACCCTGTCTACCTGTGACGCCATTTTCAGGGAATTATGTATCTGAGCTCCCAGATCCCTTTGTTCCTCTGCACTCCTCAGTGCCCTACCATTTACTGTGTATGTCCTACCTTGATTTATCCTTCCAAAATGCAACATCTCACACTTGTCTGCATTAAATTCCATCTGCCATTTTCTGGCCCATTTTTTCAGTTGGTCCAGATGTCTCTGCAAGCTTTGAAAGCCTTCCTTGCTGTCCACAACGCCTCCAATCTTAGTGTTATCAGCAAACTTGCTGATCCAATTTACCACATTATCATCTAGATCATTGATATAGACAACAAACTACAATGGTCCCAGCACAGATTCCTGAGGCACACCACTAGTCACAGGCCTCCAGTTTGAGAAGCAATCATCCACTCTCTGTCTTCTCCCACACAGCCAATTTCGAATCCAGTTTACAATTTATGCATGGATACCTAGTGTCTGAAACTTCTGAACTAACCTCCCATGTGGGACTTTGTCAAAGGTCTTAGTAAAGTCCATGTAGACAACATCCACAGTTTTTACTTCATCTACTTTCTTAGTAACCTCCTCGAAAAACTCTACAAGATTCGTTAAACACGATCTATGACATACAAAGCCATGGTGACTATCCTTAATCAGTCTTTGGTTGTCCAAATACTTGTATATCCAATCTCTCAGAACACCTTCCAATAATTTATCTACTCCTGATGTCAGGCTCACTGGCCTGTAATTACCTGGTTTACTTTTGGAGCCTTTTTTAAACAACGGAATAACATGAGCTACCCTTCAATCCTCCGGCACTGCACCTGTGGCTAAGGGCATTTTAAGTATTTCTGCCAGGGCCCCTGCAATTTCTGCACTAGTCTCTCTCAAGGTCCAAGGAAATATCATGTCAGGCCCGGGGTATTTATCTACCTTTATTCTCTATAAGGCAGCAAGCACCTCCTCCTCTTTAATCTCTATATGTTCCATGACACTACTGCTTGATTCCCTTCCTTCCATATAAACTGTCAGTTTCCTGAGTAAATAGTGATGCAAAGAAATTGTTTACGATGTCCCCCATCTCGTGAGGCTCCACACATAGATGACCATTCTGATCTTCTAGGGGACCAATGTTCTCCCTTACTATCCTTTTATTCTTAATATACTTGTAGAAAACCTTCAGATTTACCTTCACATTATCTCCCAAAGCAACCTCATGTCTTCTTTTTGCCTTCCTGATTTGCTTCTTTAGTATTTTCTTACATTTTCTATACTCTTCAAATACTTCAGTTTTCCTTATTGCCTATACCTGCTATACACCTCTTTCTTTTTCTTAACCAGATCGCCAATATCCCTTGAAAACCAAGGTTCCCTATGCCTGTTAAATTTGCCTTTAATCCTGGCAGGAACATGTAAACTCTGCACTCTCTAAATTTTGCCTTTGAAGGCCTTCCACTTACTAAACACATCCTTGCTAGAAAGCAACTTTTCCCAATCCACTCTTCGTAGATCCTTTCTCATTTCCACAAAATTGGCCCTTCTCCAATTTAGAACCTCAGCTTGAGGACCAGACCTATCCTTATCCATAATTAACTTGAAACTAATGACATTATGGTCACTGGACCCAAAATGTTCGCCTACATGTACTTCTGTCACCTGACCTTTCTGGTTCCCTAATAGGAGATCAAGTATTGCATCCTCTCTCATAGGTACCTCTATATATTGATATCGAAAAATTTCCTGAACACATTTGACAAACTCCAAGCCATCTAGCCTTTCACAGTGTAGGAGTTGCAGTCAATATGTGGAAAGTTAAAATCCCCTACTATTACAACTTCCTGCTTCTTACATTGGTCTGCTATCTCTCTACAGATTTGCTCCTCCAATTCTCTCTGACTGTTGGGTGGTCTAATATACAACCCTATTAGTGTGGTCATACCTTTCGTATTCCTCAGCTCCACCCATGTGGCCTCTGTAGACAAGGCCTCTAGGCTGTCTTGTCTACGCGCAGCTGTGATATTTTCCCTGACTAGTAATGCCACTCCTCCCCCTTTCATCCCTCCCCTCTATAACATCTGAAACAATGGAACCCAAGAACATTAAGCTGCCAGTCCTGCCCCTCCTGCAACCAAGTCTCACTAATAGCAATAGTGTTGTAATCCCACGTGCCATTCCACGCCCTAAACTTATCTGCCTTACTTACAATACTCCTTGCATTGAAATAGATGCATCAGAGAACATTTCTATCATGTACAAACCTTTGATTTCTGTCTATACATTCAGTTCTCACATGACCTTTATCCTCCTCCAACTCACTATCTGCTCTAACACTATGGTTCCCCTCCCCCTGCAGATCTAGTTTAAATCACCTGGAGCAGCACTAGCAGATCTACCCGCAAAGATGTTAGTCCCCCTCCAGTTCAAGTGCAAACCATCCCGTCAGAACAGGTCCCACCTTCCCTGGAACAAAGCCCAATTATCCAGAAACATGAAGCCCTCCCTCCTGCACCATCTCCTTAGCTACGTACTTAGCTGCATTATCTTCCTATTTCTAGCCTCATTAGCATGTGGCATGGGTACCCTGGAGGTCTTGTCCTTCAACTTTGCACCTAACTCCCTAAACTCTCTTTGTAGGACCTCCTCCTCCTTCCTATCCATGTTATTGGTCCCTACATGGACCACGACATCTGGCTGCTCACCCTCCCTCCTGAGAATACCGAGAATTCTATCCAAGAACTTGATAGGAGAGTGGAACCATAGGAAAAAGAGAAGGTTGAGGAGCACCTAAGGGTGAGAGTGATAGGCAGCTGACTATAACAAATTAAAGTAAGGCAAGAACAAACACAGAGGCCATTGTCACAGTGGCCTTCAGTTGAGTGGTCAGATTAAGAGTGGAAATTGTTTAAGTTTTAGCTCTTTGAGGTTTCAATGAGGAGATGCTTCAGTGAGAAAAGGCAAAAAAAGCTGGAGATAGAGTTCCACCCACCCCGCAATTTATTGTTCTTCCTTCTTTAGGAGTTGGAGCTGGTACTGGATGAACTCCGGATCATATTGGAGGCTGACGGAGTGATAGATAGGACATATAGTCATATAAAGAGGTAGTTACACCCAAGGTGCAGGACACAAGATACTGGGTTAGAGTCAGGAAGGGGAATGGGTTTAAACCCTGTGGCCACCACCCTCAACAACAGGTATATTACTTTGGATATGGGGGGAGAGGGGGAATAATCTAGTAGAGAAAAGTCACAGCAGTCAGGTCTCTGGCACTGAGTCTGATTCTACAACTCAGTGGTCTGTGGTAAGTGTGAGCTGTGGAGATAGGGGATTTGTTAGGGGAACAGAAAGGAGGTTCTGTGAGTGAAAATGAGATTCCTAGATGGTATGTTGCCTCCTGGGTATCAGGGACTGGGACATCTGAGATTGAGTTTTCAGCATTCTTAAGTGGGAAGGTGATCAGCCAGAGGTCGTGGTCCATGTAGGTACCAATGACATAGGTAGGAAGAGTGACGAGGTTCTGCAAAGGGAGTTAGGTGCTAAGTTAAAGGGCAGGACCTCCAGGGTTGTGATGTCAGGACTGCTCCCCATGCCACATGCTAGTGAGGCCAAAAATACAAAGATTATACAGATTAACATTAGGCTAAGGAGTTGGTGTAAGAAGAAGGGCATAGGACTTTTGGATCACTGGGCTCTCTTCCAGGGAAGGTGGAATCTGTGCAGAAGATTCAGTTTGCACCTGAACTGGAAAAGGATTAATATCCTAGAGGGAAGATCTATGAATGCTGCATTGTGGGATTTAAACGAGAGTTGCAGGGGGATTAGAACCAGATTGCCAGAACATTTGGTGGAGAGGATGTGGAGTCAGATGTTTGGTAAGACCTCAGACAAAGTCAGGAATGAAAAGGTTGAGCATGGAGCGACTAGTCTCCTGCACTGCACATGTTTTAATGCAAGAAGTATTGTAGGAAAGGCAAATGAGCTCAGAACATGGATCAACACATGGAATTATAATATTGTAGCCATCAGTGAGACTTGGTTGCAGGAGTTATAGGACTGGCAGCTCAATATTCCAGAGTTCCATTGATTTAGATGCAATAGAGTGAGAGAGATTAAAGGAGGAAAGTGATGTTATTAGTCAGGGAAAATGTCACAGCAGTGCTCAGTTGGGGCAGACTGGAGAACTCGACTGGTGAGGCATTATGGGTGGAACTAGAAATAAGAAAGGTATGGCCACTTTAATGGGGCTATATTACAAATCACACAACTGTCCTAAGCATTTAGAGGAACAAGTATGTAGAGAGAACGCAGACTGCAACAAGAATCATAAGGTTGTTATAGTAGGTGATTTTAACTTTCTATATATTGTGATGTTAGCCCCCTCCAGTTCAGGTGCAAACTTTGCATTAGTGATTAGTTAGTTTCAAAGTAAATATGCAAAAAGATATGACTGGTCTGCGGGTTGAGGTTCTAAATTGGAGAAAGGCCAATTTTAATGGTATCAGAAAGGATCTGGCAAGTGTGGATTGGGACAAGCTGTTTTCTGGCAAAGATGAAATTGGTAAATGGGAGGCCTTCAAAAGTGAAATTTTGAAAGTACAAAGCATGTCAGAATAAAAGGTAAAGACAAAGGTGTAGGGAACTTAGTTTTCAAGAGATATTGAAGCCTTAATTGAGAGTAAAATGGAGGTGCAGAGCAGGTATAGGTAAGTAGAACAAATGAGGTGCTTATGGAGTGTAAGAAATGCAAGAGAACACTTAAGAAATAAATCAAGAGGGCTAAAAGATGGAATGAGGTTGCCCTAGCATTTAAGCTGAATGAGAACCCAAAAAGTTTTAAAGAAATCTTAAGAGCAAAAGGATTGCAGGGACATGCAAGCTCGATTTCAATGTTTAAGGGAAAGATATATGGATAGTAGGGGTATAAAGGGCTATGGTCCCTGTATAGGTCGATGGGAGAAGGTAGTTTAAATGTTTTTGGCATGGATTAGATGGGTCAAAGGGCTTGTTTTTGTGCTGTACTTCTCTATGACTCCATGATGAAATTGGTCCTCTGGAAGATTGGAATGATAATCCACATGTGGAGCCAAAAGAGATGAGGGAGACTTTAAATTCAGTTTTGCATCTGTATTTACTCAGGGAATTAACACATAGCCAATAGAAATGAGGCAAAGCAGCATCAGCTTAATGGATCCTATACAGATCACAAAGGAGGTGGTGTTTATTGTCCTGAGGCAAATTAGGGTGGATAAATCCACAGGGCTTGACAAAGGATCGGTGCCGAGTCCTTTGTTGTTTGTCATCTATATAAATAATCTAGATGGTAATGTAGTTAACCAAATTCGTGGATGACACCAAGTGTATTGGACAGTGAGGAAGGCTGTCACGGCTTGCCAAGGGATCTGCATCAGCTGGAAAAATGTGCTGAAAAATGGCTGATGGAATTTAATGCAGAGAAGTGCAAGGTTTTGCACTTCAGTAGGGCCAACCAGGGTTAGACTTGCACAGTTAACGATAGGGCACTGAGAAGTGTGGTAGAGCAAAGGGATCTGGGAATACTGGTCCATAATTCATTGAAAGTGGCATCATGAGTAGATACAGTACAGAAAGCTTTTGGCACATTGGCCTTATAAATCAAAGTAATAAGTACAGCAGTTGGGATGTTACGTTGAAGTTGCATAAGACATTGGAGTATTGTGTGTAGCTTTGGTCACCTACCTATAGGACATATGTAAACAAGGTTGAAAGAGTAGAGAGAAACTTACCAGGATATTGCCAGGTTTGAAGGTCCTGAGCTACAAGTAAAGATTGAATAGATTAGAACTTTATTGCTTGGAACATAGAATATTAAGAGGAGATTTGATAGAGGTACACACAATTATGAGGGGTATAGATGGGATAAATGTAAGCAGGCTTTTTCCACTGAGGGGTGGATCAACAAATAGAGGTCATGGATTAAAGGTGAAAGGTGAAAAGTTTAAGGAGGAAACATCTTCACTCCGAAGGTCATGAGAGTGTGGAATGAACTGACAGTACAAGTGGTGCATGCAAGCTCAATTTCAATGTTTAAAAGATACATGGATGATAAGGGTATTGAGGGCTATGGTCCCGGTACAGGTTGATAGGAGTAGGCAGTTTAAATGGTTCAGGCCTGTCTAAATGGGCCAAAGGGCCTGTTTCTGTGCTGTACTTTTCTATGACTCTATGAGGAGAAGAGATGAGTTAAAAATTGAGTCAGAATAAGGAATGGAAAAGGAGAGGAGGAAGGGAAGAAATTACTGGAAATTGGAGAAATAAATGTTCATACCGTCAGGTTGAAGGCTACACAAATGGAATATAAGGTGTTGATCTTCCAATGGCTTGATCATGGCAGTAGAGGAGCCCATGGATCAACATGTCAGAATAGCAATGGGAAGTGGAATTCCACTTCCACTGTTGGCCAACTGGGAAATCCTCCCTGTTGCAAATGCAGTAAAGGTGCTCGATAAAGCAGGCTCTTGATCTACAGTATATTGGGTCTCACCAACGTACAGAAAGCTACACTGGGAACACTGAGTACAACAGATGGTGTTCAATAATACATTCATACAGATTCACATTACTGTCCTAAACGTTAAAAAAATTTACTTTTCAGACAAAAATTTTTTTTTTTAAATTACATTAAAACTCCTCTCAGCCACCAGTGCTCCAGGAAGAACAATAGACTTTTGTCCAACCTTTCCTTATACCTCATATCCTCTAAACCAGAGAGCACCCTGGTAAACGTCTTCTACGCCCTTTCCATTCTCCACTGCCTCCTGTGATGGGGTGACCAGTACTGCACATAGTAAGCCTATTCTGCACATATTTACTCAACCATCTCGAATTAATTCCAAACTATTTCTTTCTAAATTATTGTGGAGTGAGGAAATTATAGACCAGTGAGTCTTAGCTCAGTGGTTGGTAAGTTGATGGAGAAGATCCTGAGAGGTAGGATTTATGAACATTTGGAGAGGTGTAATATGATTAGGAATAGTCAGCATGGCTTTGGCAAGGACAGGTCATGCCTTACAAGCCTGATTCAATTTTTTGAGGATGTGACTAAACACATTGATGAAGGAAGAGCAGTAAATGTAGCGTATATGGATTTCAGCAAAGCTTTTGATAAGGTACCCCATGCAAGGCTTATTGAGAAAGTAAGGAGGCATGGGATCCAAGGAGACATTGCTTTGTGGATCCAGAACTGGCTTGCCCACAGAAGGCAAAGAGTGGTTGTAGACGGGTCATATTCTGCATGGAGGTTGATCACTAGTGGTGTGCATCAGAGATCTGTTCTGGCACCCTTACTCTTCATGATTTTTATAAATGACCTGGATGAGGAAGTGGAGGGATGGGTTGGTAAGTTTGCGATGACACAAAGGTTGGAGGTGTTGTGGATAGTGTGGAGGGCTGTCACAGGTTACAACAGGACATTGATAGGATGCAAAACTGGGCTGAGATGTGGCAGATGGAGTTCAACCCAGATAAGTGTGAAGTGGTTCATTTTGGTAGATCAAATATGATGGCAGAATATACTATTAATGGTAAGACTATTGGCAGTGTGGGGGATCAGAGGGATCTTGGGGTCCGAGTCCACAGGACACTCAAAGCAGCTGCAAAGGTTGACTCTGTGGTTAAGAAGGCATGCGGTGTATTGGCCTTCATCAATCGTGGAATTGAATTTAGGAGCCGAGAGGTAATGTTGCAGCTATATAGGACCCTGGTCAGACCCACTTGGAGTACTGTACTCAGTTGGGTCGCCTCACTACAGGAAGGATGGGGAAACCATAGAAAGGGTGCAGAGGAGATTTACAAGGATGTTGCCTGGATTGGGGAGCATGCCTTATGAGAATAGGTTGAGTGAACTTGGCCTTTTCTCATTGAAGCGACAGATGATGAGAGGTGACCTGATAGAGGTGTATAAGATGATGAGAGGCACTAATCATGTGGATAGTCAGAGGCTTTATCCCAGGGCTAAAATGGTTGCCACAAGAGGAATTAGGTTTAAGGTGCTGGGGAGTAGGTACAGAGGAGATGTCAGGAATAAGTTTTTTACTCAGAGAGTGGGGAGTGTGTAGAATGGGCTGCCAGCAATGGTGGTGGAGGCAGATACAATAGGGTCTTTTAAGAGACTTTTGGATAGGTACATGGAGCTTAGAAAAATAGAGGGCTATGGGTAAACCTACTAATTTCTAAGGTAAGGACATGTTCAGCATAACTTTGTGAGCCGATGGGCCTGTATTGTGCTGAGGTTTTCTATGTTTCTATGTTATAGACAATAGGTGCAGAAGTAGACCATTCGGCCCTTCAAGCCTGCACTGCCCTTCTGAGATCATGGCTGATCATCTACTATCAATACCCGGTTCCTGCCTTGTCCCCATATCCCTTGATTCCCCTATCCCTATCCATTTCTCTGCTTCTCTGTTTTGAAAGGGTGCCCCTCTATCCTGAGGCTGTGCTTTCTTGTCCTAGACTCTCCCACCATGGGAAACATCGTTTCCATATCTACTCTGTCTAGGCCTTCCAACGTTCGAAAGGTTTTAACAAGATCCCCCCCTCATTCTTCTGAATTCCAGTGAGTACAGACTCAGAGCCATCAAATGTTCTTCATGTAATAACCCTTTCATTCTTGGAATCATCTTTGTGAACCTCCTCTGGACCCTCTCCAATGCCAGGACATTTTTTTCTGGCCAGGGATACTATTACAGCTACAGAAAGGGTGGGTAATGTAGCAGGATCCTCTCTTGAGTCAGTCTGGGTAGAAGTCAGGAACAGGAAGGGAGCAGTTACTTTATTGCAAACACGAGGAAATCTGCAGATGCTGGAAATTAAAGCAACACACACAAAATGCTGGTGGAACGCAACAGGCCAGGCAGCATCTATAGGGAGAAGCACTGTCGATGTTTCGGGCCGAGACCCTTCATCAGGACTAACTGAAAGGAAAGATAGTAAGAGATTTGAAAGTAGGACGGGGAGGGGAAAATGCAAAATGATAGGAGAAGACCGGAGGAGGTGGGGTGAAGCTGAAAGCCGGAAAGGTGATTGGCAAAAGGGATACAGAGCTGGACAAGGGAAAGGATCATGGGACAGGAGGCCGAGGGAGAAAGAAAGGGAGAGGGGAGCACCAGAGGGAGATGGAGAACAGGCAGAGTGATGGGCAGAAAGCGAGAGAAAAAAGGAGGGGGGGAAAGCTAAATATATCAGGGATGGGGTAAGAAGGGGAGGAGGGGCATTAACGGAAGTTAGAGAAGTCAATGTTCATGCCATCAGGTTGGAGGCTACCCAGACGGTATATAAGGTGTTGTTCCTCCAACCTGAGTGTGGCTTCATCTTGACAATAGAGGAGGCCATGGATAGACATATCAGAATGGGAATGGGACATGGAATTAAAATGTGTGGCCACTGGGAGATACTGCTTTCTCCGGCAGACAGAGCGTAGGTGTTCAGCAAAACGGTCTCCCAGTCTGCGTTGGGTCTCACCAATATATAGAAGGCCACACCAGGAGCTCCAGATGCAGTATACCACACCAACCAACTCACAGGTGAAGTGTTGCTTCACCTGGAAGGACTGTCTGGGGCCCTGAATGGTGGTGAGGGAGGAAGTGTAAGGGCAGGTGTAGCACTTGTTCCGCTTACAAGGATAAGTGCCAGGAGGGAGATCGGTGGAAAGGGATAAGGGGGACGAATGGACAAGGAAGCCGTGTAGGGAGCAATCCCTGCGGAAAGCAGAAAGTGGGGGGAGGGAAAGATGTGCTTGGTAGTGGGATCCTGTTGGAGGTGGCAGAAGTTACGGAGAATTATACATTGGACCCGGATGCTGGTGGAATGGTAGGTGAGGACATGGGGAACCCTATCCCGAGTGGGGTGGTGGGAGGATAGGGTGAGGGCAGATGTGCAGGAAATGGGAGAGATGCATTTGAGAGCAGAGTTGATGGTGGAAGAAGTGAAGCCCCTTTGCCTAAAAAAGGAAGACATCACCTTCGTCCTGGAATGAAAAGCCTCATCCTGAGAGCAGATGCGGCGGAGATGGAGGAATTGTGAGAAGGGGATAGCATTTTTGCAAGAGACAGGGTGGGAAGAGGAATAGTCCAGGTAGCTGTGAGAGTCTGTAGGCTTATAGCAGATATCAGTAGATAAGCCGTATCCAGAGATGGAGAGAGAGAGATCAAGAAAGGGGAGGGAGGTGTCAGAAATGGACCAGGTAAATTTGAGGGCAGGGTGAAAGTTGGAGGCAAAGTTAATGAAGCCAATGAGCTCAGCATGTGTGCAGGAGGCAGCAACAAAGCAGTCGTCGATGTAGCGAAGGAAAAGAGGGGGACGGATACCCGCATAGGCTTGTAACATGGACTGTTCCACAAAGCCAACAAAAAGGCAAGCATAACTGGGACTCATACGGGTGCCCATGGCTACACCTTTGGTTTGGAGGAAGTGGGAGGAGCCAAAGGAGAAATTATTGAGAGTAAGAAATAATTCTGCTAGATGGAGGAGAGTAGTGGTAGAGGGGAATTAGTTAGGTCTGGAATCCAAAAAGAAGTGGAGAGTTGTGAGACCTTCATGGTGGGGGATGGATGTATATAGGGACTGGACATCCATGGTGAAAATAAGGTGGTGGGGGCCAGGGAACTTAAAATCATTGAAAAAATTCAAAGCATGAGAAGTGTCACGAACATAGGTGGGAAGGGATTGAACAAGGGGGGATAAAACAGTGTCAAGGTATGCTGAAATGAGTTTGGTGGGGCAGGAGCAAGCTGAGACAATGGGTCTACCTGGACAGGCAGGTTTGTGGATCTTGGGTAGGAGGTAGAAATGGGAAGCGCAGGGTGTGGGAACTATGAGGTTGGTGGCAGTGGATGGGAGATCCCCAGAGCTGATAAGGTTGGTGATGGTATAGGAGACAGTGGCCTTGTGCTCTTTAGTGGGGTCATGATCAAGGGGTAAATAAGAGAAGGTATCAGAGAGTTGTCGCTGTGCCTCGGCCAGGTAGAGGTCAGTACGCCAGACTACAACAGCTCCCCCCTTATCAGCAGGTTTTGTAGTGAGGTTGGGATTGGTGCGGAGGGAGCAGAGAGCAAAGTGTTCGGAAGGAGTGAGGTTGGAATTAGAACACGGTGTGGTGAAGTCGAGACAGTTGATGTCCCGTCGGCAATTAGCAATAAAGAGATCCAGAGCAGGCAGAAGACCAGAGCGGGGTGTCCATGAAGAGGAGGAGGATTGAAGATGGGAGAAGGGGTCACTGGTGGGGGTAGGTGAGTCCTTGCCAAAGAAGTAAGCTCGGAGATGGAGTCAGCGGAAGAAGAGTTCAGCGTCATGGCATATGCGGAACTTACTGAGGTATGGGCGAAGGTGGACAAAGTTGAGGCACTTACTGAGGACAGAGCGCACTGCCTCAGAGAGTTGAAGGTCGGAGGGAATGGTAAAGACCCGGCACGGATGAGAGATGGGATCAGAGCGGGGAGGGAGACTGGTGGTGTCAATGGAGAGGGAAGGGTTGGGGTGAGAGGAAGATGGAGCTTCACCCCACCCCCTCTGGTCTTCTCCCATCATTTTGCATTTCCCCTCCCCCTCCTACTTTCAAATCTCTTACTATCTTTCTTTTCAGTTAGTCCTGACGAAGGATCTCGGCCCGAAACGTCAACAGTACTTCTCCCTATAGATGCTCAAGATGTACAAAAAAGCTGGATGAACTCAGCAAGTCGGGCAGCATCCGTTGAAATAAGCAGTCAATGTTTCGGGTCAAGACCCTTCATCAGGACACCTATAGATGCTGCCTGGCCTGCTGTTTTCCACCAGCATTTTGTGTGAGTTACTTTATTGGGAATATTATATAGGACCCCTGGTTGCAGCAGAGATACTGAGGAGCAGACTGGGAGACAGATTTTGGAAAGGTGCAAAAATAACAGGGTTGTTATCATGGGTGACTTTAACTTCCCTAATATTGATTGGCACCTGATTAGTTCCAATGGTTTAGACAGGGCAGAGTTTGTCAAGTGCGTCCAGGACGGATTCCTGTCACAGTATGTTGACAGGGGGACTAGGGGGAATGCCATACTAGATCTAGTGTTTGGTAACGAACCAGGTCAGGTCACAGATGGGTGAGCATCTGGGGGACAGTGACCACCTCTCCCTGGCCTTTAATATTATCATGGAAAAGGAGAGAATCAGAGAGGACAGGAAAAATTTTAATTGGGGAAGGGCAAATTATGAGGCTATAAGGCTAGAACTTGCGGGAGTGAATTGGGAAGATGCTTTTGCAGGGAAATGTACGATGGACATGCGGTCGATGTTTAGGGATCTCTTGCAGGATGTTAGGGATAAATTTGTCCAGGTGAGGAAGATAAAGAATGGTAGGGTGAAGGAACCATGGGTGACAAGCAAGATGGAAAATCTAGTCAGATGGAAGAAGGCAGCATACGTGTGGTTTAGGAAGCAAGGATTAGATGAGTCATATAACCGTATAATAATTACAGCATGGAAACAGGCCATCTCCGCCCTTCTAGTCCATGCTGACGCTTACTCTCACCTTGTCCCACTGGCCCGCACACAGCCCATAACCCTCCATTCCTTTCCTGTCCATATACCTATCCAATTTTACTTTAAATGACAATACCGAACCTGCCTCTACCACTTCTACTGGAAGCTCCTTCCACACAGCTATCACTCTCTGAGTAAAGAAATTCCCCCTCATATTACCCTTAAATTTTTGCCCCCTAACTCTCAAATTATGTCCTCTTGTTTGAATCTCCCCTACTCTCAATGGAAAAAGCCTATCCACATCAACTCAATCTATCCCCCTGATTATTTTAAATACCTCTATCAAGTCTCCCCTCAACCTTCTACGCTCCAAAGAATAAAGACCTAACTTGTTCAACCTTTCCCTGTAACTTAGGTGCTGAAACCCAGGTAACATTCTCTGTACTCTCTCTTTGTTGATATCTTTCCTATAATTCAGTGACCAGAACTGTACACAATACTCCAAATTCAGCCTTACCAATGCCTTGTACAATTTTAACATTACATCCCAACTGCTATGCTCAATGCTCTGATTTATAAAGGCCAGCATACCAAAAGCTTTCTTCACCACCCTATCCACATGAGATTCCACCTTCAGGGAACTATGCACCATTATTCCTAGATCACTCTGTTCTACTCCTAGATCACTCTGTCTATTGAGAAATATAGAGTAGCAAAAAAGGATCTTAAGAAGGGGCTGAGCAGAGCAAGAAGGGGGCATGAGAAGGCCTTGGCGAGTAGGGTAAAGGAAAACCCCCAAGGCATTCTTCAATTATGTGAAGAACAAAAGGTTGACAGGAGTGAAGATAGGACCGATTAGAGATAAAGGTGAGAAGATGTGCCTGGAGGCTGTGGAAGTGAGCGAGGTCCTCAATGAATAATGAGTGGGAACTTGATGATGATGAGGACAATATGTGTGAGGTTGATGTTCTGGAGCATGTTGATATTAAGGGAGAAGGGGTGTTGGAGTTGTTAAAATACATTAGGACGGATAAGTCCCTGGGGCCTGATGGAATGTTCCTCAGGTTGCTCCACAAGGCGAGGGAAGAGATTGCTGAGCCTCTGGCTAGGATCTTTATGTCCTCGTTGTCCACAGAAATAGTACCGGAGGATTGGAGAGAGGTGAATGTTGTACAAAAAAGGTAGTAGGGATAGTCCGGGTAATAGACCAGAGCCTTACGTCTGTGGTGGGAAAGCAGTTGGAAAAGATTCTTAGAGAAAGAATCTATGGACATTTAGAGAATCATGGTCCTATCAGGGACAGTCAGCGTGGCTTTGTGAAGATTGTGTCTAACAAGCCTGATCGAGTTCTCTGAGGAGGTGACCAGGCATATGGATGAGGGTAGTGCAGTGGATGTGATCTGCATGGATTTTAGTAAGGCATTTGACAAGATACCACATGGTAGACTTATTGGGATCCAGGGAAATTTTCCAGGTGGATTCAGAAGTGGCTTGCCTGCAGAAAGCAGAGGGTCATGGTGGAGGGAGTACATTCAGATTGGAGGGTTGTGACTAATGGTGTCCCACAAGGATCGGTTCTGGGAACTCTACTTTTCGTGATTTTTATTAACAACCTGGATGTGGGGGTAGAAGGGTGAGTTGGCAAGTTTGCAGACGACAGAAAGGTTGGTGGTGTTGTGGATAGTGTTGAGGATTGTTGAAGATTACAGAGAGACATTGATAGGATGCAGAAGTGGGCTGAGAAGTAGCAGATGGAGTTCAACCCAGAGAAGTGTGAGGTGGAATGAGAATGGAATGAGAGAAGCATTGGAAAGGGAACAGAGGAGATTTACCAGAATGTTGCCTGGATTAGAGAGTATGCATTATGGTCAGAGATTAAGGGAGCTAGGGCTTTACAATCTGGAGAGAAGGAGGATGAGAGGAGACATGATAGAGGTATACAAGATATTAAGAGGAATAGACAGAGTGAACAGCCAGCACCTGTTCCCCAGGGCACCATTGCTCAATACAAGAGGACATGGCTTTAAGGTAAGGGGAGGAGAGTCCAAGGGGGATATTAGAGGAAGGTTTTTCACTCAGAGAGTGGTTGGTGCATGGAATGCACTGCCTGAGACAGTGGTGGAGGCAGATACACTAGTGAAACTTAAGAGACTACTAGACATGTATATGGAGGACTTTATATGGGAGGCAGGGTTTATGGGTCGGCACAACATGCTTAATGGTCTATACTGTGCTGTACTGTATTGTATTGAGCCCAAAATTGTTCCCAATACTCAAGGTGAGGCCTCACCAATGTCTTATAAAGCATCATATCCTTGTTCTTCTATCCTAGACCTCTTGAAAAGATTAGTAACATGGCATTTACCTTCCTCACCACCAACTCAATCTGCAAGTTAACCTTCACAGTGTTCTGCAAAAGCACTCCCAAGTCCCTCTGCATCTCAGATTCCTGGATTTCTTCCCAATTTAGAAAATAGTCCACACATTTATTTCTACTACCAAAGTGCATGACCATATATTTTCCACATTGTATTTCATTTGCCACTTTCTTGCCCATTATCCTAATCTGCCTGTCCTTCTTTATCCTACCTGCTTTCTTAACCTCCTACCTGCCTCTCCACCAATCTTCATATCATCTGCAAAATTGGCAACAAAGCCATCTATTCCACTATCTAAATCATTTATATACAGCATAAAAAGAAGTGGTCCCAGCACTGACCCCTACAGTACACCATTAATCGCTGGCAGCCAGCCAGAAAAGGATCCTTTTATTCCCACTTGCTGCTTCCTACCAATCAGCCAATGTTCTAACAATGTTAGTAACTTTCCTGTAATATCATGGACTGTTAACTTGGTAGGTAATCTCATGTGTGGCACCTTGTCAAAGGCCTTCTGAGAGTCCAAATATTCAGCATCTACTGCATCCCTTTAATCTATCCTGCTTGTAATCTTCTGAAAGAATTTCAATAGTTTGTCAGGCAGAATTTTCCCTGAAGGAAATCATGCTGACTTTGTCCTATCTTGTCCTGTGTCACCAATTACTCCATCACCTCATCCTTAAGAACAGACTCTAACATCTTACCAACCACTGAGATCAGGCTAATTGGTCTATAATTTCCTTTCTGCTGCCTTCCTCCTTTCTTAAAGAGTGGAATGACATTTGCAATTTTCCAGTTTTCTGGCACCATGCCAGAGTCCAATGATTCTTGTAAGATCATTCTAATGTTACCATAACTTCTAACGCTGCAGTTCCTCTGGTCCAGGTAATTTATGTACTTTTAGGGGGAATCTGATAGGAGAGGAAAGAATGCTATGGAAGAAAGAAGGGAAGGAGCACCAGAGGGAGGTGATGGGCAGGTAAGGAGATAGGGTGAGAGAGGGAAATGGGAATGGGGAATGGGGAATGGTGAAGGGGGGGGGGTACATTATCAGAAGTTTAAGAAATCAATGTTCATGCTATCTGGTCGAAGTCTACCCAGACAGAATGCAAGGTGTTGCTCCTCCAATCTGAGTATGGCCTCATCATGACTGTAGAAGAGGCCATGGACTCACACGTTGGAATAAGAATCAAAAGTGGAGTTATAATGGGTGGCCATTGTAAATCCCGCCTTTTTCTGGCAGATGGAGCATAGATGGTCTCCCAATCTATGTTGAGTTAATGTACCATTGTACAGGAGGCCACACTGGATACTGCATCAACAGACTTGCAGGTGATGATGCCTCGCCTAGAATGACTGTTTGGGGCCCTGAATGGTAGTGAGGGAGGAGGTGTAGGGGCAGGTGTAGCACTTGTTCTGCTCGCAAGTAAAACTGCCAGGAGGAAGATCAGTGGCAAGGGATGAATGGGTAAGGGAGTTGTGTAGAGGGTAATCCCTGCAGAAAGCAGAAACTGGGGGGAAGGGAAAATGCGATTGGTGGTGGGATCCCATTTGAAATGGCAGTCTATGTTTGAAGCCTACACTGGTATCACTTCCCAAATTTTCCTGCGCTACACCAACAACTGCATTGGTGCTTCCTGCAGCCGTGGCGAGCTTACTGATTTAATCAACTTTGCTTCCAGTTTCCACCCTGCCCTCAATTTTACCCGGTCCATTTCCGACACATTTCTCCACTTTCTCAATCTCTCTGTCTCTATCTCCAGAGACAGCTTATCTACTGATATCCTTTATAAACCCACTAATTAAGAACACAAGAAATAGGAGCAGGAGTAAGTCATCTGGCCCATTCAATAATTTCATGGCTGATCTAGCCATGGACTTATCTCCACCTACCTTGCCTTTTCCCCATAACCCTTAATTCCCCTACTATGCAGAAATCTATCAAACCTTGTCTTAAACCTATTTACTAAGATAGCCTCCACTGCTTTGTTGGGCAGAGAATTCCACAGATCCACAACTCCCTGGAAAAAGCAGTTCTTCCTCATCTCCATCCTAAATCTGCTCCCCCAAATCTTGAGGCTATGTCCCCTAGTTCTAGTCTCACCTACCAGTGGAAACGACTTTCCTGTCTCTATCTTATATATTCCCTTCATAATTTTATATGTTTCTATAAGAGCTCCTCCTATTCTTCTGAATTCCAGTGAGTACAGTCCCAGGTGACTTAAATTCTAACAGCTAACTGGACTATACCTCTTGCCACACTGTTACTTGTAAAAATGCCATCACCTTAAGGCAGAAGAGGTGTTGGAGTTGTTAAAATACATTAGGATGGATAAGTCCATGGGGCCTGACGGAATATTCCCCAGGCTGCTCCACGAGGTGAGGGAAGAGATTGCTGAGCCTCTGGCTAGAATCTTTATGTCCTCGTTGTCCACGGGAATAGTACCTGAAGATTAGAGGGAGGCGAATATTGTCCCCTTGTACAAACAAGGTAGCAGGGATAGTCCGGGTAATTATAGACCAGTGAGCCTTACATCTGTGGTGAGAAAGCTGTTGGAAAAGATTCCTAGGGACAGAGAATTAGAGAAAATTTAGAGAAAATCGTGTCTAACAAGCCTGATAGAGTTCTTTGAGGAGGTGACCAGGTATATAGATGAGGGTAGTGCAGGGGATGTGATCTACATGGATTTTAGTAAGGCATTTGACAAGGTACCACACGGTAGGCTTATTCAGAAAGTCAGAAGGCATGGGATCCAGGGAAGTTTGGCCAGGTGGATTCAGAATTGGCTTGCCTACAGAAAGCAGAGGGTCATGGTGGAGGGAGTACATTCGGATTGGAGGGTTGTGACTAATGGTGTCCCACAAGGATCAGTTCTGGGAACTCTACTTTTCGTGGTTTTTATTAACGACCTGGATGTGGGGGTAGAAGGGTGGGTTGGCAAGTTTGCAGATGACAGAAATGTTGGCAGTGTTGTAGATAGTGTAGAGGATTGTCGAAGATTGCAAAGAGACACTGATAGGATGCAGAAGTGGGCTGAGAAGTGGCAGATGGAGTTCAACCCAGAGAAGTGTGAGGTGGTACACTTTGGAAGGACGAACTCCAAGGCAGTGTACAAAGTAAATGGCAGGATATTTGGTAGTGTGGAGGAGCAGAGGGACCTGGGGGTACATGTCCACAGATCCCTGAAAGTTGCCTCACAGGTAGATAGGGTAGTTAAGAAAGCTTATGGGGTGTTAGCTTTCATAAGTCAAGGGATAGAGTTTAAGAGTCGTGGGGTAATGATGCAGCTCTATAAAACTCTGGTTAGGCCACACTTGGAGTACTGTGTCAAGTTCTGGTCGCCTCACTATAGGAAGGATGTGGAAGCATTGGAAAGGGTACAGAGGAGATTTACCAGGATGCTGCCTGGTTTAGAGAGTATGCATTATGATCAGAGATTAAGGGAGCTAGGGCTTTACTCTCTGAAGAGAATGAGGATGAGAGGAGACATGATAAAGGTATACAAGATATTAAGAATAGATAGGGTGGACAGCCAGTGCCTCTTCCCCAGGGCACCACTGCTCAATACAAGAGAACATGGCTTTAAGGTAAGTGGTGGGAAGTTCAAGGGGGATATTAGAGGAGGGTTTTTTACTCAGAGAGTGGTTGGTGTGTGGAATACACTGCCTGAGTCAGTGGTGGAGGCAGATACACTAGTGAAATTTAAGAGACTACTAGACAGGTGTATGGAGGAATTTAAGGTGGAGGGTTATATGGCAGGCAGGTTTAAGAGTCAGCACAGCATTGTTCTATGTTCTACCCTCTTCCAATTCCTCCATCTCCACTGCATCTGCTCTCAGGATTAGGCTTTTCATTCCAGAACTAATAAGATGTCCTCCTTCTTTAAAGAAAAGTCCTTCCCTACCTCCGCCATCAACACTGCCCTCAATCGTATCTATTCCATTTCTCACACGTCAGTTCTCACTCCCTCCTCCTGCTACCCCACAGGGATAGGGTTCCTCTTGTCCTCACCTACCACTTCACCAGCCTCCACATCTAGCAAATAATTCTCTGTAACTTCTGCCATATCCAACAGGATCCCCCCCCCCCCCCCCGCTCCACAACTCTATAACTCTATGCTTTCAACAGGGATTGATCCCCATGCAAATCCCTTGTCCATTCATCCCTCCTCACTGACTTCCCTCCTGGCACTTATCCTTGCAAGTGCTGCACTTGCCCCTACCCTTACACCTCCTCCCTTACTATCATTCAGGGCCCCATTCAGTCCTTCCACCAATCACCCCTTCCCCTCTCCCAGTTTCAACTATCATCTACTACCTTGTATTTCTTTCTCCCATTCTCCCTCCACCTTCTTACTTTGGCTTCTTATCCTTATCTCTCCCATCCTGATGAAAGGTCTCAGCTCAAAACGTCATCTGTACTCTTTTCCATAGATGCTGCCTGGCCTGCTGACTTCCTCCAGCATTTCGTGTGTGTTGATTAGAGTTCCATGTCCTTTTGGCCTTCATTGTTCCATATACCTAGAGTGCTTCTTCAATGCTATTGTTATATGCACTTCGACCTCTTCCTCTATCACTTCATTCTGTGTGGAAATATTTGCCTCTCAGGTCCCTTTCAAATCTTTCCCCTCTCACCCCAAAACTATGCCCTTTAATTCTGGAGTCCCCTATTCAGGGACAACACTGTTACCTTCCACCTTATCTATTCGCCTTGTATTTTAAACAGAGCTATAAGGTCACCACTCATTTTCCCAAGTTCCAAGGGATAAAGTTCTAGCCTGACCAACGACTCCATGTAAAGTTAGGCCCTTTGCTCCTAGCAACATCCTGTATTCTTTCCAGTTTAACTGCATTTTTCCTATAACAGAGTGCCCAAAGTAGTACATAGTACAATGTGCAGCCTCACCAGTGACTTACAGAACTGCTATATATATGTGTGTGTGTGTGTATAAATATATATCCTATATTCAATGATGAAGACCAACATGCTAAATGCATTTTTCACCAGCCTGTCTACCTTTGATGCCATTTTCAACAAACTGTGCACTTGCATTCCTAGGTTCCTTTGTTCCATTGTACTTCCTAATGCCCAACCATTCTTAGTAAAAGTCCAACACTGGTTTGACTTTTCAAAATGAATCACTTCACATCTAGACCATTAAGATACAGGAACAGAATTAGGCAATTTGGCCCATTGAATCTGCTCCACCATTTCATCATGGCTGATCCATTTTCCTCTCAATGCTAATCTCCTGCCTTCTTCTTGTATCTTTCATGCCCTAACTAATCAAGAATCTATCAACCATATAACCATATAACAATTACAGCATGGAAACAGGCCATCTCGGCCCTTCTAGTCCGTGCCAAACACTTACTCTCACCTAGTCCCACTGGCCCGCACTCAGCCCATAACCCTCCATTCCTTTCCTGTCCATATACCTATCCAATTTTACTTTAAATGACAATACCGAACCTGCCTCTACCACTTCTACCGGAAGCTCATTCCACACAGCTACCACTCTCTGAGTAAAGAAATTCCCCCTTGTGTTACCCTTAAACTTCTGCCCCCTAACTATAGAACACTACAGCACAGTACAGGCCCTTTAGCCCTCCATGCTGTGCCGACCCAAAAAAAAGTACTAAACTCACACTACCCCATAACCCTCCATTTTTCTACCAACTCATGTCCTCTTGTTTGAATCTCCCCTATTCTCAATGGAAAAAGCCTATCCATGTCAACTCTATCTATTCCCCTCATAATTTTAAATACCTCTACCAAGTCCCCCCTTCAACCTTCTACACTCCAAAGAATAAAGTCCTAACTTGTTCAACCTTTCCCTGTAACCTAGGTGCTGAAACCCAGGTAACATTCTAGTAAATCTTCTCTGTACTCTCTCTATTTTGTTGACATCTTTCCTATAATTCGATGACCAGGATTGTACACAATACTCCAAATTCGGCTTTACCAATGCCTTGTATAATTTTAACATTACATCCCAACTCCTATACTCAATGCTCTGATTTATAAAGGCCAGCATACCAAAAGCTTTCTTCACCACCCTATCCACATGAGATTCCACCTTCAGGGGACTATGCACCATTATTCCTAGATCACTGTGTTCTACTGCATTCTTCAATGCCCTACCATTTACCATGTATGTCCTATTTGGATTATTCCTACCAAAATGTAGTACACTCCATCTGCCATCATTCAGCCCACTCTTCTAACTGGCCTAAATCTCTCTGCAAACTTTGAAAATCTACTTCATTATCCACAACGCAACCTATCTTAGTAACATCTGCATACTTACTAATCCAACTTACCACCCCATCATTCAGATCATTAATGTATATGACAAACAACATTGGACCCAATGCAGATCCCTGAGGCACACCACTAGTCATCGGCCTCCAACCTGACAAACAGTTATCCACCACTACTCTCTGGCATCTCCCATCCAGCCACTGTTGAATCCATTTTACTACTTCAATACTAATACCTAACGATTGAACCTTCCTAGCTAAACTTCCATGTGGAACCTTGTCAAGGGCCTTACTGAAGTCCATATAGACCACATCCACTGCTTTACCCTCGTCAACTTTCCTATTAACCTCTTCAAAAAATTCAATAAGATTTGTCAAACATGACCTTCCACGCACAAATCCATGTTGACTGTTCCTAATCAGACCCTGTCTATCCAGATAATTATACATACCATCTCTAAGAATACTTTCCATTAATTTAACCACCTCTGACGTCAAACTGACAGGCCTATGTTTCCTTTATTTAGTGGTGAAACAGGTGACAGGGAAGCAATGTGGCCTTGGCTGCAGTGAGGACTAGGCTTCAAGCAGACTTGTCAGATGCTGCAGTCCAGGTGAGACAATGCTGGAGGCGGTGTCACGTGGAGTCCTTGTTTGGTTGGGACAATCATTGTTGCCCTCCAGTGTTTGACCAGTGAAATGACAGATTGGATTACAGGGAGCTGTATCGTCTATTTGTATGTTGCTCAGGGATTTGGACCATACATGTGTTTTCTTACATTTTATTGTGTTTTTTTTTATTCCTCTCTCGCTATTTTGAATGTATGTTACACACCTTGGCCCCAGAGGAATGCTATCCCATTCGACTGCATCCATGTATGGTTTGAATGATAATTAAAGGACAGGACCTCCAGGGTTGTGATCTCAAGATTGCTACCCATGCCACGTGCTAGTGAGGCCAGAACTAGGAAGATTATACAGTTTAACATGTGGCTAAGCAGGTGGTATAGGATAGAAAGCATAAGATTTTTGAATCATTGGACTCCCTTCCAGGGAAGGTGGGATAGAAGGGATAATTTACACCTGAACTGGAGGGGGTTTAATATCCTAGCAGGAAAATTAGTTAATGCTAAACCGTGGAGTTTAAACAGGAGTTACAGAATGATGGGAACCAGACTGCCAGAACAGTTAGTAGAGAGGTTGGTAAGACCAAGTCAGGAATCAAAAGGTTGAGCATGGTGCAACTGGTGCATACATTTCAATGCAAGAAGTATCACAGGAAAGGGAGATGAACTCAAGACATGGATCAATACCTAGAATAACAATATTGTAGCCATTGGTTGCAAGAGCGGCAGTGGCTGGCAGCTCGGTATTCAGGGATTCTGTAGTTTTAAACATGACAAAGTGCAAGGGATTAAAGGTAGAGGGGTGGCATTACTAGTCAGGGGAAATGTCACGGCAATGCTCCATCAGGACAGACTGGAGAACTCAACTAGTGAGGCATTATGGGTGGAACTGAGAAATAAGAAATGTATGACCACGGTAATATGACCATAAGACATAGGAGCAAAATTAGTTCATTCAGCCCATCGAATTTGCTCCGTCATTTCATCATGACTGATCCAGATCCCACCAAACCCCATACACCTGCCTGCTTGGCATATATTTTGATGCCCTGACCAATCAGGAAATGATCAACTTCCGCCTTAAATATACACACGGACTTGGCTTCCACCGCAATCTGAAACAGAGTATTCCACAGATTCATCACTCCCTGGCTAAAAAAATTCCTCCTTAATGGGGCTATATTACAGACCATCCAATAGTCCTAGGGATTTAGAGGAACAAATTTATAAAGAAACATTAAAAACCTACAGCACAATACAGGCCCTTCAGCCCACAGTGCTGTACTTACTTTAGAAATTACTTAGAGTTACTCATAGCCCTCTATTTTTCTAAGCCCCATGTACCTATCCAGGAGTCTCTTAAAATACCCTATCGTATCTGCCTCTACCACCATTGCTGGCAGCCCATTCCACCCACTCACCACACTCTGCGTAAAAAAAAATTACCCCTGACATTTCACATGTATCTATTTCCAAGCACCTTAAAACTTCTAGCCATTTCGGCATCTGAGAAAAAGCCCCTGACTATCAACACGATCAATGTCTCTCATCATCTTATACACCTCTATCAGGTCACCTCTAATCCTCCATCACTCCAAGGAGAAAAGGCCAAGTTTACTCAACCCATTTTCATAAGATATGCTCCTCAATCCAGGCAACATCCTTGCAAATCTCCTCTGCACTCTTTGTATAGTTTCCACATCCTTCCTAATTGAGGTGACCAGAGCTAAGCACAGTACTCCAAGTGGTGTCTGACTGGAGTCCTATATAGCTGTTTCATTACCTCTTGGCTCTTGAACTCATTCTCACGACTGATGAAGGTCAATGCACCGTATGCCTTCTTAACCACATAGTCAGCCTGTGTAGCAGCTTCAAGTGTCCTGTGGACTTGGACCCCAAGATCCCTCTGATTCCCCCACACTGCCAAGAGTCTTACCATAAATACTATATTCTGCCATCATATTTGACCTACCAAAATGAACCACCTCACACTTATCTGTGTTGACCTCCATCTGCCACTTCTCAGCCCAGTTTTGCATCATATCAATGTCCCGCTGTAACTTCTGACAGCCCTCCACAGTATCAACAACACCCCCAACCTTTGTGTCATCAGCAAATTTACTAATGCATCCCTTCACTTCCTCATTCAGATCATTTATAAAAATTACAAAGAGAAGAGGTCTCAGAACAGATCCCTGAGGTACACCACTGGTCACCGACCTCCATGCAGAATATGACCCATCTTCAACCACTCTTTGCCTTCTGTGGGTAAACCAATTCTGGCTCCACAAAGCAGGGTCCCCTTAAATCCCATGCCTCCTTACTTTCTCAATAAGCCTTGCATGGGGTACCTTATCAAATATCTTGCTGAAATCCATATACACTACATCTATTGCTCTACCTTCATCAAAGTGTTTCATCACATCCTCAAAAAATTCAATCAGACTTGTAAGGCAAGACCTGCCTTTGACAAAGCCAAGCTGACTATTCCTAATCATATTATGCCTCTCCAAATGCTTATAAATCCTGCCTCTCAGGATCTTTTGCATCAACTTACAACCACTGAAGTAAGACTTACTGGTCTATAATTTGCTGGGCTATCTCTACTCCCTTTCTTGAATAAGGGAATAACATCTGCAACCCTCCAATCCTCTGACACTTCCCCTGCCCCCACTGATGATGCAAAAATCACTGCCAGAGGGTCAGCAATCCCCTCCCTCATCTCCCACAGTAGCCTGTGGTATATCTTGTCCGGTCCTAGTGACTTATCCAACTTGATGCTTTCAAAAAGCTCCAGCACATCCACTTTCTTAATATCTATATGCTCAAACTTTTCAGTCCACTGTAAAAAAAATCCTTACAATCGCCAATATCCTTTTCTGTAGTGAATACTACAGCAAAGTATTCATTAAGTACCTCCTCTGTCTCCTCCGGTTCCATACCCACTTTTCCACTGTCACACTTGATTAGTCCTATTCTCTCATATCTTATCCTCTTGCTCTTCACATACTTGTAGAATGCCTTGGGGTTTGCCTTAATCCTGCTCGCCAAGGCCTTCTCCTGGTCCCCTTTGGCTCTCCTAATTTCATTCTTAAGCTCCTTCCTGCTAGCCTTATAATCTTCTAGATATTTATCATTACCAAGTTTTTTGAACTTTTCATAAGCTTTTCTTTTCTTCTTGACTGGATTTTCAACAGCCTTTGTACACCATGGTTCCTGTACCCTGTCTCATTGAAACATACTTATGCAGAATGCCACACAAATATCCCTTGAACATTTGCCATATTTCTGCCGTACATTTCCCTGAGAACATTTTTTCCCAATTTATGCTTCCAAGTTACTGCCTGATAGCTTCATATTTCCCCTTACTCCAATTAAACGCTTTCCTAACTTGTCTTTTCCTATCTCTCTCCAATACTATTGTAAAGGTGATAGAATTGTGGCCACTATCTCCAAAATGCTCTTCCACTGAGAACTGACCAAGTTCATTTCCCAATACCAGATCTAGTACAGCCTCTCCTCTTGTAGGCTTATCTACATATTGTGTTAGGAAACCTTTCTGAACACACCTAACAAACTTTACCCCATCTAAACCCTTTGCTCTTGGGAGATTCAAATCAATATTTGAGACGTTAAAATCCCCCATCACGACAACCCTGTTATTCCAGACATTCCAGAATGTTTCCCTATCTGCTCCTCGCCTTCCCTGTTACTATTGGATGGCCTATAAAAGACATCCAGTAGAGTTATTGACCTCTTCCTGTACCTAACTTCCACCCACAGAGACTCAGTAGACAATCCCTCCATGAATTCCTCCTTTTCTCCAGCCATGACACTATCTCTGATTAGCAGTGCCATGCCCCCACCTCTTTTGCCTCCCTCCCTGTCCTTTCTGAAACATCTAAAGCCTGGCACTCTAAGTAGCCATTCCTGCCCCCGAGCCATCCTGGTCTCTGTAATAGCCACAACATCATAGCTCCAAGTACTGATCTATACTCCAAGCTCATCCACCTTGTTCATGATACTCCTTGCATTAAAATAGACACAACTCAAACTGTCAGTCTGAGCGTATCCCTTCTCTATCATCCTCCCTCTCACGCTGCCTACAAGCGTTCTCTATTTGTAAACAGATTACAGACTGTTGCAAGAAACACAAAATTGTTACAGTAGGTGATTTTAAATTTCCACATATTGCCTGGAACTCCCATACTGTAAAAGTACTAGATGGGATTTGTCAAATGTGTTAAGGAAAATTTCCTTCATCACCAGGGTCCTGATGAAGGGTTCCGGCCCAAAACATTGACTGCTCATTTCAACAGATGCTGCCCGACCTGCTGAGTTCATCCAGCTTGTTTGTACGTGTTGATTTGACCACAGCATCTGCAGTGTACTTTGTGTTTAAGTTTTTATGTGCCTGTCAAAATAAAAGGTAAAGATAACAAGAGTAGGGAAACTTGGTTTTCAAGAGATATTGAAGTCCTGGTTAAAAGGAAAATAAAGGTGCATAGCAGATATTGACAGGTGGGAAATAATGAGATTTTGATGAAGTATAAGGAATGCAAGAGAATGTTTAAGAAAGAAATGAAGAGGCTTAAAAAAGGAGTTGCTCTTACAGGTAAGGTGAAGGAGAATCCTGAGGGAGTCTACAGATATGTTAGGAGCAAAAGGATTGCAAGGGACAAGAAGCAATCATTTTGGAGCCAGAACAGATGGGGGAGATCTTAAATTTTTTTTACATCTGTATTTACTCAGGAGATAGTTACAGGGTTTACAGAAGAGAGGTAAAGTAGCATCAACTTCATGAACCCTGTACAGATTACAGAGGAGGAGGAATTTACTACCTTGAGGCAGATCAGGGTGGATCAATCCCTTGGGCCTGTCAAGGTGCTCCCTTGAACCCTATGGGAGGCAAGTGCAGAAATTGCCTGGGCCCTAGAGAGATATTTAAAACATCCTTAGCAACAGGAAAGATACCAGAGGATAGCCAATGTTGGTCTGCTGTTTAAAAAGGCTCCAAACAGAAACAAGGAAATTATAGAGCGGTGAGTCCAATGTCAGCTGTGGGAATGTTACTGGAAGGTAGTTTAAGGGACTAGCTATGTAAGTATTTGGATAGATATGAACTGATTAACAATAGTCAGCATGGCTTTGTGTGTGGTAGGTAACGTCTAACCAATCTTAAAGAGTTTTTCAAGGAAGTTACCAGGAAAGTGGCTGAAGGCAAGGCAGTGGATGTTGTCTACATGGCCTTTAGTACAGCATTTGACAAGCTCCCAAATGGGAGGTCGGTCAAAAGATTCAATCATTTGCATTCAAGATGAGTTAGTAAATTGGATTTGACATTGGCTTTGTGGGAGAAGCCAGAGTGTGTTAGCAGAGGGATGCCTCTCTGACAGGAGGCCTGTGACTAGTGGTATTTCATAGGGATTGGTGCTGTGTCCCTTTGTTGTTTGTCATCTACATCAATAATTTGGATGGAAAAATGGTTAACTGGATCAGCAAATTTGCGAAGAACACCAAGATTGGAGGTATAGTGGACAATGAGGAAGGCCATCACAGCTTGCTGAGGGATCTGATTCAGCTAGAAAAATGGGTTGAAAAATGACAGATGGAATTTAAAGCAGAGAAGTGCAAGGTTTTGCACTTTGGTAGGATCAATCAGGGTAGATCTTACACAGCAGGGCAGTGCGGTAGAACAAAGGAATTTGGGAATACAGGTTATAATTCATTGAAAGTGGTGTCACAGGTCTATAGGTTCATAAAGAAAGTTTTTGGCACATTGGCCTTCTTAAATCAATGTATTGAGTACAGAGACAGGATGTTATGTTGAAGTTGTATAAGACATTGGTGAAGCCTATTTTGGAGTATTGTGTGCAGTTTTGGTCACCAATCTACAGGAAAGATGTAAACAAGGATGAAAGAGTAGTGAGAAAAATTACAAGGATGTTGCCAGGTCTGGAGGACCTGAGTTATAAGGAAAGATGTAATAGGTTACAACTTTATTCCTTAGAATGGCAGAAGATTTAGAGGAGATTTAATAGAGATCTACAAAATTATAAGGTGTACAGGGTTAATGCAAGCAGGTTTTTTCCACTGAGGTTGGGTGAGTATACAACTAGAGGTCATGGGTTAAGTGTTAAATGTGAGAAGTTTAAGGGGGAACATGAGGGCCAACCTCTTCACTCAGAGGGTCATGAAAGCATGGAATGAGCTGTCAGCACAAGTGGTGCATGTAAGCTCGATTGCAATGTTTAAGAGAAGTTTGGATAGGTATATGGATAGTCAGGATATGGAGAGCTATGGTCCTGGCGCATGTCAATGAGAATAGGCAGTTTGAAAGGTCCAGATAGGCCAAAGGTCCTGATTCTGTTCTGTACCCCTCTATGACTATGACCAGAAAGTATTAATTTAAGGTGAGAGGAGGTAATTTCAAAGCAGATGTGAGGGCAAGTTTTTTTTATCAACACGGAAAGATGTGAGCCTGGAATGCACTGCCTAGGGTGGTGGCGGAGTCAGAAACATTAGGGATTTTTAAAAGATAGTTAGGTTGGTACATGGATGCCAGGAAAATGTAATAGGCCCATCCAGCCCTATGAGCAGCACTGACTGGCAAACCCCAACAACTCCGATTTGACCCTAATCATGGGACAATTTACACCCAGCCCTTTGAGCCACACTGACCAGCAATGAAAGCTTTAGAGAGGATGCAGAGGGAACTTACCAGTATGCCTTATGCCTTAAGGCCAGCATGCCTTATGAGGAAACGTGAGCAAACTGGGGCATTTCTATGTGGAGTGAGGAAGAATGAAAGGTGACGTGATAGAGTTGGACAATGTGATAAGAGGCAATAGACAGAGTGGACAGCCAGTGCCTTTTTTCACAAGATGTCAATGGTTAATACAAGAGGGAATAATTTTAAGATGATTGGAGGCAAGTATAGGGGGAGGAGATGTTGTACTTTTATTATTGTCTGCTTACCAAGGAATATAGGACTTTATAACATATTCTGTCCTAGTCTGTGGCCTTGCTCTGATAAAAATCGTTGATATTTTTTTCCAAATACTTTATTGGCAGGTAGGGCATTTGAAACAATCCAAAAAGGAGTACATGCACATTCCTCTAATCTCTTCTGCCCCAAATCATAAAACACATGTCCTGTTGTTTCACCATTGTCCAGGGTACACTGATCTACAATGACCCCCATTCTGTCAGCAATTAATTTCAATGGTACTGTTTGAGTCAAATGCTGGTTGGATCTCTTCCCCAATTTCCATAACCCTCCACACCCCATTTTGGCCCTTCACTTCCGGGTCCTGAGCCTTACACTTGAGAATTCTCCCACAAACGGATTGCCTTTAGCTATCCAGACAGGAAATGGAATTTCCTCCCTCGCCCCTTCATTTTAAACCTACCTCTTTAAGGAAATATTTGCTCACCTACCAAACGATTGATCATTTCCTCTTGCCTCCTCGTTAACTATTCAGAACTTAGGCGGAACATTTTCATATGTTTACACAGCTTTTGAGGCACCCACTCTCTGCCCAAGGCGATTGGTAAACTTCATATCTTGTGGTCGCACCTCACAGCTTCTGACGAATAAAGAGCGACTCTTCATTAACAATCAACGGAAACAGTTCATTTTGCTTGATGTAGATAATCACAGGAAGCCCGCGGAATTAGGTTACGTTCATTCCCGGAGCTCAATGTGTTAATGGGGAGGGTCAACCGCAAAACAGTTCTACCGAACAGTTAACTGTTCGTGTTAGTCGGTATGAGTTTAATTTTTGAACCAGCAATAACAATCAAAAAATTCTTATACTTCTAGTACAATGTGAAGGAGAAAACGAAAGCAAAAAGCAGAAGGAAGTAAAAAAGGGCTTTAGAAAGATCTCTGAAATCTTAAATTTTGTAGTTACCCTGGCTTCATAGACCCAGTTCCAACCGTGTTCAAGGCAGTTGCTCTGTTTCATCTCAGCTAATCATCCGATAACGGTTAGTAAATCTCCGACAGACATCTGCAGATTTTCTTTTCTTTGTAGTTGTAGTATCTCCGACAGTGTCGGTGAAGAAAGAACTAGTCTATATTTCAGAAGAGGGCACATAAGAAATTGGGTTAGTGGGAGAGGCAATAAAAAGGAAATGTGCTATTTACGATAAAACTGTGGGACACGCCCAGTAGCCCATAAAACTGAACGAGAATAATGTCAGGAAGTGGCCTGTTCTGTTACTGAAAAAACAACTAAACAACATTGGAGAAGCTGAGTCCAAGTGCTGCAGCTTTTAACCTACTTCTATCTGATCTTCCAAACTGTGGTCGTCTGCTACTGGCACAGTAAAATTGAGGAACAACACCTCTCAGTCGATTCAACCCAAAACATGACTATCCCGAGTAAGACTTGTTTTTTGAAGAATACTAACTTTCTTCTGACACATTGCATTTTGCATTGCCCAGTAGCTCCTTTTGTGAGATTGAACAAACTCAGGTTTGTTTTCTCTGGAGTAGTGGCTGCTGAGGTACAATCTGATAGGTACAATCTGAATTTATTATGGGCAATGAGGAAATGGCAGATGAGTTGAACAGATACTTTGGATCTGCCTTCACTAGGGAAGACACAAACAATCTCCCAGATGTAATAGTGGCCAAAGGAACTAGGGTAAAGGATGAACTGAAGGAAATTTATATTAGGCAAGAAATGGTGTTGGATAGACTGTTGAGTCTGAAGGCTGATAAGTCCCCGGGACCTGATGGTCTGCATCCCAGGGTACTTAAAGAGGCGGCTCTAAAAATCGTGGACGCATTGGTAATCATTTTCCAATGTTCTATAGATTCAGGAACAGTTCCTGATGATTGGAGGGTGGCTAATGTTGTCCCACGCTTCAAGAAAGGAGGGAGAGAGAGAACAGGGAATTATAGATCGGTTAGCCTGACATCAGTAGTGGGAAAGATGCTGGAGTCAATTATAAAAGAGGAAATTACGACACATTTGGATAACAGTAGATCAGTCCGAGTCAGCAGGGATTTATGAAGAGAAAATCATGCTTGACTAATCTTCTGGAGTTTTTTGAGGATGTAACTATGAAAATGGACAAGGAAGAGCCAGTGGATGTAGTGTACTTGGACTTGCAGAAATATTTTGATAAAGTCCCACATTGGAGATTAGTGGGCAAAATTAGGGCACATGGTATTGGGGGCAGAGTACTGACATGGATTGAAAATTGGCTGGCTGACAGGAAACAAAGAGTAGTGATTAACAGGTCCCTTTCGGACTGGCAGGCTGAGAGCAGTGGGGTACCGCAAGGTTCGGTGCTGGGACTGCAGCTGTTTACAATATACGTTAGTGATTTAGATGAAGGGATTAAAAGTAACATTAGCAAATTTGCTGATGACACAAAGCTGGGTGGTAGTGTGAAATGTCAAGAGGATATTATGAGAATGCAGGGTGACTTGGACAGGTTGGGTGAGTGGGCAAATGTATGGCAGATGCAGCTTAATGTGGATAAATGTGAGGTTATCCACTTTGGTGGCAAGAACAGGAAGGCAGATTACTATCTAAATGGAGTCAAGTTACGAAAAGGGGAAGTACAACGAGATCTAGGTGTTCTTGTACGTCAGTCAATGAAAGCAAGCATGCAGGTACAGCAGGCAGTGAAGAAAGCTAATGGCATGCTGGCTTTTATAACAAGAGGAATTGAGTATAGGAGTAAAGAGGTCCTTCTGCAGTTGTACAGAGCCCTGGTGAGACCCCATCTGGAGTATTGTGTGCAGTTTTGGTATCTAAATTTGATGAAGAACATTCTTGCTATTGAGGGAGTGCAGCGTAGGTTCACAAGATTAATTCCCAGAATGGCAGGACTATCATATGATGAAAGATTGGAGCGACTGGGCTTGTATACACTGGAATTTAGAAGGATGAGAGGGGATCTGATTGAAACATATAAGATTATTAAGGGATTGGACACACTGGAGGCAGGAAACACGTTCCCACTGATGGATGAGTCCAGAACTAGAGGCCACAGTTTAAGAATAAGGGGTAGGCCATTTAGAACAAAGATGCGGAAAAACTTTTTCACCCAGAGAGTGGTGGATATGTGGAATGCTCTGCCCCAGAAGGCAGTGGAGGCCAAGTCTCTGGATGCATTCAAGAGAGAGTTAGATAGAGCTCTTATAGATAGCGGGGTCAAGGGATATGGGGAGAGGGCAGGAACAGGGTACTGATAGTGTATGATCAGCCATGATCACAGTGAATGGCAGTGCTGGCTAGAGGGGCCATATGGCCTACTCCTGCACCTACTGTCTATTGTCTATTGAGTTTATAAAACTATGAAAGTCATAGTCAAGAATCATTTTCATAACTGGAAATATAAATAATAGAGAGCATACATTTAACGTGAGAGAGAAAATATTAGAAATGTATGAGGGTTTTTTTCAACACTGAGTGGTGGGTGCATGGAAGGTGCTGCCAGAGGAGTAGGTAGTGCAAGACATGATAGAATACAAATGCTACAGGTATGATTGGGGGGGGGGGAGGGTTGTACGAGAGGAGGAGATGTTGTATTCTGGATTAGGAAGAGTGTCACGGTGATACTTAGGATATTCCTGCAAGAATGTACAGTGTGACTGTATGGTTACTGTATGGTTTGACTGTAAGGTGTCAATGGTTGATACAAGAGGGCAAAATTTAAGATGATTGGAGGAAAGTACGGGGGGGGGGGGGGAGGAGTTGTTGTACTTTTATTATTGTCTGCTTACCAAGGAATATAGGACTTTATAACATATTCTGTCCTAGTCTGTGGCCTTGCTCTGATAAAAATCGTTGATTTTTTTTCCCAAATAATTTATTGGCAGGCAGGGCATTTGAAACAGTCCAAAAAGGAGTACATGCACATTCCTCTAATCTCTTCTGCCCCAAATCATAAAACACATGTCCCGTTGTTTCACCATTGTCCAGGGTACACTGATCTACAATGACCCCCATTCTGTCAGCAATTAATTTCAATGGTACTGTCTGTCTGAGTCAAATGCTGGCTGGATCTCTTCCCCAATTTCCATAACCCTCCACACCCCATTTTGGCCCTTCACTTCCGGGTCCTGAGCCTTACACTTGAGAATTCTCCCTCGAAAGGATTGCCTTTAGCTATCCAGACAGGAAATGGAATTTCCTCCCTCGCCGCTTCATTTTAAACCTACCTCTTTAAGAAAGTACTTGCTCACCTACCAAACGATTGATCATTTCCTCTTCCCCCCCCCCCCCCCGTTAACTATTCAGAACTTGGGCGGAACATTTTCATATGTTTACACAGCTTTTGAGGCACCCACTCTCTGCCCAAGGCGATTGGTAAACTTCATACTTTGTGGTCGCACCCCACCAAATAAAGAGCGTCTCTTCATTAACCATCAATGTTATTTCAAAAGTTCATTTTGACTGATGTAGATAGTCGCAGGAAGCCCGCGGAATCAGGTTACATTCTCTCCCTGAGCTCAATGTGTTAATGGGGAGGGTCTATTGCAAAACAGTACTACAGAAAAGTTCCCTGTTCGTGTTAGTCGGTATGAGTTTAATTTTTAAACCAGCAATACCAATCAAAATATTGTCTGATATTTGTGGTACAGTGTGAAGGAGAAAACGAAAGCGAAGAGCAGAAGGAAGTAAAAAAGGGCTTTAGAAAGATCTCTGAAATCTTAAATTTTGTAGTTACCCTGGCTTCATAGACCCAGTTCCAACCGTGTTCAAGGCAGCCGCTCTATTTCATCTCAGCTAATCATCCAATAACGGGATATTCCCTAAAACAAGTGTTTCTACTTCCTTGAAATGAAAATGAGCGAAAAAAAATCTACCGATGCTGATTCTTTTTTCAAAAAAAATTGAGAACGGTTCGTAAATCTCCGACAGACGTCCGCAGATTTTCTTTTGTTTGTCGTTGTAGTATCTCCGACAGTGTCGGTGAAGAAAGAACTAGTCCATATTTCAGAAGAGGGCATGTAAGAAATTGGGTTGGTGGGAGAGGTAATAAAAAGGAAATATGCTGTTTACGATAAAACTGTGGGACACGCCCAGTAACCCATAAAACTGAATGAGAATAACGTCAGGAAGTGGCCTGTTCTGTTACTGGAAAAAAATCAACTAAACAACATTGGAGAAGCTGAGTCTGAGTGCTGCAGCTTTTAACCTACTTCTGTCTGATCTTCCAAACTGTGGTCGTCTGCTACTGGCACAGTAAAATTGAGGAACAACACCTCTCAGTCGATTCAACCCATAACATGACTATTTTTTTGAAGAAAAAACAAGTAGTGGCTGCTGAGGTACAATCTGATAGTTTATAAAACTATGAAAGTCATAGTCAAGAATCATTTTCATAGCTGGAAATGTAAATAATAGAGAGCATACATTTAAGGTGAGAGAGAAAATATTAGAAATTTATGAGATAATTTTTTTCAACACATAGTGGTGGGTGCGTGGAACGTGCTGCCAGGGGAGTAGGTAGTGCAAGACATGATGGGATACAAATGCTACAGGTATGATGGGGTGGAGGGTGGTGTACGAGAGGAGGTGATGTTTTATTCTGGATTAGGAAGAATGTCACAGTGATACTTAGTGAGGATATTCCTGCAGGAATGTACAGTGTGACTGTATGGTTAAACTGTTGGAATAAGAAGAGGATGATGCCTTTGATGGGATTGTACTACAGGCACCTCAAAATTCCACAAGAATTAGCAGAGCAAATCTATAAGGATGTTGCAAACAGCTGCAGGCAATAATAGGGCTTTAATAGGAGATAAGTTTAAACTCATAGTTAAGATATTGAATGAGACATAATGTTAAATGTGTCCATGAAAGTCTTCTCAAGCAATATGTACTTGGCTGTACTGTAGAGAGGGGACATTACTCTACCTCCCCTTGGGAAATTAGGCTGGACTGGTGATTAAAGTGTTGGTGTAAGAGCACTTTCCAACCCATGATAGAGTCATAGCTTCGGCCCATCTCACCCATGTTGTCCAAGCTGGCTAACTTAAGCTAGTCTCATTTCCCCACCCTCTAAATTCCTCATATCTTAATGTCTTTTAAACATTGTAATTGTCTCTGGTAGCTCATTCTATTTGCCCACCACCACTTTGCACTCAGGACCCCTTGAAATTCTTCCCTCTCACCTTGAACCTATGACTGCAGTTTTGAACTTCCCTGCCCTGGAAAAAAGACTGACCATCCACCTTATTCATGCCCCTTGTGGTTTTATAAACCCTCAGCTTCCTGCACTCCAGACAGAGGTTCAGCCTAACCAGCCTGTAGAACTGCCACCTGGGAGTAGGTCATTCTAGTGTGCCTTCTGTCCCTACTACCATCCACACCCCAAGAAACAAACGAGAACTGGGTTGAGGCATGCAGAGATGGGAGGACTGGGCAGACTTGGTCATTCACACAGTTAGTGAGGCTGGTTGGTGCTTGCTCAGTGTCCCACTGCAGATCTGTGATCTTCTTACACACACTTGTCATTCATTTCTGACTTTCAAGAAATTCAGGTGATGAATATAGAGCCAGAGTGGGAGGGCAATACACTATGAATAAAGGGTCTTCAGCCCACAGTTTCCACCTAGCTGGTCCCAATTTCCTGTGTTCAGCCCATATCCCTCTATGTCCCACCTTTCCATATGCCCACCTGTGTTTTTTAAATGAGACTATTGATTGTTGTTCAGTCATTAAGTCGAGTCCAACTCTTCGTGACCTCATGGACTCCTGCACACCAAGCCTTCTTGTTGGAAACTGCCTCTCTAAGATTCCCCAAGCTCATAAGCATTATGAGTAACATCATCTATCCATCGTAGCCTCTGTCATTCTCTCCTTTTACCTTCTGTTTTACCTAACATGAGCGTCTTCTTCAAGGAATCCTGTCTTCTCACAGTGCGGCCAAAATATTTGAGCTTTTGTCTCATAATTAAGCCTCCTAGTGAGCAGTCTGGCTGTATTTCTTCAAGTATTGACTTGTTGGATCTTCTTGCTGTCCTCCAGCATCCAAGTTCAAAGGCTCTTTTGTATTCAGCCCTACTAATAGTCCAGCTCTCACAGCCACACATCACAACTGGAAATGCCATAGACTTTTCTATATGTATCTTCATAAACAATGTTATGTCTCTGCTCTTCAGTATTTATCTAAATTTGCCATTGCTGCCCTCTCCAGAAATAAGCGCTGTTTAAATTCATGGCTGCAATTACCATATATACTATTGTACCTGCTGCAAATACTTGAAAATGAGATCACAGGTAGATATGGTCATAAAGAGAGCTGTCAAACAGGTCCGAGATTCTTACTCCCTGTGTGGATGAGAGTGGGGACTGTAGGAAGGTTGAGCAACCTAACACTGGCACTGTAGTTCAGGGAGACATTCGGTGCCTGGTGCCCGGGTTCAGGACATCTTATCTGACCTACAGAGGAATTTGCAGTGGGAGGGGAAAGATCCAGTTGTCGTGGTCCATGTGGGTACCAACAACATAGGTAGAATGAGGAAAGAGGTTCTGCTGAGGGAATTTGAGCAACTAGGAACTAAATTAAAAAGCAGAACCAAAAAGGTGGTAAACTCTGGATTACTACCTGAGCTACGTGCAAATTGGCAGAGGGTCAAGGAGATTAGAGAGTTAAGTGCATGGCTCAAGGATTGGTGTGGAAGAAGTGGGTTTGAATTCATAGGAAATTGGCACCATTGTTGGTGAAGGAGGGAGCTGTTCCACTGGGATGGGCTCCACCTGTGAATCATGACAGGACTTGGATCCTAACAAATTGCTTAAGTAGGGCTGTGGACAGGGCTTTAAGCTAAATAGTAGGGGAGTGGGTTCAATAGTTTGGAGAAGTATAGATAAAGTAAAAAAAGAAAAGTATGGATAAAGATGAAAAAACAAAAGATAAAAATTAAGTAAGAGTGGTGTAAAGAAAAGTCAAGTGCAAAAGAGTAAAAGATTACAAGATTTTAAAAGCACAATGGGTGTAAGGGCAATTTATTTGAATGCCTGTAGAATTTGAAACAAGGTCAGTGAACTTGTGGCTCAAATCAGTACAAAGAGATATGATTTAGTGGCTATTACAGAGATGTGGTTGCAAGATGGAGAGGACTGGGAATTAAATATCCAAGGATATCAGGTAATGCAGAAGGATAGGCAGGAAGGTGAGGGAGGTGGGGTAGCTCTTAATTAAGGATGAGATCAGAGCGATAGTGAGAGACGATATAAGATCTAAGGAGCAGAATGTTGAATCCATCTGGGTAGAGATTAGGAATAGTAAAGGGAAAAACATCACAGGGCAGGAGTTGTCTATCAGCCACCGAATAATAACATTACAGTGGCATAGGCCGTAAACAGAAAAGTATCTGAGACATGTAAGAATGGAACAGCAGTAACCATGGGGGACTTTAACTTGCACATTGATTGGGTGAATCAAGTTGGTCGAGGCAGTCTTGGAGGGGATTTCATAGAATCCATCTCTGATGGCTTTCTTGAACAGCATATTACTGAACCCACGAGAGGTGGATTTGGCTAATGCAGACTGGGGTACACAGGCTATATGTTGGGAGTGTTGAGAACAGTGGAAAACTTTCAAAGAGATTTTTCATGGTGCTCAACAAAAGTATGTTCCAGTTAAAACAAAGATAGTAGGGGTGGGGAGTGCCAGCCTTGGATAACTAAGGAAATAAAAGAAGGCATCAAACTAAAAGCTCATGCATACAAAGTTGCCAAGAGTAGTGAAAAATTGGAAGATTGGGAAAACTTTAAAAAGCAACAAAGAAGTACTAAGTGAGCAATAAAGAAAGAGAAGCTAGATTATGAAAATAAACTAGCACAAAATATAAAAACAGGTAGTAATTTTTTTATAATTATATAAAGTGGAAAAAGGTGGCTAAAGTGAACATAGGTCCATTGGAGGACGAGAAGGAGGAATTGATATCGGGTAATGAGAAAATGGCTCAGGTTTTGAATGACTGTTTTATGTCGGTCTTCACGGTGGAGGACATGTTTAACATGCCAAAGAGAGATGTTATGGATGCAATGAGAGGTGAAGACCTCGATACAATAGCTATCACTACAGAGGTAGTGCTGAGCAAACTTGTAGGCCTGAAGATAGGTAAGTCCCCTGGTCCTGATGGTATGTATCCCAGGGTACTGAAAAAAATGGCATAAGTTATAGTAGAGGCTTTGGTGATAATTTATCAAAATTCTTTGGACACTGGGCACATCCCAGCTGACTGGAAGATGGCAAATGTCACGCCACTGTTCAAAATAGGATGTAGGCAAAAGACAGGTAACTATAGGCTAGTTAGTTTAACATATGTAGTTGGGAAAATGCTTGAAGCTATCATTAAAGAAGAAATAGCAAGCCATCTGGAAAGAAATGGATCAATCAGGCAGATGCAGCATGGATTCAGCAAAGACAGGTCCTGTTTGACAAACTTACTGGGATTCCTTGAGGATATAACAAGCATAGTGGATAGGGTGGAACAGATGAACATTATTTACTTGGATTTCCAGAAGGTGTTCAACAAGGTGCCGCATAAAAAACTTATCCATAAGATAAAAATGCTTGGAGTTGGGTGTGATGTATTAGCATGGATAGAGGATTAGTTAACTAATAGAAAGCAGAGAGTTGGAATACAGTAACTGTTCACAATATACATCAATGATCCAGAAGATGGGATCAAGTGTAGTGTATCTAAGTTTGTTGATGATACTAAATTGAGCGGAAAAGCCAATTGCGCAGTAGATATGAAGAGTCTGCAGAGAGATATAGATAGGTTAAGGATCTGGCAGACGGAGTACAAGTTGGTAATTTTGAAGTCATCCACTTTGGAAGGAAGGAAAAAATTATTATTTAAATGGTAAAAGATTTCAGCATGCTTCTGTGCAGAAAGACTTGGGAGTGCTTGTGAATGAACCACAAAAGGTTGGTTTGCAGGTGCAGCAGGCTATCAATAAAGCAAATGGAATGTTGGCTTTCATTGCAAGAGGGATTGAAGAGGAAAGAGGTTATTCTGCAACTGTACAGTTTACTGGCGAGGCTGCACCTGGAGTACTGCGTGCAGTTCTGGTCTTACTTAAGAAAGGATATACTGGCTATGGAGGCAGTAGAGAGGAGGTTCACCAGGTTGATTCCAGATATGAGGGGGTTGGACTATGAGGAGAGATTGAGTTACCTGGGACTGTACTCACTGAAATTCAGAAGGGGAGATCTTAGAGAAACATATAAAATTACGAAAGGGATAGATAAGATACAGGTAGGAAAGTTGTTTCCACTCATAGGTGAGACTAAAACTAGGGGACATAGCCTCAAGATTCAGGGGAGTAGATTTAAGACGGAGATGAGGAGGAACTGCTTTTCCCAGAGAGTGGTGAATCTGTGGAATTCTCTACCCAGTGAAGCAGTGGAGGCTACCTTAGTCAATATATTTAAGACAAGGTTGGATAGATTGTTGTATAGTAGGTGAATTAAGGGTTATGTGGAAACGGTAGGTAGGTGAAGATGAGTCCATGGCCAGATCAGCCATGATCTTATTGAATGGCAGAGCAGGCTCGGCAGGCCAGATGGCCTACTCCTGCTCCCATTTCTCATGTTCAGTAGAGTGGTAGGTGTGTGTTCAATCGCAACATTTAAGAGAGATTTGAATAGATACATGAATGAGGGGGAATCGGAGGGCTATGGTCTAGTTGCAGGTTATAGAGTCATAGAAAAGTACAGCATAGTAAAAGACACTTCAGCCCATTTTATCTGTGCTGAACCATTTAAATTGCTGACTCCCATTGACCTGCAGCTGGACCATAGCCCTCCATACCCCTACCATCCATGTACATATCCAAACTTCTCTTAAATATTGAATTGAGCTTGCACTGGTAGCTCAAGAATCTCTGAGTGGAAGAGCTTCCCCTCAGTTCCCCTTAAACTTTTCACCCTCTACCCATGATATCTAGTTGTAGTCCCACCCAAACATAAATGGAGAAAGCTTGCTTGTGTTTACCCTTTGTATATTACTCATAATTTTGTACACCTCTATCAAAGCTCCCCTCAATCTTCTGCATTACAAGGAATAAAGTTCAAACCTATACAAACTTTCATTATAACTAAGGTCCTCCAGTCCTGGCAACATCCTCGTAAATTTTACCTGTATTCTTTTAACTGTACTTGCATCTTTCCTGTATGTAGGTGACCAAAACTGCACATAATGCTCCAAATTAGACCTCTCCAATGTCTAATATAACTTCAACATAAATCCCATCTCCTGTAGTCAGTACTTAGATCTATGAAGGCCAATATGCCAAAAGCTTTCTTTACAACCCTGTCTACCTGTGCCGCTAATTTCAATAAATTATGGACCTCTATTCCCAAAACACTTTGTCCTACTGTACTTCTCAGTGCCCTACCATTCACTGTGGAAGACCTACCCTGGTTGGTTCTACTGACAATTAAAACCTCACAATTGTCTGCATTAAATTCTATCTTCCATTTTTCAGGCCATTTTTCCAGGTGGTCCAGATCCATCTGCAAGCTATAATAGGCTTCCTGACTGTCCACTGCACCCCCAATCTTGGTACCATCCACAAATTTGAAACCTATCGATTGTTGAAAGGCCTCAATTGAGTGGATGTGGAGAGGATGTTTCTTATGGTGGAGGAGTCTAAAACCAGAGGACACAGACTCAAAATAGAGGCTTGTCCTCTTAGAACAGAGATGAGGATGAATTACTTTAGTCAGAGAATGGTGAATCTGTGGAATCTGGTGTCACAGGTTGCTGTTGAGGCCAGGTCAGTGAGTATATTTAAGGCAGTGATTGATAGATTCCTGATTAGTCAGGGCATGAAAAGATATGGGGAGAAGGCGATTTACTACCTCATCTTGAATTCTGAGTGACTTAATCCTCTTGACCAATCTCCTGTGCAGGACCTTGTCAAATGCCATACTAAAATCCATGTAGGCAACAAGGAGTTTAGGTGGAACCATGCAGAAGATCATTTTTGCATGGACTAGATGGGCCAAGAGACCTGTTTCTCTGTTGTAGTACTAGATGGATCTTGACTCTATGACTTCTTCTGGCAGCTTGTTCAATATATATTCCATCCTTCATAAGAAAAAGTTGCTCCTAAGATCCCTTCCAAATCTTTCCCCTCTCTCCCTAAATTTATGTTCCTTTGTGTTAGTCTCCTCTATGCTGGGGGAGAAAAAACTGTTACTGTCCACCTCAGCTGCACCTCTCATAATTTTACACACTTTATAAAGTCACCCCTCATTCTCTTACATTCCAAGGGCTAGTCAGGCCAATATCTTCCTGTAAGTCAGACTCTTGACAAGATCCTCATTAATGTTTTCTGCATTCTTTCTAGTTTAACTTCCTCTTTCTTATTACACAATGGGCAAAACTGTACACAGTAGTCAAGTGAAGCCTGATCCTTGACTTAGACAAGTAACTGTACCATAAGGTCTCAACTCCTCTACTTAATGCTCTGACTGATGAAACCCAGCATGGTGAGGACACAGCTTCAGAACTGAAGGGTGTTTCTTTAGAACAGAGATGAGGAATGTCTTTAGCAAGAGGATGGTGAATCTGATAGCTGTGGAGGCCAAGATATTTGTGATATTTAAAGCAGCAGTTGATAATTTCTTGATTAGTAAGGGCATCAGAGGTTACTGGGAAAAGGCAGAAAAATGAGGATGCCAGGGATAACTAATCAGCCATGATGGAATGGAAGAGCAGACTTGATGGGCCGAATAACCTAGTTCTGCTCCCATATCTTATGGTCTTATGTTAGAACCATAGAACACTACAGCACAGAAAACAGGCCATTCAGCCCTTCTAGTCTGTGCCGAAACTTTATTCCACTAGTCCCATTGACCTGCACCCAGTCCATAACCCTCCAGACCTCTCCCATCCATGTATCTATCCAATTTATTCTTAAAACTTAAGAGTGAGCCCGCATTTACCATTTCAGATGGCAGCTCGTTCCACACTCCCACCACTCTCTGAGTGAAGAAGTTCCCCCTAATGTTCCCCCTAAACTTTTCCCCTTTCACCCTAAAACCACGTCCTTTCGTATTTATCTCTCCTAATCTAAGTAGAAAGAGCCTAATCGCATTTACTCTGTCTATACCCCTCATAATTTTGTGTACAATGTCCTGTGTATGTTACTCAAAATGGCTTCTTTGGTTTGTTACGAGCAGGAATGCTTCTTTGTCGGATAAGTGTTTCTCTTGCCGTTGTTTCGCTTTAGAATGGCTGATATGGTAATTGTATTCATTTGTTAATCAATGGGGAATGTTATTGTGTCTTGTGATGCTGGGAACTTGGGGGAGGAGTTTTCGCGGGTTTTTGGTGTGAGGGAGACGCCGAGGAAGGTGGACGTGTGCTGGACTGCTCGTAAGACCACTGGGGTGGTCCCAGGTGCGACGGCGTGGCAGTCGGATGGGTCGATTGGTTGGTTGATTGAGCTCCAACGAGTGCACTAAACAGACTGAACTTTGATAAGTTGGCGCCTTTTGTTTTTTTCCTTATATATATATATATATGTTGTATTGCCTAATACTCTTAATTTTAGTAAACTCTTTAAAGTGTATTTCATAACAGTATTTGTTGTGGGTTTGATACTGTTGGGCGCAAGGCATAAACTCGATTCTCACATCACCTGCGTGATTGGGAGGTGGGTTGGTGAGTTGCTGGAACTCTGTTTCCCCTAGACATATACCAGCCTTTTGGGTAAGTGTCCCCCCTCATTCTTCTACACTCCGAGGAATAAAGTACTAACCTGTTCAATCTTTCCCTGTAACTCAACTCCTGAAGACCCGGCAACATCCTAGTAAATCTTCTCTGCACTCTTTTAATCTTACTGATATCCTTCCTATAGTTAGGTGACCAGAACTGAACTGCACACAATACTCCAAACTTGGCCTCACCAATGTTTTATATAACTTCACCATAACATCCCAACTCCTATACTCAATACTTTGATTTATGAATGCCAGGATGCCAACAGTTTTCTTTGCAACCCTGTCTACCTGTGACGCCACTTTCAGGGAATTACGTATCTGAACTCCCAGATCCCTTTGTTCCTCTGCACTCCTCAGTGCCCTGCCATTTACTGTGTATGTCCAACCTTGATTTGTCCTTCCAAAATGCAACATCTCACACTTGTGCCTGCATTAAATTCTATCTGCCATTTTCTGGCCCATTTTTCCAGTTGGTCCAGATCCCTCTGCAAGCTTTGAAAGCTTTCCTTGCTGTCCACAACGCCTCCAATTCTAGTGTCATCAGCAAACTTGCTGATTGAATTTACCACATTATCATCTAGATCATTGATATAGACAACAAACAACAGTGGTCCTAGCACAGATCCCTGAGGCACACCACTGGCCACAGGCCTCCAGTCAAAGAAGCAATCATCCACTACCACTCTCTGTCTTCTCCCAAACAGCCAATTTTGAATCTGGTTTACAACCTCTCCATGGATACCTAGTGTCTGAACCTTCTGAACTAACCTCCCATGTAGGACCCTGTCAAAGGCCTAATGCGAAGGCCTTACTAAAGTCCATGTAGACAACATCCACAGCCTTTCCTTCATCTACTTTCTTGGTAGCCTCCTTGAAAAACTCTACAAGATTCATTAAACATGATCTACCATGCACAAAGCCATGCTGGCTATCCTTAATCAGCCCTTGGTTGTCCAAGTATACCCAATCTCTCAGAACACCTTCCAATAATTTACCTTCTACTGATGTCAGGCTCACCAACCTGTAATTACCTGTTTTACTTTTGGAGCCTTTTTTAAACAACAGAACAACATGAGCTACCCTCCAATCCTCCGGCACCACACCTGTGGCTATGGACATTTTAAATATTTCTGCCAGGGCCCCTGCAATTTCTACACTAGTCTCTCTCAAGGTCCAAGGAAATATCATGTCAGACCAGGGGTATTTATCTACCTTTATTCTCTATAAGGCAGCAAGCACCTCCTCCTCTTTAATCTCTATATGTTGCATGACACTACTGCTTGATTCCCTTCCTTCCATATAAGCTATTGTAGCGATGTACTACATACAGAGCTAGAGACGACACGCAGTCAGTAGGTCGTTTCGAGACTAGTTTATTCAAACTACGTGGCGCTGGCATTTAATCCCTAGCACCCGCCCTCTCTGGGCAGAAATTACATCAGAGGTGCATTACCAAAGTCTCTCCCCGCGCGCTGGCTATTTGTGAGCTGGTTCGCCCACGCAGAAAGTGGGTCGCCATACTATGCCAGTTTCCTGAGTAAATACTGATGCAAAAAAACTGTTTAAGATGTCCCCCATCTTGTGAGATTCCACACATAGACAACCACTCTGATCTTCTAGGGGACCAATTTTGTTCCTTACTATCCTTATATTCTTAATATACTTGTAGAAACCCTTCGGGTTTACCTTCACATTATCTCCCACAGCAACCTCATGTCTTCTTTTTGCCTTCCTGATTTGCTTCTTTAGTATTTTCTTACATTTTCTATACTCTTCAAGTACTTCATTTTTTCCTTATTGCTTATACCTGCTATACACCTCTTTCTTTTTCTTAACCAGATCACTAATATCCCTTGAAAACCAAGGTTCCCTATACCTGTTAACTTTGCCTTTAATCCTGGCAGGAACATGCAAACTCTGCCAGAAAGCAACTTTTCCCAATCCACTCTTCCTATATCCTTTCTCATTTCCACAAAATTGACCCTTCTACAGTTTAGAACCTCAACTCAAGGATCAGACCTATCTTTATCCATAATTAACTTGAAACTAATAATATTATGGTCACTGGATCCAAAATGTTCACCCACAAATACTTCTGTCACCTGACCTGGCTGGTTCCCTAATAAGAGATCAAGCATTGCATCCTCTCTCATAGGTACCTCTATATATTGATTGTCCATTCCTGAACACATTTGACAAACTCCAAACTCTTTTTTAATCACCCTGTCTATCAGTGACATAATTTCAAGAAACTATACACTTGTACTCCTAGCTCCTTCCATTCATTTGTGTCTTGTCATTCCATCTGACTGCACCCTTTCCCTTCAAGCCTCAGAGCCAATCATAGTGCCTGAGACCTGATTACTGCTGCTCGCCCCTGAAGGAACTCTATCCAAGCAGGTATATCTGTTAGTGAAGAGTTTTATGCCCCTTATTTTAAAAGGATGTGCTGAAACTGGACAGGGTTCATAAGAGGTTCATAAAAATGTTTTTAGGATTAAACAGTTTGTCATTTGAAGACTGTTTGATGGTTCTGGGCGTGTAATCACTAGAACTGAGAAGAATGAGGAGTCGCCTTAATGAAATCTATCAAATGGTGAAAGGCCTTGATAAAGTGGTTGTGGAGAGGATGTTTCCTCTGGTAGGAGTGTCTAAGACCAGAGGGCACAGCCTCAAAATAGAGGGGCATCCTGTTAGAATGGAGATGAGGGGGAATTTATTTAAGCAGTAAGTAGTGAATCGGTGGAAGTTGTTGCCATAGGCAACTTGTGGAGGCCAAGTCTTTATGTATATTTAAGGTAGAGGTTGATAAATTTTTGATTGGTCAGGGAATGAAGGGATACAGGGGGCAATGCAGGTGACTGGGACCAAGAGGGAAAATAGATCAGCCATGATGAAATGGCAGAGCAGACTTGATGGGCCAAATGGGCTAATTCTGGTTCCATAGCTTATGGTGTTATGGTTATTGAAAGAGGCCAGATTGCTGGGGCCTTGACTAATATCTTCCTGTCCTCTCTAGCCACAGGCAAGGTCCCGGAGGAATAGCAAGTAGCTGACGTTATTCTGTTGTTCGAAGCTGGAAACTATATCCCAGTAAGCTTCACATCAGTGTTAATGGAGGGAATTCTTGGGAAGAGCCAGCATGGCTTTGTGTGGGGCAAGTATTGTCTTACTAAGTTTTTTTTGACAGGCCAAATGGTTAAGGTGTTGGATTAGCAATCTGAAGGTCATGAGTTTGAGCCCTAGCCAAGGCAACGTGTTGTGTCCTTGAACAAGGCACTTAACCACACATTGCTTCAGTCCACCCAGCTGAAAATGGGTACCAGCAAAATGCTGGGGTTAGCCTTGTGATAGACTGGCATCCTCGTGTACTGTCAGTCGCTTCACACCGCAGAAACTGGTATAAGCACTGGCCTGATGAGCCTATAAGGCTCGGGACAGACTTTAACTTTTAAACTTTTAGTTTTTTGACAAGATGATGGGGGTGATTAATGGAGGTGCAGCTGTGCATGTCGCATGTATGGATTTTAGTAAGGAACTTGACAAGGGCCCTCAATGGGGGCTCATCCAGAAGATTAAGATGCATGGGATCCATGGTGAATTAGCCATTTGAATTCAGAACTGGCTTGTCCATTGAAGACCGAGTATTGGTGTAAGGGACTTATTCTAGCTGATGTTAGAATTAGTGGTGTTCTGCAGGGATCTGGACTGGGACCGCTACTATTTGTGATGTTCTGTATATAAATGACCTGGCTGAAATTAGATGGGTGGGTTAGTAAGTTTACTGGTGATATGAAGATAGATGATGTTGTAGCATAGAAGATTGGGCAAAGGATACTGTGCTGTCTTTACGACAATTATTTAGTTTATAATATTTTCGCTTAGTAATTCATTCAATAGTATTTTCTAGTTAGAATTAGAAGTGTTTAAAGTGTATTCATTGCATGTAAAATATATCGGCATGCGATGACGTCACATCCGGTTTCGCCGCGTCTTGTGGGAAAACACCGGTTTGAAATTAGCGCGAGGGTGGGGGCTTTCCACGAGGCTCACCTGAGCAGAAGCAGTTTTGCAGGCATGAGAAATCACAGTGAGAGCAACGCTGTAAGTTAATAGATAATCGATATATTGAACTAAGATGTTAATGCCGATCCTGTTAGAAGTAACGACGGTAGATAATGTTTATGCTTTCGTTAGTTAAAGAGTCGCGGATAGTTTGCATGGAAGTGTATTTAAAGTAGTCAATGGAGCAGGTAAACTCTCCCTGTATACTGCACCTTAGTGTAATGTAGTTATAGTCACCTTTGCAAGTATTTACACTTGAAATGTGATATTAAGGAAGGAACAAATACTGTATCAATCTTGTATTGTTTTATCAACAGTTTTCACCATATGTTAATGTGAAGAGTGAACAGTAAATGGTTAATCTTACTGCGATCTGGTTTCATTGACTGTGGTTTATCCGGACGTTGAATTCGGCGTTATTAGTACACCCGAAGGAGAACGTTACAGATACAGTGAGATATAGATCATTTGCAGATATGAGTGGAGAAATGGTAGATAGAGTTTAAAAAGGCCACAGGTGAAGTGTTGCACCTTGGTAGGTCAAGTGTAAAGAGACAGTTCACTGTTAAGGGCCAAGATCCTTAACAGTGTTGATGAGCAGTGTGATCTTGGGGCCCAAATTCATAGTTCCCTGAAAGTGGCTACACAGGTTGATAGGGTGGTTAAGAAGGCATATGGCATGCTTGCCTTTATTACTTGAGGCGTTGAGTTCAAAAGTCAAGAAGTTATGTTGTAGCTTTATAAATCTCTAATTATGATTCAGCTGAAGAATTGTGTACAGTTCTGGTTGCCCCATTATAAGAAAGATGTTGTAGCTTTGGAGGGAGTGAAGAAGAGATTTACCAGGACACTGCCTAGATTAGAAAATGTGCAATAATGAGAGTTGGGCAAACTGAGGTTGTTTTCTCTGGAGCAGTGAAGGCTGAGGAGAGATCTGATAGCGGTTTATAAGATTATGAGAGGCATAGATAAGGTGGACAGAGAGTATCTTTTTCTAAAAGTTGAAATATCTAATTACAGAGAGCATTCATTTAAGGTGCGAGGGGTAATTTCAAAGGAAATGTAAGGAGCAAGAATTTTACACAGAGGGATAGGTGTCTGAAATCTACTGCCTAGGGACTTGATAGAGGCAGAAACATTAGAGACTTAAGAGACATTTAGATAAGCACATGAAAATAAGGAAAATGGATATAACCATATAACCATATAACAATCACAGCACGGAAACAGGCCATCTTGGCCCTCCTAGTCTGTGCCGAACCCTTAATCTCACCTAGTCCCACCTACCCGCACTCAGCCCATAACCCTCCACTCCTTTCCTGTCCATATACCTATCCAATTTTACCTTAAATGACACAACTGAACTGGCCTCTACTACTTCTACAGGAAGCTCATTCCACACAGCTATCACTCTTTGAGTAAAGAAATACCCCCTCGTGTTTCCCTTAAACTTCTGCCCCCTAACTCTCAAATCATGTCCTCTCGTTTGAATCTCCCCTACTCTCAATGGAAACAGCCTGTTCACGTCAACTCTATCTATCCCTCTCAAAATTTTAAATACCTCGATCAAATCCCCCCTCAACCTTCTATGCTCCAATGAATAGAGACCTAACTTGTTCAACCTTTCTCTGTAACTTAATTGCTGAAACCCAGGTAACATCCTAGTAAATCGTCTCTGCACTCTCTCTAATTTATTGATATCTTTCCTATAATTCGGTGACCAGAACTGCACACAATATTCCAAATTTGGCCTTACCAATGCCTTGTACAACTTTAGCATTACATCCCAACTTCTGTACTCAATGCTTTGATTTATAAAGGCCAGCGTTCCAAAAGCCCTCTTCACCACCCTATCTACATGAGACTCCACTTTCAGGGAACTATGCACTGTTATTTCTAGATCTCTCTGTTCCTCTGCATTCCTCAATGCCCTACCATTTACTCTGTATGTTCTATTTGGATTATTCCTGCCAAAATGTAGAACCTCACACTTCTCAGCATTAAACTCCATCTGCCAACGTTCAGCCCATTCTTCTAACCGGCATAAATCTCCCTGCAAGCTTTGATAATCCACCTCATTATCCACAACACCTCCTACCTTAGTATCATCGGCATACTTACTAATCCAATTTACCACCCCATCATCCAGATCATTTATGTATATTACAAACAACATTGGGCCCAAAACAGATCCCTGAGGCACCCCGCTAGTCACCGGCCTCCATCCCGATAAACAATTGTCCACCACTACTCTCTGGTATCTCCCATCTAGCCACTGTTGAATCCATTTTATTACTCCAGCATTAATACCTAACGACTGAACCTTCTTAACTAACCTTCCATGTGGAACTTTGTCAAAGGCTTTGCTGAAGTCCATATAGACTACATCCACTGCCTTACCCTCGTCAACATTCCTCGTAACTTCTTCAAAAAATTCAATAAGGTTTGTCAAACATGACCTTCCATGCACAAATCCATGCTGGCTACTTCTAATCAGATCCCGTCTATCCAGATAATTATAAATACTATCTCTAAGAATACTTTCCATTAATTTACCCACCACTGATGTCAAACTGACAGGTCTATAATTGCTAGGCTTCCTTCTAGAACCCTTTTTAAACAATGGAACCACATGAGCAATACGCCAATCCTCCGGCACAATCCCCGTTTCTAATGACATATTAAAGATCTCCATCAGAGCTCCTGCTATTTCTACACAAACTTCCCTCAAGGTCCTGGGGAATATCCTGTCAGGACCCGGAGATTTATCCACTTTTAAATTTCTTAAAAGCGCCAGTACCTCCACCTCTTTAATTGTCATAGGTTTCATAACTTCCTTACTTGTTTCCCACACCTTAGACAATTCAATAACCTTCTCCTTAGTGAATACCGAAGAGAAGAAATCATTCAAAATCTCTCCCATCTCCTTCGGTTCCACACATAGCTGACCACTCTGATTCTCTAAGGGGCCAATTTTATCCCTCACTATCCTCTTGCTTTTAATATAACTGTAGAAACCTTTCAGATTTACTTTCACCTTATTTGCCAAACCAACCTCGTATCTTCTTTTAGCTTTTCTAATCTCTTTCTTGAGATTCCTTTTACATTCTTTATATTCCTCGAGCAATTCCTTTACTCCATGCTGCCTATATCTATTGTAGACATCCCTCTTTTTCTGAACCAAATTTCTAATATCCCTTGAAAACCATGGTGCTCTCAAACCTTTAACCTTTCCTTTCACCCTAACAGGAACATAAAGATTCTGTACCCTCATAATTTCACCCTTAAATAACCTCCATTTCTCTATTACATCCTTCCCATAAAACAACTTGACCCAATCCACTCTCTCTAAATCCCTTCGCATCCCCTCAAAGTTAGCCTTTCCCCAATCAAAAATCTCAACTCTAGGTCCAGTCCTGTCCTTCTCCATAATTATATTGAAGCTAATGCTATTGTGATCACTGGACCCGAAGTGCTCCCCAACACATACATCTGTCAGCTGACCTATCGCATTCCCTAACAGGAGATCCAACACTGCCCCATCTCTAGTCGGTACTTCTATGTATTGTTGCAAAAAACTATCCTGCACACATTTCACAAACTCTAAACCATCCAGCCCTTTTACAGAATGAGCTTCCCAGTCTACGTGTGGAAAATTAAAATCTCCCACAATCACCACCTTGTGTTTACTACAAATATCTGCTATCTCCTTACACATTTGCTCTTCCAACTCGCGCGCCCCATTAGGTGGCCTATAATACACTCCTATCAGTGTTTCTGCACCTTTCCCATTCTTCAATTCCACCCAAATGGTCTCCCTAGAGGAGCTCTCTAATCTATCCTTCCAAAGCACCGCCATAAGATTTTCTCGGACAAGCAATGCAACACCTCCTCCTCTGGCCCCTCCTACTCTATCACACCTGAAGCAACTAAATCCAGGAATATTTAGTTGCCAATCACACCCTTCCTGCAACCATGTTTCACTAATAGCTACAACATCAAAATTCCAGGTATCAATCCACGCTTTAAGCTCATCCACCTTTCTTACAATGCTCCTAGCATTAAAATAGATACATTTAAGATACTCTCCATCTCCTCCTCTCTTTCCATCCCTAACAATGCATTCAAATTTATTATCCTTTTCTTTCTTCTCCCCTACATCTTCGGGCTGAGCGCATCCCTTCTCCATCACCTGCCTTTCCTCCCTCACACACTGTCTATTTACTTGCTCCACTGGTGAACTAACCTCCTCTCCCATAGTCTCCTCAAATAGTCTCCCGCCCCCCCATCTTACTAGTTTAAAGTCCGCCCTGTAGCCCTAGCAAACCTCCCCGCTAGGATATTGGTCCCCCCACGATTCAAGTGTAACCCATCCTTCTTGAACAGGTCACTCCTGCCCCAGAAGAGGTCCCAATGATCCAGAAACTTGAATCCCTGCCCCCTGCTCCAATCCCACAGCCACGCATTCATCCTCCACCTAATTCTATTCCTACTCTCACTGTCGCGTGGCACAGGCAGTAATCCCGAGATTACTACCTTTGCGGTCCTTCTTCTTAACTGCCTTCCTAACTCCCTATACTCTCGTTTCAGGACCTCTTCCCCTTTCCTTCCTATGTCATTGGTACCTACATGTACCACGACCTCTGGCTCTTCACCCTCCCACTTCAGGATATCTTGGACGCGATCAGAAACGTCCCGAACCCTGGCACCAGGGAGGCAAATTACCATCCGGGACTCCCGGTCACCTCCACAGAAACACCTGTCTGAGCCCCTGACTATTGAGTCCCCTATTACTATGGACCTCTTTCTTCTAACCCTACCCTTCTGAGCTACAGGGCCGTCCTCTGTGCCGGAGGCTCGGCCACTGTCACTCCCACCAGGTAGGCTGTCCCCCCCAACAGTACTCAAACATGAGTACTTATTGTCAAGGGGTACAGCCACTGGGGTACTCTCTAGTACCTGCCTCTTCCCCTTCTTGACTGTAACCCACCTATCTGCCTCCCGTGGTCCCGGAGTGACCACCTGCCTGTAACTCCTCTCTATCACCTCCTCACTCCCTGACCAGGCGAAGGTCATCGAGCTGCAGCTCCAGTTCCCTAACTCGGTCCCTCAGGAGCTGCAGTTCGGCGCACCTGGCGCAGATGTGGACGTCCGGGAGGCTCGGAGACTCCAGGATCTCCCACATCCAACACCGAGAACAACAAGCTGCCCTCACACTCATACCTCCCAAATAACTGAAAATACAAGAACTAAAAGATAAGCCTAGATATGGACATTGTGTAAGCAGAAGAAATTAGTTTAGTTGGCCATTTGATTACAAATCTAATTGCTTTGACCCAACATTGTGGGCCAAGGGTCTGTTCCTCTGCTGTATTTCAATACATACTTCCTTTATTCAAAAATAGTGTTCAACTTATGTTTAATTTATGTTTTTCTTGTGACTGCCATTTACCTGATGCCTTGTGCTTTATAAAATATTTCCCCACTGCTACCAGATTTGTGAATCAACTTGAAAAACCCTAATTCAGTCTCAGGTTGTATTTCCCTTAATTTGACTGACATTTGTATTTAATTTTGTTTATTCTCTCCGGAAAGTCATGTTTTGAGCAGACTCGATGGACTGAATGGCCTAATTCTGCTCCTATGTCTTACGGACTTGTATTTTATTTGCCTTGAAATGAATGCCAACATTGTATTTTGCTTCTTTACAAACAGACTCAACCTATAAATTAACCTTCTCCTAAGTCCCTTTGCAGCTCTGATGTTTGAATTTTCTCTCTATTTAGATAATAGTCTTCACTTTTGTTCCTTTTACCAAATGGCATCATCATACATTTCCCAACACTGTATTCCATCTGTCACTTTTTAATTCATTCTTCCAATTTGTCTAAGTCCTCTGCAATTGCGTTGCGTTGTTTACACAACACTGCCTACCCCTCCACCGATCTTCGTATTATCTGCTAACTCTTCAACAAGGCCATCTATTCCATTATCTTAACCACTGACAAACAGTGTGAGAAGGAGCAGTCTCACTACTGACCTCTAAGCAACACCACTAGTCACTGACAGTCAACTAGAAAAGGCCCCCTTTATTCCCATTCATTGCCTCCTATCTGTCAGCCAGCTATTCCTCTATCCATGCCAATATCTTTCCTGTAATGTCATGAGATTTTATCTTGTTAAGAAGCCCCATGTGTAGCACCTTATCAAATGCCTTCTGAAAACCCAAGTAAATGACCATGCCAGAGTCAAGTAATTCTTGAAAAATCACAACCAATGCATCTGTTATCTCTTCAGCAACCTCTCTCAAGGCTCTGGGATGTAGTCCATCTGGTCCAGGTATCTAATCTGCCTTAAGACCTTTCAGTTGCCTAACCCTTTTTCCTTGTAATTACAATGGTACTCACTCCTACTCCCTGACACTCATGGACTTCTAGCACATTGCTAGTGTCTTCCACAGTGAAGACTGATGCAAAGTAATTATTAAGTTCATCTGCCATTTTTTTGTCCCCCATTACTACCTCACCAGCATCTTTTCCCAGTGGTCCAATATCAACTCTCACCTCCCTTTTACTCTTCATATAACTGAAAAAATACTTTTGGTATCCTGCTTTATATTATTGGCTACTTTGCCCTCATATTTCATCTTTCCCCTTCTTGTGCATTTTTAGTTGCTTTTTCTTGGATTTTTAAAACTTCCCAGTCACTTTTGCTACATTATATGCCCTTTCTTTGGCTTTTATGCAGTCTTTAACTTCCTTTGTCAACCACAGTTGCCTATCCCTGCCATTTGAGAACTACTTCTTCTGTGGGACATACTGTATCTATCCTGCGCCTTGTGACCTATTCCCAGAAGCATCATCCCTGCCAGTATTCTCCTCCAATCCACCTGGGCAAGCTTCTCTCTCACGCCTCTGTAATTCTCTTTATTCCTTTGTGATACTAATACATCTGACTTGTGCTTCTCCCTCTCAAATTTCTGTATGAATTCAATCATATTATGATCACTGCCTCCTTCGGATTCCTTTTACATAAGTTCCAATATAAAATCAGGATTTTTACACAACAGCCAATCTGAGATAGCCTTTACTAAAGTCAGCTCAAGCACAAGCTGTTCTAAAAGCCACCTCGTAGGCATTCAACAAATTCCCTCTCTTGAGATCTGACACCAACCTGATTTTCCCAATGCCCTTGCATATTGAAGTCCCTATTATAATTGTGTCATTACCCTTATTACATGCCTTTTCCAGCTCCTTCTGCAGTCTCAACCCCACATTTTGGATACTATTTGAAGGCCTATATATGATTCCCTAATGGTACTTTTTACCCTTGCAGTTTCTTAACTCCACCCTCAAAGATTCAAAATTCTCTGACCCTATGTCATCTCTTTCGAAGGATGTAATTCCATCTCTTACCAACAGAACCACACCACTACTTATGCCTTCCTGCCTGTCTTTTCGATACAAAGTATTTTCTTCGATATTAAGCTCCCAACTAAGACCTTCTTTCAGACATGACTCAGTGATACCCACAACGTCATACCAACCTATCGCTAATTGCGCGTGAGTTCGTCCACCCTATTCTGAACACTGTGCATTTTGATACAGCTCCTTCAGCCCTTTTGAATTTTGCCTCTGTAGTGCAATTTAACTCTTTGTCTGTATTTGTACCCAATCATTGGCTTGTCTTTCTTTACATTCATTTTACACCCATCATCTACTTGCAAATCTGCTGGCTCATCCTCAGCTCTATTGTACTGGTTCCCATCCCCTGCCATATTAGTTTAAACCACTGTTACTTAGTGTTGAGAGTTGGCAGTAATTTCTAAGCGACCCTAGGGTGAATTGCTCTTGGAATTAGTCAAGTCCATTTCTCAATGAGTTCAATTTTACCCAGAAATTATCTAACATAAAAAAATTCATCTTATCCATCATTTCCACAAGAAATATGAGCAAATGACTCAAATTTATACCCTTTTTTTGATGAAGGTTTATTTAAGTTAGGGTTAGGTTTAAAGTTGATTGGAAGGGGACATTAACAGGGATGAAGGCAGAACAGCAATGGCTGGAGTTTCTGGGAGCAATTTAGAAGGCTCAGCATACATACCTCCCAAGGAAGTATTCTCATGACAACCCAAGGTGAGAAATAAAGCCAAAGACAGCATAAAAGAGGGCATATAATAGAGCAAAAATTAATTGGATGTTCAAAGATTGGGAAGCTTTTTAACACCAACGTAAGGAAACTAAAAAGACAATATGGAGAGAAAGGATGAAATATGAAGATCAGTAATATAAAACAGAATACCAAGAGTTTTTTTTCAGATATATAAAAAGTAAACAGGACCTCCAGGGTTGCAATCTCAGAATTGCTACCCGTGCCACATGCTAGTGAGGCTAGAAATAGGAAGATAACGCAGCTAAATACATGGCTAAGGAGATGATGCAGGAGGGAGGGCTTTATGTTTCTGGACAATTGAGCCTTGTTCCAGGGAAGGTGGGACCTGTTCCGATGGGACAGCTTGCACCTGAACTGGAGGGGGACTAACATCCTTGCGGGTAGATTTGCTAGTGCTGCTCCAGGGGGTTTAAACTAGATTTGCAGGGGGAGGGGAACTAGAGAAAGGGTGCAGAGGAGATTTACAAGGATGTTGCCTGGATTGGGGAGCATGCCTTATGAGAACTTTTCTCCTTGGAGAGATGGAGGATGAGAGGTGACCTGATAGAGGTGTATAAGATGATGAGAGGCATTGATCGTGTGGATAGTCAGAGGCTTTTTCCCAGGGCTGAAATGGTTGCTACAAGAGGACACAGGTCTAAGGTGCTGGGGAGTAGGTACAGTGGTGATGTCAGGGGTAAGTTTTTTACTCAGAGAGTGGTGAGTGCGTGGAATGGGCTGTCGGCAACAGTGGTGGAGGCAGATATGATAGGGTCTTTAAGAGACTTTTGGATAGGTACATGGAGCTCAGGAAAGTAGAGGGCTCTGGGGAAGTCTACTAATTTCTAAGGTAGGGACATGTTCGGCACAACTTTATGGACCGAAGGGCCAGTATTATGCTGTAGGTTTTCTGTGTTTCTATGCTTTTAACCTGTTGTACCTGCAAGCCCACATTTTGCAATTCATAAACAAGCACTCCCAAGTCATTCTGCACAACGGCATGCTGCAATCTTTCACCATTTAAGTAATAATCTTCTCTTCTATTATTGCTTCCAAAGTGGATGATCTCGCATTTACCAACATTGTATTCCATCTGCCAGACCTTGGCCCACTCACTTAACTTAGATAATATCCCTCTGCAGACTCATCACATCTTCTGTACAATTTGCTTTTCCACTCAGTTTAGTGTCATCAGCAAATTTTGCTACACTACACACAGCCCCCTCTTCCAAATCATCAATGTAAGTGGTAAACAATTGCGGGCCCAACACTGACCCGCAGCACCCCACTCACCACTGACTGCCAACTGGAGAAACACCCATTTATGCCAACTCTCTGCCTTCTATTGGTTAACCAATCCACTATCCATGCCAATTCCTCCGACTCCATGCATCTGTATCTTATTTGTAAGTCTCTTGTGTGGCCCCTTATCACACGCCTTCTGGAAATCCAAGTATACGACATCCACCTGTTCTCCTCTATCCACTTCACTCATTATGTCCTCAAAAAACTCCTTTAAGTTTGTCAAACAGGACCTGCCCCTTCTGAATCCATGCTGCATCTGGCTAATGGAACCACTCCTTTCTAAATGCTTCACTATTTCTTCCTTAATGACAGCTTCAAGAATTTTCCTGACTACAGATGTTAAGCTAACTGGCCTATAGTTGACCGTCTTTTGCCTACATCCTTTTTTAAAAAGTGCCATGACATTTGCTGTCTTCCAATCAACTGGGACCTGCCCTGAGTTTAGAGAGTTTTGATAAATGATTACCCACGCGTCTGCTATAACTTCCGCCAATTCCCTCAGCACCCTGGGATGCATCCCATCAGGACCAGGGGACTTACCTACCTTCAGGCCCTCTAGCTTGCTCATCACTATCTCTTTAGTGACAGTGACTTTATTGAGGTCCTCACCTCCCATTTTGTCCATAACATCCTTCTTTGGTATATTAGACATGTCTTCCACTGTGAAGACCAACACAAAACAGTCATTGAATGCCATTTCCTTGTCATCCAATATCAATTTCCCCTTCTCGTCATCCAAGGGACCTATGTTGACTTTAGCCACCCTCTTCCGCTTTATATATTTATAAAAACTTTTGCTATCTTTTTTTATATTTTGCGCTAATTTACTTTCATACTCTATCTTCCCTTTCCTTATTTCTTGTTTTGTTGTTCTTTGTTGCCTTTTAAAGTTTTCCCAATCCTCCAGTCTCCCACTAGTCTTTGCCACTTTTACACATGGGCTTTTAATTTGATGCTGTCTTTTATTTCCTTAGTTATCCCCACACTTAGTTATCCCTGGCTCTCCCCACACTTACTGTCCTTACTTTTGACTGGAATATAGTTTTGTTGAGCACTGTGAAAAATCTCTTTAAAAGTAATCCACTGTTCCTCAACTGTCCTACCAAATTGCCTGTGTTCCCAATCCACATTAGCCAACTCCTCCCTCCTCCCCTAATAGTCTCCCTTGTACAAGCATAATAAGCTTTAGATCTAACTATTTCATCCTCCATCTGTCTGCAAAATTCAATCATACTATGATCACTCTTTCCAAGAGGATCCTGACTACAAGATAGTTAATCTTACTTGCTTCATTGCACAGGATGTTTACAAGGATGTTACCTGGATTGGGGAGCATGCCTTATGAGAATAGGTTGAGTGAACTTGGCTTTTTCTCCTTGGAACAAAGGAGGATGAGAGGTGACCTGATAGAGGTGTACAAGATGATGAGAGGCATTGATCTTGTGGATAGTCAGAGGCTTTTTCCCAGGTCTGAAATGGTTGCCACAAGAGGACACAGGTTTAAGGTGCTGGGGAGTAGATACAGAGGAGATGTCAGGCGTACGTTTTTTACTCAGAGAGTGGTGAGTGCATAGAATGGGCTGCCAGCAGCGGTGGTGGAGGCGGATACGATAGGATCTTTTAGGAAGCTTTCAGATAGGTACGTGGAGCTTAGTAAAATAGAGGGCTATGGGTAAGCCTAGTAATTTCTAATGTAAGGACGTGTTCAGCACAACTTTGTGGGCCGAAGGGCCTGTATTGTGCTGTAGGTTTTTTATGTTTACAGGACTAGATCTAAGATAGTATTTTCCATTGTAGGTTCGCTAACATGCTGCTCAAGAAAGCCATCACAGAAGTATTCTGTGTAGTCCTCCTCAAGGCTTCCCAAACCAACCTGATTCACTCAATCTACGTGGAAGTTAAAATCCCCCATGACAACTGCCATTCCATTCTTATGAGCCCCAGTTAGTTCCTGGTAAATCGTCTCTGCCACTGCAATACTTTTATTAGGTGGCCTATAGACAACACCCACCAGTGATTTTTTTTCCCTTTACTATTCTTAATCTCTACCTAGATGGACTCAACATTCTGCTCTGTAGATCTTATATCATTTCTCACAATAGCCTTGATCTCATTCCTAATCAAGTGCACCATGCCACCTCCTTTGCCTTCCTACCTATCTTTCCCTATTACCAGATACGCTGGGATCCTTGCAACCTGGTTTCTGTAATGGCCACTAAATCATATGCCTTGGTACTGATCTGTGCCACAAGTTTACTAACCTTGTTTCTAATACTATGGGAATTTAGATAAAGTGCCCTTATACTCATTGTCCTTTTAGAATCTAGTGACCTATGCGATATTTGCTTTTTACTTTTATGCACTCTACTCTTACTTTTTTCTTCACTAACTCTAGCTTTGGTCTCTGCATCACTTCCCTCTTCTTTTCTGTGTGGGTTCCCTTCCCCTGTCATATTAGTTTAGGGTTAAATTAATATGGTTATAGAGCAGCGAGACTGCACAAGCGCGTGACATCAGCCAGTAGAGTGCGAAAGGTTTGAAAAGAAGGCAGCGATATCCAGCGGGCAGTGGAGTGACAGGGCTTTGGCTCAACGGGCTTAGGCGGTAACGGGATGAGGCGAGGTAGGAAGTATGTGTGTGAGGCCAATTTTCTGGTCTCAGTGTCAGATGTGGGGTGTCCTGGATCTCCCAGCCTCTCAGACAGCCCACTAGGTGTGTCAAGCTGCAACTCCTGAGGGACCGAGTTAGGGAACTGGAGATGCAGCTTGATGACCTTCGCCTGGTCAGGGAGAGTGAGGAGGTGATAGAGATTGTGACATTGATCCCAGCCCTGCCCAGATGTAGACTGTCAGGACAGTACTGGTCCCACCTCCCCCAGAAGCGGTTCCAATGCCCCAAGAATCTGAAACCTTCCATCCTGCACCACTGCTCAAGCCACATATTCATTCTAGCTATCCTGCTGTTCCAATTCTGGCTAGCACATGGCACCGGGGTAATAATCCTGAGATTATTATCTTTGAGGTCCTACTCTTTAATTTATCTCCTAGCTCCCTAAATTCAGCTTGTAGGACCTCATCCTGCTTTCTTCCTATATCATTAGTACCTACATGCATCACGACAGCTGGCTGCTCACACTCCCCTTTCAGAATGCCCTGCAGCCTCTCCAAGACATCTCTGACCCTTGCACCCGGGAGGCAACTCACTATACAGGAGTCCCGTTTACGGCCACAGAAGCTCATTTCTATTCCCCCTACCATGGAATCCCCTACCACAACAGCTCTGCAACTCTTTTTCTTGCCCTCATGCGCAGCAGAGCCACCCACGGTACCATGATTCTGGTTACTGCTGCCTTTACCTGATGAGCCATCTCCCCCAACAGATTCCAAATGTCAGATGTGTATCTGTTTTGCAGGGAGATGACTGCAGGAGACTCCTGTACTACCTTCCTGCTGGTCACCCATTCTCTATCTTTCCTTAGATCCTTAAACTGCAGTGTGACCAACTCACTAAATGTGCTATCCACAACATTCTCAGCATCTCGGATGCTCCAAAGTGAGTCCATGCACAGCTCCAGTGCCACCATGCAGTTCCTGCACACGTAATCTTCAGCCTCCCTGAATTCCCACATGTCACAGGAGAAGCATGACACAGGTCTGAGCTCACCTGCCATGACAGAGCAATGGATGTTAGCGGAAGAGGACCAAGGGAGAAAGGGAATAGCCCGCTGGAGAAGTCAAAGATAGTTATCTGTGAGTCTCTGAGAACATCTGCTCCCAATTTATGGTCCCAAGTTTCTACCTAATGGTATCATATTTCCCTCCTTCCACAATTAAATGTTTTCACAAATTGTCCACTCCTATCCCTCTCCAGCACTATGATAAAGGAGATGAAGTTGTGATCACTACCACCAAAATGCTCTCCCATTGAGAGATCTGACACCTGACCAGATTCATTTCCCAATAGCAGATCAAGTACAGCCTCTCCTCTAGATGTCGTATCCTAACAAGCTGCACCCCATCCAAACCCTTTGTTCTAAGAAGATGCCAGTCAATATTAGGAAAGTTAAAATCACCCACCCTATTATTATAGCACCATTCCAGAATCTGCCTCCCCATCTTCCCTTTGACGTCTCTCTTACTATTGGGGGGGTCTATAAGAAACACCCAATAGAGTTATTGCCCCCTTCTTCTTTCTGACTTCCACCCACAATGTCTCAGTAAATAACCCCTCCATGACTTCCTCCTTTTCTGCAGCCGTGATACTATCACTGCTTAGCAGTGCCACTTCCCCACCTCTTTTACCTCCCCCCCTGTCCTTTTTGAAACATCTAAAGCCCAGGATACTCAGCAGCCATTCCTGCCCCTGAGATATCCAAGTTTCTGTAATGGTGCAACATCATTGCTCTGAAAAAACTGGAAAAAAACTTTTTGGTATCCTGCTTTATATTATTGGCTAGTTTACCCGCATATTTCCTCTAGACAGCTTCTATGTTACCCGGTTGACAGAACATTATGTGCCAAAGGGCCTATAATGTGCTGTAGATTTCTATGATTCTATTGTCCTCTCCTTGCTATATGGAGTGAAGTTATGGACAACCCAACCCCTGCCTCTTTAAACAACTCCTGTCGGCCAACTCAAGGATGCAAAGTGCATTCCGGGGGTGGGGGGTGGAAAAAGCAGTCAAGGACAATATCAAGCCCCACCTGAGAAAGTGCCATAACAACCTGGATGAATGAGAGAAATTAGCACAAGATAGGGAAAGCTGGAGAAGGACTGTCTATGAGGGGACTGCACAGCTCAAAGAATACCTCTAGTGTGCCACTGAGACTGAACGGCTTCAACACAAGGAGAGTCTGGGAAAGACACAACCAGCTGTATCCACCACCACTTCAATGGCCTACGCCTGCCAGCACTGCAATAGGAATTGTGGATCACAGATTGGCCTCTTCAGTCATCACAAGACCAGATCAACCACCAGGAGAAGAATCATACTCGACTACAAGTGATCACTGATGATAATGATGATGATATGCTGGACCTAGGACAGATCCCCTGAAATAATAACACTGAAGAATTAAAAGTTGCTGATTCTCTACGCTTCTGATCCTCTGATGAAGATAGGCTCATGGACCTCTGGTTTCCTCCTCCTACAGTCATTAATCAGCTCTTTGGTTTTGCTGACATTGAGTGAGAGGTTGTAGTTGTGGCACCATTCAACCAAATTTTCAATCTCCCTTCTATATGCTGATTCATCATTCCTTTTATCTTTTGTCTCCTCCCTGTCCCTTTTGAAACATCTAAGCCCCCAAAACATGCCGCAACCATCCCTACCCTTGAGACAGACAAGTCACTGTAGTATTCACAAAGATGTAGTATTCCATCTCCTGATCCATGCTCCAAGTTCATCACACTTGTTTCTGATACTTTGTGCAACCCATCCAACTAACTGCAATTATGCTCTGTTTACTGTGTATCCTACCCCACAGTCTCACAACAGGATATTTCTACCTTTACACATTGGCTCCATTCTCTCACCTATCACTCTTGTTCCCATCCATTTGCAACCTGGTTTAAACCCTCCCCAACAGCTCGAACAAATCTCCACTGAAGACATTGATCCTCTTAAGTTCTCACTGGCATATGGCACAGGCAGGAATCCAGTGATTACTACATTGAAGTCCTGTTTCTTAGTTTCCTTCCAATACTTTCTATATTCACTCTTCAGGATCTCATCTCTTTTCCTAGTTATGTTCTTAATATTATTGTGTACCACAATGTCTGGCTGCTCACTCTTCCCATTTCTGTAAGTTCCAGGTAAATCTGTTTTATGATTCAACCTAGTGTCCTACAGTTCAATGTGTCTGCTAAGTCCTTTGAGAAACTTCCTCACTATCTAGAACTCCAGAACTCCTCCAATATTGTCATCTGTAAACTTACCGATTAGCCCACCTACATTTTCATCCAAAACATTGACCCTTGTAGAATGCCACTTGTCACAGACTTACAGTCAGAAAATTACTCATCTACCACTGCCTTTTTATGTGACCGACATATTTTTGAAACCAATTTTGCCAATTCATCATCAATCCAAAATTATTTATATACATATATATTTATATCTAGAGAAAGATTATCTACTAACATTTATTTTTACAAACTCTCATAGTTATCATGACCATACTTCTTTCCACCTTGTCACTTCTAAAACTGCTATTTCCTTCTCAGTTCCATCAAATCTGCCGCTTATTTCTCAGGATGTACCTTTCCATTCTAGAATGCCTGAGGTATCTATTTTTTTTAAATACAGGGTTTCTTTTTCACCAGCTGTTTCTAATCTGTTTCTCACTCCAACTGCCTGTCATCATAACGGAGATAGGGTGCTGGATTGACCCCACTAGCCACAAGACCATAAATTTTGGCAGCAGAATTAGGCCATTTGGCCTATTGAGTCTACTCCACCATTGAATCGTGGCTGATTCTTTCTTCCCCTCCTCACTGGCCTTCTCCCTGTAACCTTTGAAGCTGTGGCCAATCAAGAGCCTAACAGCTTTAAATATACCCAGCGACCTGGCCGCCACAGCTGTCTATGGTAACAAATTCCACAGATTCACCACAGTCTGGTGAAATAAATTTCACTGCATTTCTATTTTAAATGGGTGCCCCTCTATCCTGAGGCTGTGCCCTCTTGTCCTAGACTCCCCCACCATGGGAAACATCCTTTCCACATCTACTCTGTCCAGGCTTTTTACAATTTGAAAGGTTCCAATGAGATCCCCACCTCATCCTTCTAAATTCCAGTGAGTACAGGCCGAGAGCTATCAACCGTTCCTCATATGATAACCCTTTCATTCCTGGAATTATCCTTGTGAACCTCCTCAACCCTCTCCAATGCCAGCATATATTTTCTTAGATAAGAAGCCCAAAACTATTCACAATTACCAAGGTGAGGCCTCACCAGTGCCTCTTAAACCCTGAATATTACATCATGATCTTATATTCTAAACCTCTTAAAATGAATTCTAACGTTGTATTTGCCTTCTACCAATCAGTCAACGCTCTAACCATTCTAGTAACTTTCCTGTAATACCATGGACTCTTAACTTGGAAAGCAGCCTCATGTGTGGCACCTTGGCAAAGACTTTCTGAAAGTCGAAATATACAACGTCCACAGCATCCCCTTTATCTATCACACTTGTACTCTCCTCAAAGAATTCTAACAGGTTCATCAGGCAGGATTTTCCCTGAAAGAAACCATGATGACTTTGTACTACCTTGTCCTGTGACCGAGTACTCCATAACCTCATCCCCAACAATAGACTCCACCATCTTCCCAACCACATGGTTCATATTTTTCCCTGTTATGCTTTTCTGTTCTCTATGTAAACACTGTTTGGGTTACTGTTGAAGGTAAGAGATAGGAGAATTGTGTGCCATCCAATGGGGATGAACGGATTCAGGGGAGGTTTCTCTGGTGAGGGACACTAAGGCTGGGCTTGGGGCTTTTGAGAGGGATGAAGTGAGAAGATGCCAGAGAGAAGAAGTTAGAGGTGTCAGCCCAGAGTGGGGCTGGGATTTGATGAAGCCCGGGGAGATTGAAGGAGGATCGACGAAGGGAAAACCATGAGCTCCAGCTTGTGCACGTTAGACTGTTACATTTAAAATGGTCCTTTTGTTGTTTTGCTTTCTCTTACTAACCCTTTAGTCAAATTAAGAGTTATAAAGCTAAATCTTTTAATTATTTGCAGTGTATTGTCTGTTATTTCGAGGTACTGATTTGTAACAGGGCAACAAATCACTCAGCATCCACACAAGCAGGAGGATTTGGGAGGCTTGCACTTCAATCTCCCACAATCTCCGGCCGGGCCGGAGGGTGTCTTCCCGAGACTTACACAGCCAATAGAACCAGAGTGTCACATTATCATTTGAGACTAAGCCAGTCAATGTAGTATCATCAGCAAATTTAAATAGCAGATTGCAGCTGTGGTTGGTGACACAGTCATCAGTATACAGAGAGTAAAGGAAGGGTCTTAGGACACAGCCCTGGGGGTTCCTGTGTTGAGGGTCAGACGTGAGGTAGCCCACTCTTTCCATCTGCCTGAAATCTGACAGGAAGTCCAGGATCCAGCTACACAAGGCAAAGTGAAGGCTTCTTGTCAAGCCAGGAGGAATTATGGTATTGAATGCTGAACTGTATTCCATGAACAGCATTTTCACATAAGCATTCTTTTTCTCCAGGTGTATAAGGACGGTGTGTAGAACAGTAGCTATTGCATCATCCGTCGATCAGTTATGTCAGTAGGCGAATTGTAGAGGGTCCAGTGTAGGTGGCAGCTTGCTGCAGATATAGTCCTTGACCAGCCTCTCAATGCATTTACTTATTATTGAGGTGAGTTGTTCAGATATGTTACCTTGGTGATTTTAGGTACAGGAACAATAGTGGATATTTTGAAGCAGGAGGGCACTCTACACTGTAGAGGAAGTGATTTAAAATGTCTGTAAGCACACCTGCCACTGGTGTAAGCACATGGCAGAATCTTGCAACCAGTACATCAATATTCACAAGTTCCACCAGCTCCAACAGGATCCTACCAATAAGCACATCTTTCACTTCTACGTCCACTGTTTGCACGATTCTCTTGTTCACTTGTCCCTTCCAACTTATTTTCCTCCTTTCACTTATCCCTGAGAATTTTACACCGGCATCTTCACCCATTCCCTCACTAACATTCAGGTTCACAAACAGTCCTTTCAAGTGAGATGATACTTCACCTGTATGTCAGGGTCATCTATTGTATCTCGTCCTCCGGTATGACATTTGCAGGACCACTTCATTGAGCACCTTCACTCATACCACTGCAAAGGTAGAATCACCCAGTGGCTACCCATTTCAATTCAACTTCCCATTCCCATACCGAGATGTCTGACTGTATACTGCCACAATGAATCCAAACTCATGTACATGTCTCCATGTACTCATTTAGTTTTGGTTGTCCTGTTATAGGAAAGACAACATTGAAGAGGAAAGAGTGCAGAAAAGGTTTACAAGAATGCTGCCAAAACCTAAGGGTCTGAGATATAGCGAGAGGTTGGGTAGGCTATGACTTTAATCTTTAAATGTAGGAAACTGATGGATGATCTAAAAGAGGTATATAAAATCATGAGAAGTATTGATAGTGTGGGGTAGTACTTCTGTGGTGGGCTTGTTGTGCTTTGCCCAGGAGCAGCTTATCCAACTTTGTCCTCCATCTGCCACCCAGCTCTCAACTGTGGCTCCAAGTAACTGCATGAGACAGTGGCCACACCCTGATACACTACTTCGACGGGGGGCTAAATCAGGTGAGGGTAATCTTGGCAAGATTGCGATAAGCCAGTTCTGGTGTACTGGTCACATGAGATCAACTATAGGATGCAATAGCCAAGAAGTGGTGCTGCAACACTTAGTGGTGTGCAAAGGGCATGACAAAGCACGGAAGGCGTCAGGGCTATCCACTCCAGCTGAGGAAGTCCCAGTCGTGGTGATTTTTTGTTCAATTAACCAAGAGAGTGGAATTGACCCAGTGCAACCTCTTTGTAACTATAAAAGTCCTCCTGCATTGGTTACATCATCGTCAGAAGCAATGGACAGCCAACATATAGATAGAGTGAAAGAGGAGCTAAAAACTAGAGGGCATAGGAATAAGGTGTGAGGTGAAAGAATTAAAGAAGATTTAAGGGACAAAATTCATGCAGAAGATGGTGCAAACGTGGAATGAACTGCCAGAGGAAGTGGTAGACAGGTACAATAACAAAATGTAAAAGACATTTGGGTAAGTACATGGATAGGAATGGTTTAGACACATAGGAGCTGAGCTCATTCAAATGAGACTAGCTTGATGGGCAGTATGGATAAGTAGGGCCAAATACCCTTTCCCCTGCTGTGACCATGACACTATAATTCTTTTAACCACTTGTAATATGACAAACCTCTCATCTCAAGCACTGACTAAGTAAACCTTTTACACTATGTTCAAAGCTAGACCATTTTTAATTCTCTGACCTTCTCACCCCAACACTTTGCCCGCTGTACTCCCTCTCATTTGTCACAACTCTCCCACTTGGTGGTATTGTACTGTAATAACAGGCCCCCACCCCTCCACCCCAGATTTCTGGATATTACCGCCCTCTAGTGGTGCTCTTCTACAATACCCAAATACAATGAAATGACAGGAACGTGAAATTAATAAGAGTCAGTGCAGATAAAACAGCTTACAGAGAAAGATATCCACCTGTGAGAAGAGAACAAAGAATTGAATGCTTATTTGAAGCTTGAAGAATTGTTTGGATACGTGGGGGAGGATGGAAATGAAGATTTGTTGTGTCCATTTTGCATTCTTTTGCATACCGTGCTCCCATGAACAAAAGTCATGGGAAGAAAAGTGGTTTGTTGGAGATAGATTCTTAATCAAGTCGTGATGAAGGGACTTAGCCTGAAACGCCAACTGTACATTTCCAACTGTGAGAGGTAAGGCCACGGCATTTTGAGTGGTGATGTATGAGGTGCTATGGCGGATAGGCTCATATGGTGAAGCCAGGTTAATCTGGTCCATGCCTTTCATTATCGTGGTTAGGTTGAGAGTATGTGGGCAGTGGGTGAATCAGCCCTCTTGTGATTTTTGATCTCGTCACTTGAGATTCAGTTTCACATGACCCTGCCACTTTGATCTGGCCCATGCCTTCATTAACCAGATCCAGCACTTGCCTTTGTTGAATCTGGCCCCTCCTGACAAAGGACATCGCATTAGGGTTAGGGTTAGCGGAACTGTCATTGTGACAGGTCACCCCAGGTGGGAGTATTGTCCACATCTGATCTGTCATTGTGGCAGAACACCAGAAGAAGGGAGTGTTGTTTACAATGGATCAGCCCTTGCAGCAGGACACCAGCAGGTGGGAGTGTTGTACACAGCCGGACTGTCATTCCAGAAGGCACCGCAAGGTGGGAGTGTTTTTTGCAAGAGATCAGTTCCTCCGGCAGGACACCAGCCACACCAAGACTGACATCGCGGCGGGACACTACCAGGTGGGAATGTTATACACAGTGCACATGTCATTCTGGCAGGACACCACGAGGTGGGAGTGTTGTCCCACATCTAACATGTTGTTCTGGCAGGACACCACCAGGTGGGAGCATTGTCCACATCTAACATGTTGTTCTGGCAGGTCACCACCAGGTGGGAGCATTGTCCACATCTAACATGTTGTTCTGGCAGGACACCACCAGGTGGGAGTGTTGTCCCACATCTAACATGTTGTTCTGGCAGGACACCACCAGGTGGGAGCATTGTCCACATCTAACATGTTGTTCTGGCAGGACACCACCAGGTGGGAGTGTTGTCGCACATCTAACATGTTGTTCTGGCAGGACACCACCAGGTGGGAGAGCTGTCCCACATCTAACATGTTGTTCTGGCAGGACACCACCAGGTGGGAGTGTTGTCCCACATCTAACATGTTGTTCTGGCAGGACACCACCAGGTGGGAGTGTTGTCCCACATCTAACATGTTGTTCTGGCAGGACACCACCAGGTGGGAGCGTTGTCCACATCTAACATGTTGTTATGGCAGGACACCACCAGGTGGGAGCATTGTCCACATCTAACATGTTGTTCTGGCAGGACACCACCAGGTGGGAGTGTTGTCCCACATCTAACATGTTGTTCTGGCAGGACACCACCAGGTGGGAGTGTTGTCCCACATCTAACATGTTGTTCTGGCAGGACACCACCAGGTGGGAGTGTTGTCGCACATCTAACATGTTGTTCTGGCAGGACACCACCAGGTGGGAGAGCTGTCCCACATCTAACATGTTGTTCTGGCAGGACACCACCAGGTGGGAGCATTGTCCACATCTAACATGTTGTTCTGGCAGGACACCACCAGGTGGGAGCATTGTCCACATCTAACATGTTGTTCTGGCAGGACACCACCAGGTGGGAGCATTGTCCACATCTAACATGTTGTTCTGGCAGGTCACCACCAGGTGGGAGCATTGTCCACATCTAACATGTTGTTCTGGCAGGACACCACCAGGTGGGAGAGCTGTCCCACATCTAATATGTTGTTCTGGCAGGACACCACCAGGTGGGAGCATTGTCCACATCGAACATGTTGTTCTGGCAGGACACCACCAGGTGGGAGTGTTGTCGCACATCTAACATGTTGTTCTGGCAGGACACCACCAGGTGGGAGCATTGTCCACATCTAACATGTTGTTCTGGCAGGACACCACCAGGTGGGAGAGCTGTCCCACATCTAATATGTTGTTCTGGCAGGACACCACTAGCAGAGAGTGTTGTCCACATCTAATCTGTTGTTATGGCAGGACATCACCAGGTGGGAGTATTGTCCACATCTGATCTGTCATTGTGGCAGAACACCAGAAGAAGGGAGTGTTGTTTACAAGGGATCAGCCCTTGCAGCAGGACACCAGCAGGTGGGAGTGTTGTACACAGGGGTCATCTCAATCATCAGGACACCACCAGGTCGGAGTGTTGGGGACAGTGGAACTGTCATTGTGACAAGTCACCACCAGGTGGGAGTCATGTCCACCCTGGACTTGTCATTAAGGCAGGACAGCACCAGTGGAAGTGTTGTTCCCAGTGGATCTGCTGTTACAGCAGAACACCACCAGGTGGGTGTGTTCTCCATAGACAGGTTGTCATTATGGCAGGACGCCACCAGTTGAAATGTTGTCCACGGTGATCCTGTCATTGCGGTATGACAACACCCAGTGGGAGTATTATCCACGGCAAAACTGTCGTTTCAGCAGGACACCAACAGGTCAAAGTGTTGTACACAGCTGGACTGTCATTCCAGAAGGCACCGCAAGGTGGGAGTGTTTTTTGCAAGAGATCAGTTCCTCCGGCAGGACACCAGCAGATGGGAGTGTTGTCCACACCAAAACTGACATCGCGGCAGGACTCTACCAGGTGGGAATGTTATACAGAGTGCACATGTCATTGTGGCAGGACACCACCAGGTGGGAGCATTGTCCACATCTAACATGTTGTTCTGGCAGGACACCACCAGGTGGGAGTGTTGTCCCACATCTAACATGTTGTTCTGGCAGGACACCACCAGGTGGGAGCATTGTCCACATCTAACATGTTGTTCTGGCAGGACACCACCAGGTGGGAGTGTTGTCGCACATCTAACATGTTGTTCTGGCAGGACACCACCAGGTGGGAGAGCTGTCCCACATCTAACATGTTGTTCTGGCAGGACACCACCAGGTGGGAGTGTTGTCCCACATCTAACATGTTGTTCTGGCAGGACACCACCAGGTGGGAGTGTTGTCGCACATCTAACATGTTGTTCTGGCAGGACACCACCAGGTGGGAGAGCTGTCCCACATCTAACATGTTGTTCTGGCAGGACACCACCAGGTGGGAGTGTTGTCCCACATCTAACATGTTGTTCTGGCAGGACACCACCAGGTGGGAGTGTTGTCCCACATCTAACATGTTGTTCTGGCAGGACACCACCAGGTGGGAGCATTGTCCACATCTAACATGTTGTTATGGCAGGACACCACCAGGTGGGAGCATTGTCCACATCTAACATGTTGTTCTGGCAGGACACCACCAGGTGGGAGTGTTGTCCCACATCTAACATGTTGTTCTGGCAGGACACCACCAGGTGGGAGTGTTGTCCCACATCTAACATGTTGTTCTGGCAGGACACCACCAGGTGGGAGTGTTGTCGCACATCTAACATGTTGTTCTGGCAGGACACCACCAGGTGGGAGAGCTGTCCCACATCTAACATGTTGTTCTGGCAGGACACCACCAGGTGGGAGAGCTGTCCCACATCTAATATGTTGTTCTGGCAGGACACCACTAGCAGAGAGTGTTGTCCACATCTAATCTGTTGTTATGGCAGGACATCACCAGGTGGGAGTATTGTCCACATCTGATCTGTCATTGTGGCAGAACACCAGAAGAAGGGAGTGTTGTTTACAAGGGATCAGCCCTTGCAGCAGGACACCAGCAGGTGGGAGTGTTGTACACAGGGGTCATCTCAATCATCAGGACACCACCAGGTCGGAGTGTTGGGGACAGTGGAACTGTCATTGTGACAAGTCACCACCAGGTGGGAGTCATGTCCACCCTGGACTTGTCATTAAGGCAGGACAGCACCAGTGGAAGTGTTGTTCCCAGTGGATCTGCTGTTACAGCAGAACACCACCAGGTGGGTGTGTTCTCCATAGACAGGTTGTCATTATGGCAGGACGCCACCAGTTGAAATGTTGTCCACGGTGATCCTGTCATTGCGGTATGACAACACCCAGTGGGAGTATTATCCACGGCAAAACTGTCGTTTCAGCAGGACACCAACAGGTCAAAGTGTTGTACACAGCTGGACTGTCATTCCAGAAGGCACCGCAAGGTGGGAGTGTTTTTTGCAAGAGATCAGTTCCTCCGGCAGGACACCAGCAGATGGGAGTGTTGTCCACACCAAAACTGACATCGCGGCAGGACTCTACCAGGTGGGAATGTTATACAGAGTGCACATGTCATTGTGGCAGGACACCACCAGGTGGGAGCATTGTCCACATCTAACATGTTGTTATGGCAGGACACCACCAGGTGGGAGCATTGTCCACATCTAACATGTTGTTCTGGCAGGACACCACCAGGGGGAGCGTTGTCCACATCTAACATGTTGTTCTGGCAGGACACCACCAGGTGGGAGTGTTGTCCCACATCTAACATGTTGTTCTGGCAGGACACCACCAGGTGGGAGCGTTGTCCACATCAAACATGTTGTTCTGGCAGGACACCACCAGGTGGGAGCATTCTCCACATCAAACATGTTGTTCTGGCAGGACACCACCAGGTGGGAGTGTTGTACACATCTGATCTGTCGTTATGACAGGACACCACCATGTGGGAGTATTGTCCACATCTGATCTGTAATTGTGGCAGGACTCCATCAGGAGTGTGACCCACATCTAAACTGTCATTATGGTAGGACACCACCAGGTGGGAGTGTTGTCCACATTGCATGAAGGTTAGGGTTATGTTGAGATTATGCGGCCAGTCAGCGAACGAGCCCTCTTGTGCTTTTTGATCTCATCACTTGAGATTCAGTTTCACGTGACCCTGCCAATTTGATCTGGCCCACGCCTTCATTGACCAAGTCCAACATTTGCCTTTGTTGAATCTTGCCCTTCCTGACATAAGACATCGGGTTTGTGGGAGTTTCCCAAGAATTAATCAGGGTGTGCTTAGGGTTTGTCGGGCTGAAGCCAGGGTTAATCAGGAAGTGCCTAGGGTTTGTGGTGGTATGTGCTCCTTTTTGACTTTAGGATTAAGTTTGAGTGTTGGGCTGGTGGATATATATGTGTGGCTGGAAGAGGTCGGGCAGCAAAGTTTTGAGTGGTGATGTATGAGGTCCTATGGGGGATCGGCTTATATGGTGAAGCCAGGTTAACCTGGCCCATGCCTTTCATTATAGTGGTCCGACACCGCTTGGTTCAACGAGCCGCGTGTGCACTGGAACACATCGTCAGTAATGCATCCTCGGATCGTCAGATGTTTCGGGCCTTTAATCACTATACATCCTCCCCAAAGTGGCCCAACGGTGTCAGGCTCAGACACTGCTCATTTTTTTTCCAGGGACCAATAATGAGAGGCATGTAATTCTGAGGGTATTGATATTTTTAAATATCATTACCTGGCATCTGTATGCCTGGGATTGCATGGGTTAAGTTGACAGTGTTTGCTGGGCATTCAGCAGAACTGCACCTGAGTTTAGCACTGACTTGTCTGTCGTCCCATCTTGGGTTTAATTTACTGGTTTTCTCTCGCCTCGTGTGTATCTGGGCTTTCTTATTGGCACTTCGAGGACTGGGAGAATGAAGAGTGTGTCACTGTAAGGTTAGGTTGAGATTATACGGGCAGTGGGCTAAAAAGCCCTCTTGTGCTTTTTGATCTCCTCACTTGAGATTCAGTTTCACGCCATCCTGCCACTTTGAACTGGCCCACGCCTTCATCAACCAAGTCCAACACTTGCCCCTGTTGAAATTTACCCCTCCTGACATAGGACATCGGGTCTGTGGGGGTTTAGCAAGGGTCAATCAGGGTGTGCTTTGGGTTTGTGAGGCTGAAGCCAGGGTTGATCAGGGAGTGCCTAGAGTTTGTGGGGGTGCGTACCCCATCTGGACTTCAAGATTGGGTTTGAGTTTTGGGCTGGTGGATGTATATGTTTGGCTGGGAGATGTTAGGCTGCAGAGTTTTGAGTGGTGATGTATGAACTGCTATGGCGGATGGGCTAGTATGGTGAAGCCAGGTTAATCTGGCCCATGCCTTTCATTATCGTGGTCCGACACTACTTGGTTCAATGAACCGGGTGTGCACTGGGACACATCGTCAGTAATGCACCTTCGATCGTCAGCTGTTTCGGGCCTTTAATCACTATATATCCTCCCCGAAGTGGCCCAACAGTGTCAGACTCAGACACTGCTTGTATTTTTCCAGGGACCAATAATGAGAGGCATGTAATTCTGAGGGTAATGATATTTTTAAAATATCATTACCTGGCATCTGTATGCCTGGGATTACATTGGTTAAATTGACAGTGTTTACTGGGCATTCAGCAGAACTGCACCTGAGAGCACTGACTTGTCTGTCGTCCCATCTTGGGTTTAATTTACTGGTTCTCTCTCGCCTTGTGTGTATCTGGGTTTTCTTATTGGCACTTTGTGAACCGGGAGAATGAAGAGCATGTCACTGTAAGGTCAGGTTGAGATTATGCGGGCAGTGGGCGAATCAGTACCTCTTCTGCTTTTTATTCTCGTCACTTGAGATTCAGTTTCACGCGATCCTGCCACTTCGATCTGGCCCACGCCTTCATTAACCAGGTCCAACACTTGCCTTTGTTAAGTTTTGCCCCTCCTGACTTAGGACATCGGGTTTGTGGGGGTTTAGCAAGGGTTAGTCGGGGTGTGCTTAGGGTTTCTGGGGCTGAAGCCAGGGTTAATTGGGAAGTGCCTATGGTTTGTGGGAGTGTGTGCCCCTTTTGGACTTTAGGATTGGGTTTGAGTGTAGGGCTGGTGGATGAATATGTTTGGCTGGGAGAGGTTAGGCTGCAGAGTTTTGAGTATGATCTGCTATGACAGCTAGGCTTCTATGGGGAAGTCAGGTTAATCTGGTCCAAGCCTTTAATTATCATCGTCCGACACCACTTGGTTCAACGAGCCGGGTGTGCACTGGGACACGTCGTCAGTAATGCACCCTCGGATCGTCAGGTGTTTCAGGCCTTTAATCATAATTAACCCTCCCCAAGGTGGCCCAGCCAAAGTTGATCAGACTTGGCTTGTGTATTTCCCATGGACCAGATAATGAGAGGCATGTAATTCTGAGGGTAATGCTATTTTTAAACATCATTACCTGGCATCTGTATGCCTGGGATTAGGATTAGGATTAGGGTTAGGGTTAGGGTTAGGTTGAAATTATGCGGGCAGTGGGCTAAAAAGCCCTCTTGTGATTTCTGATCTCCTCACTTGAGATTCTGTTTCACATCACCCTGCCACTTTGATCTGGCCCACGCCTTCATTAACCAGGTCCCACACTTGCCCTTATTAAATCCTACCCCTCTCAGAATATCTAATTTATGGGGATTTAGCAAAGGTTCCTAGGGTTTGTGGGGGTGTATGCCCCCCTTGGAAGTTGCCTAGGGTTTGTGGGGGTGACTACCCCTCTTGGAATTTGCCTATTTATGGGGGTGTATGCCCCTTTTGGACTTTAGGATTAGGTTTAAGTGTAGGGCTGGTGGATCTATATGTTTAGCTGGCAAAGGTTAGTCTGCAGAATTTAAAGTCTGAGCTCCTAAGCCAGCTGCTTGTATAGGAAAATCGAAACCTCTCATTATCATGTGCCAGGACACATCATCAGTAATGCACTCTCGGATCGTCGGGTGTTTCGAGCCTTTACATTAGACACCCTCCCCGAGCCGGCTCCGTCAAGTTGATCAAGCTTGCCGTGTGTATTACCCCTGGACCAGACAATGAAAGGCGACACCTCCCCTGAAATGGCTTAAACCAAGCCAATCACGCTTGGCGTATGTACTACCCCCTAGACCAGACAACGAAAGGCACAAAATTGTACAGGTCATACTACTTCTAAGGGTTTAATTCCAGGGCGGCCTAGCTCCTTGGGCCTCACTCAGGCCATGCGGAGAATCTGTAGGCCTACTTCTTAATTCCCTTAGGTAGTTGGGACTATTTTTCCAGAATTTTCACATAATGAAAGTTCTGGACTATTTTTAACCTGACCGTGGTTAAGAAGGAATCCCCAGGGACACTAACCAGAGTTACCCACTCGCCCACGTGGCAGGTATCGATCCACACAACCTCTCCTATCTTTGCCTTTCCACATCATTAAGACAATAATGTAAGTAAGACAATAAATAAAAGAATAATGTTCCTACTGCTTATCTTGCGTCTGCGATTTCGACTCCAACCAATTGCCTTCAAAAAAGCGTGATTCACGACAGGAAGGTCCAACTCAACTCTGCTCCGTCACTCGGGTCTTCTGGGCTTGGGCTTGGGCTTGGGCTTGGGCTAGGGCTAGGGCTAGGGCTAGGGCTAGGGCTAGGGCTAGGGCTAGGGCTAGGGCTAGGGCTAGGGCTAGGGCTAGGGCTAGGGCTAGGGCTAGGGCTAGGGCTAGGGCTAGGGCTAGGGCTAGGGCTAGGGCTAGGGCTAGGGCTAGGGCTAGGGCTAGGGCTAGGGCTAGGGCTAGGGCTAGGGCTAGGGCTAGGGCTAGGGCTAGGGCTAGGGCTAGGGCTAGGGCTAGGGCTAGGGCTAGGGCTAGGGCTAGGGCTAGGGCTAGGGCTAGGGCTAGGGCTAGGGCTAGGGCTAGGGCTAGGGCTAGGGC